>NW_027459476.1:613333-920000 GCF_050624435.1 Tenrec ecaudatus
CTTGGACTATGTAGGTTAACTAGAAGGCACTTGGACTATCAAGGATGCCTAGCAGGCTCTTGGACTATGTAGGTTACCAGCGGAACTTGGACTATCTAGGTTAACGAACGTGCACTTGGACTATGTAGGTAACCTAGCGGGCACTTGGACTATCTAGGTTACCTAGCGGGCACTTTGACTATCTAGGTTTACGAACGGGCACTTGGACTATGTAGGTTAACTAGCGGACACTTCGACTATCTAGGTTAGCTAACGGGCAATTGGACTATCTAGGTTACTTAGCGCTTACTTGGACTATGTAGGTTACCTAGCGGGCACTTGTTCTATCTAGGTTACCTAGCAGGCACTTCGACTATCTAGGTTAACTAATGGGCACTTGGACTATATAGGTTGCTTAGCGAGCACTTGGACTATGTAGGTTCCCTAGCGGGTACTTGGACTGTCTAGGTTAACTAGCGGGCAATTGCACTGTCTAGGTTACCTAGTGGGCACTTGGACTATGTAGTTTACCTAGCAGGCACTTGGATTATATAGGTTAACTAGCGTGCACTTTGACTATCTAGGTTACCTAGCGGGCACTTGGACTATGTAGGTTCCCTAGCGGGCACTTGGCCTATGTAGGTAACCTAGTGGTCACTTGGACTGTCTAGGTTACCTAGCGGGCACTTGGACTATGTAGGTTAACTAGCGAGCACTTGGTCTATGTAGGTTAACTAGCAGGCCCTTGGACTATGTAAGTTAACTAGAGGGCACTTGGACGATCCTGGTTAACTAGCGGGCACTTGGACTATCTAGGTTAACTAGCGTACACTTGGATTATCTAGGTTACCTAGCGGGAACTTGGACTATGTAGGTTCTCTAGCGGGCATTTGGACTATATAAGTTACCTAGAGGGCACTTGGACTATGTAGGTTACCTAGCGGGCACTTGGACTATGTAGGTTAACTAGAGGACACTTGGACGATCTAGGTTAACAAGCGGGCACTTGGACTATCAAAGTTAACAAGCGAGCCCTTGGACTATGTAGGTCAACTAGCGGGCCCTTGGACTATCTAGGTTACCTAGATAGCACTTGGACTATATAGGTTCCTTAGCGGGCACTTGGACTATCTAGGTTAACGAACGGGCACTTGGACTATGCAGGTAACCTAGCCGGCACTTGGACTGTCTAGGTTACATAGCGGGCACTTGGACTTCTAGGTTAACGAATGGGCACTTGGACTATGTAGGTTCCCTAGCGGCCCTTGGACTATGTAAGTTCCCTAGCGGGCACTTGGTCTATGTGGGTTCCCTAGCGGGCATTTGGACTATCTAAGTTAGGTAACGGGCACTTGAACTATCTAGGTTACCTTGCGGGAACTTGGACAATGTAGGTTACCAAACGGGCACTTGGACTATCTAGGTTACCAAAAGGACACTTTGACTATCTAGGTTACCTAGCGGGCAGTTTGACTATGTAGGTTAACTAGCGGGCACTTGGACTATCTAGGTTACCTAACGGGCACTTGGATTATGCAGGTAACCTAGCGGGCACTTGGACTGTCTAGGTTAACTAACGGGCACTAGAACTATCTAGGTTACCTATCGGGCACTTGGACTATATAGGTCAACTACCGGGCCCTTGGACTATCTAGGTTAGCTAACGGGCATTTGGATTATGTAGGTTAACTAGCGGACACTTGGACGATCCAGGTTAACTAGCGGGCCCTTGCACTATGTAGGTTAACTAGCGGGCCTTTGGACTATGTAGGTTAACTAGCGGGCACTTGGATTATCTAAGTTACCTGGCGGGCACTTGAACTATGTAGGTTAACTAGTGGGCCCTTAGACTATCTAGGTTAGCTAACGGTCACTTGGACTATGTAGGTTAATTAGCGGGTACTTGGACTATGTAGGTTCCCTAGCGGGCATTTGGACTATATAGATTACCTAGCGGGCACTTGGACTTTGTAGGTTACCTAGCGGGCACTTGGACTATCTAGGTTACCTAGCGGGCACTTGGACTATCTAGGTTACCATAGCGGGCACTTGGACTATGTAAGTTCCCTAGCGGGCACTTGGGCTATCTACGTTACCTAGCGGGCACTTGGACAATGTAGGTTAACGAACGGGCACTTGGACTATGTCGGTAACCTAGTGGTCACTTGGACTGTCTAGGTTACCTAGCGGGCACTTGGACTATGTAGGCTAACTAGCGGGCACTTGGACCATCTAGGTTAACTAGCGGGCACTTGGACTATCTAGGTTAACTAGCGGGCACTTGGACTATGTAGGTTCCCTAGCGGACATTTGGACTATATAGGTTACCTAGCAGGCACTTGGATAATGTAGGTTACCTAGCGGGCACTTGGATTATGTAGGTTAACTAGCGGGCATTTGGATTATCTAGGTTAACTAACAGGCACTTGGACTATGTATGTTCCAAGCGGACAATTGGACTATGTAGGTTCCCTAGCGGGCACTTGGACTATCTAGGTTCCCTAAAGGGCACTTGGACTATGTAGGTTAACTAGCGGACAATTGGATGATATAGGTTAACTAGCGGGTACTTGGACTATCTAGGTTAACTAGGGGTCCCTTGGACTACGTAGGTTAACTAGCGAACACTTGCACTATGTAGGTTACCTAGCGGCCACTTGGACTATCTAGGTTAACTAGCGTGCACTTGGACTATGTAGATTAACTAGCGAATACTTGCACTATGTAGGTTACCTAGCGGGCACTTGGACTATGTAGGTTAACTAGCAGGCCCTTGGACTCTCTAGGTTACCTAGCAGGCACTTGGAATATGTAGGTTAACTAGCGGGCACTTGCACTCTCTAGGTTACCTTGCGGGCACTTGGACTATGTACCTTCCCTAACGGGCACTTGGACTATCTATGTTAACTAGCGGGCACTTACACTATGTAGGTTACCTAGCGGGCACTTGGACTATGTAGTTTAACTAGAGGACACTTGGACTATCTAGGTTAACTAGCGGGCACTTGGACTATCTAGGTTACCTAGCAGGCATTTGGATTATGAAGGATCCCTAGCGGGCAATTGGACTATCTACGTTACCTAGCTGGCACTTGGACTATGTAGGTTAACTAGCGGACACTTGCACGATCTAGGTTAACTAGCGGGCCCTTGCACTATGTAGGTTTACTAGGGGGCACTTGGACTATCTAGGTTAACTAGCGGGCACTTGGACTATGTAGTTTCCCTAGTGGGCATTTGGACTATTTTGGTTACGTAGCGGGCACTTGGACTATCTAGGTTAGGTAACGGGCACTTGGACTGACTAGGTTACCTAGTGGGAACTTGGACTATGTAGGTTACCTAGCGGCCACGTGGACTATCTTGGTTACCTAGCGGTCACTTGGACTATGTAGGTTAATTAGCGGACACATGGACGAACTAGGTTAACGAGCGGGCCCTTGGACTATGTAGGTTACCTAGCGGACACTTGGACTATCTAGGTTAGCTAACAGGAACTTGGACTATCTAGGTTACCTAGCGTGCACTTTGACTATGTAGGTTACCTAGTGGGCACTTGGACTATCTAGGGTAACTAACAGGTACTTGGACTATCTAGGTTACCTAGCGGGCACTTGGACTATGTAGGTTAACTAGCGGGCACTTGGACTATCTAGGTTAGCTAACGGGCACTTGGACAATCTAGGTTACCTAACGGGCACTTGGATTATGTAGGTTCCCTAGCGGGCACTTAGACTATGTAGGTTTCCTTGCGGGCATTTGGAGTATGTAGGTTACCTAGCGAGCATTTGGAATATGTAGGTTCCCTAATGGGTACTTGGACTATGTAGGTTCCCTAGCGGTCACGTGGACTATGTAGTCTCCCTAGAAGGCACTTGGACTATGTAGGTTACCTATCGCGCACTTTGACTATGTTGGTTATCTAGCGGGCACTTAGACTATCCAGGTTACGAAGCGGGCACTTGGATTATGTACTTTACCAAACGGGCACTTGGACTATCTAGGTTAACGAACGGACACTTGGATTATGTAGGTAACCTAGCGGGCACTTGGACTTTCTAAGTTACATAGCGGGCACTTGGACTATCTAGGTTAACGAACGGGCACTTGGACTATGTAGGTTAGCTAACAGGCACTTGGACTATCTAGGTTGCCTAGAAGGCACTTGGACTATGTAGGTTACCTAGCGGACACTTGGACGATCTAGGTTAACTAGAGGGCCCTTGGACTATCTAGGTTTACTAGCGGGCCCTTGGACTATCTAGGTTTACTAGCGGGCCTTTGGACTATCTAGGTTAACTAGCCGGCACTTGGACTATGTAGTTTCCCTAGCGGGCATTTGGATAATTTAGGTTACCTAGCGGGCACTTGGACTATGTAGGTTACCTAGCGGGCACTTGGGCTATCTAGGTTACCTAGCGGGCACTTGGACTATGTAGGTTAACTAGAAGGCACTTGGACTATCAAGGATGCCTAGCAGGCTCTTGGACTATGTAGGTTACCAGCGGACACTTGGACTATCTAGGTTAACGAACGTGCACTTGGACTATGTAGGTAACCTAGCGGGCACTTGGACTATCTAGGTTACCTAGCGGGCACTTTGACTATCTAGGTTAAGGAACGGCCACTTGGACTATGTAGGTTAACTAGCGGACACTTCGACTATCTAGGTTAGCTAATGGGCAATTGGACTATCTAGGTTACCTAGCAGGCACTTTGACTATCTAGGTTAACTATCGGGCACTTGGACTATGTAGGTTGCTTAGCGAGCACTTGGACTATGTAGGTTCCCTAGCGGGTACTTGGACTGTCTAGGTTAACTAGCGGGCAATTGCACTGTCTAGGTTACCTAGTGGGCACTTGGACTATGTAGTTTACCTAGCAGGCACTTGGATTATGTAGGTTAACTAGCGTGCACTTTGACTATCTAGGTTACCTAGCGGGCACTTGGACTATGTAGGTTCCCTAGCGGGCACTTGGACTATGTAGGTAACCTAGTGGTCACTTGGACTGTCTAGGTTACCTAGCGGGCACTTGGACTATGTAGGTTAACTAGCGAGCACTTGGTCTATGTAGGTTAACTAGCAGGCCCTTGGACTATGGAAGTTAACTAGAGGGCACTTGGACGATCCTGGTTAACTAGCGGGCACTTGGACTATCTAGGTTACCTAGCGGGAACTTGGACTATGTAGGTTCTCTAGCGGGCATTTGGACTATATAGGTTACCTTGCGGGCACTTGGACTATGTAGGTTACCTAGCGGGCACTTGGACTATGTCGGTTAACTAGAGGACACTTGGACGATCTAGGTTAACAGGCGGGCACTTGGACTATCAAAGTTAACAAGCGAGCCCTTGGACTATGTAGGTCAACTAGCGGGCCCTTGGACTATCTAGGTTACCTAGATAGCACTTGGACTATATAGGTTCCTTAGCGGGCACTTGGACTATCTAGGTTAACGAACGGGCACTTGGACTATGCAGGTAACCTAGCCGGCACTTGGACTGTCTAGGTTACATAGCGGGCACTTGGACTTCTAGGATAACGAATGGGCACTTGGACTATGTAGGTTCCCTAGCGGCCCTTGGACTATGTAAGTTCCCTAGCGGGCACTTGGTCTATGTGGGTTCCCTAGCGGGCATTTGGACTATCTAAGTTAGGTAACGGGCACTTGAACTATCTAGGTTACCTTGCGGGAACTTGGACAATGTAGGTTACCAAACGGGCACTTGGATTATCTAGGTTACCAAAAGGACACTTTGACTATCTAGGTTACCTAGCGGGCAGTTTGACTATGTAGGTTAACTAGCGGGCACTTGGACTATCTAGGTTACCTAACGGGCACTTGGATTATGCAGGTAACCTAGCGGGCACTTGGACTGTCTAGGTTAACTAACGGGCACTAGAACTATCTAGGTTACCTAGCGGGCACTTGGACTATATAGGTCAACTACCGGGCCCTTGGACTATCTAGGTTAGCTAACGGGCATTTGGATTATGTAGGTTAACTAGCAGACACTTGGACGATCCAGGTTAACTAGCGGGCCCTTGCACTATGTAGGTTAACTAGCCGGCCTTTGGACTATGTAGGTTAACTAGCGGGCACTTGGATTATCTATGTTACCTGGCGGGCACTTGAACTATGTAGGTTAACTAGTGGGCCCTTAGACTATCTAGGTTAGCTAACAGTCACTTGGACTATGTAGGTTAATTAGCGGGTACTTGGACTATGTAGGTTCCCTAGCGGGCATTTGGACTATATAGATTACCTAGTGGGCACTTGGACTTTGTAGGTTACCTAGCGGGCACTTGGACTATCTAGGTTACCTAGCGGGCACTTGGACTATCTAGGTTACCATAGCGGGCACTTGGACTATGTAAGTTCCCTAGCGGGCACTTGGGCTATCTACGTTACCTAGCGGGCACTTGGACAATGTAGGTTAACGAACGGGCTTGGACTATGTCGGTAACCTAGTGGTCACTTGGACTGTCTAGGTTACCTAGCGGGCACTTGGACTATGTAGGCTAACTAGCAGGCACTTGGACCATCTAGGTTAACTAGCGGGCACTTGGACTATCTAGGTTAACTAGCGGGCACTTGGACTATGTAGGTTCCCTAGCGGGCATTTGGACTATATAGGTTACCTAGCAGGCACTTGGACAATGTAGGTTACCTAGCGGGCACTTGGATTATGTAGGTTAACTAGCGGGCATTTGGATTATCTAGGTTAACTAACAGGCACTTGGACTATGTATGTTCCAAGCGGACAATTGGACTATGTAGGTTCCCTAGCGGGCACTTGGACTATCTAGGTTCCCTAAAGGGCACTTGGACTATGTAGGTTAACTAGCGGACAATTAGATGATATAGGTTAACTAGCGGGTACTTGGACTATCTAGGTTAACTAGAGGTCCCTTGGACTACGTAGGTTAACTAGCGAACACTTGCACTATGTAGGTTACCTAGCGGGCACTTGGACTATGTAGGTTAACTAGCAGGCCCTTGGACTATCTGGGTTACCTAGCAGGCACTTGGAATATGTAGGTTAACTAGCGGGCACTTGCACTCTCTAGGTTACCTTGCGGGCACTTGGACTATGTACCTTCCCTAACGGGCACTTGGACTATCTATGTTAACTAGCGGGCACTTGCACTATGTAGGTTACCTAGCGGGCACTTGGACTATGTAGGTTAACTAGAGGACACTTGGACTATCTAGGTTAACTAGCGGGCACTTGGACTATCTAGGTTACCTAGCAGGCATTTGGATTATGAAGGATCCCTAGCGGGCAATTGGACTATCTACGTTACCCAGCTGGCACTTGGACTATGTAGGTTAACTAGCGGACACTTGCAAGGCTAGGTTAACTAGCGGTCCCTTGCACTATGTAGGTTTACTAGGGGGCACTTGGACTATCTAGGTTAACTAGCGGGCACTTGGACTATGTAGTTTCCCTAGCGGGCATTTGGACTATTTAGGTTACCTAGCGGGCACTTGGACTATGTACGTTAACTAGCGGACACTTGCACGATCTAGGTTAACTAGCGGGCCCTTGCACTATGTAGGTTTACTAGGGGGCACTTGGACTATCTAGGTTAACTAGCGGGCACTTGGACTATGTAGTTTCCCTAGCGGGCATTTGGACTATTTAGGTTACGTAGCGGGCACTTGGACTATCTAGGTTAGGTAACGGGCACTTGGACTAACTAGGTTATCTAGTGGGAACTTGGACTATGTAGGTTACCTAGCGGCCACGTGGACTATCTTGGTTACCTAGCGGTCACTTGGACTATGTAGGTTAATTAGCGGACACATGGACGAACTAGGTTAACGAGCGGGCCCTTGGACTATGTAGGTTACCTAGCGGACACTTGGACTATCTAGGTTAGCTAACAGGAACTTGGACTATCTAGGTTACCTAGCGTGCACTTTGACTATGTAGGTTACCTAGTGGGCACTTGGACTATCTAGGGTAACTAACAGGTACTTGGACTATCTAGGTTACCTAGCGGGCACTTGGACTATGTAGGTTAACTAGCGGGCACTTGGACTATCTAGGTTAGCTAACGGGCACTTGGACAATCTAGGTTACCTAACGGGCACTTGGATTATGTAGGTTCCCTAGCGGGCACGTAGACTATGTAGGTTTCCTTGCGGGCATTTGGAGTATGTAGGTTACCTAGCGAGCATTTGGACTATGTAGGTTCCCTAATGGGTACTTGGACAATGTAGGTTCCCTAGCGGTCACGTGGACTATGTAGTCTCCCTAGAAGGCTCTTGGACTATGTAGGTTACCTATCGCGCACTTTGACTATGTTGGTTATCTAGCGGGCACTTAGACTATCCAGGTTACGAAGCGGGCACTTGGATTATGTAGGTTACCAAACGGGCACTTGGACTATCTAGGTTAACGAACGGACACTTGGACTATGTAGGTAACCTAGCGGGCACTTGGACTGTCTAAGTTACATAGCGGGCACTTGGACTATCTAGGTTAACGAACGGGCACTTGGACTATGTAGGTTAGCTAACAGGCACTTGGACTATCTAGGTTGCCTAGAAGGCACTTGGACTATGTAGGTTACCTAGCGGACACTTGGACGATCTAGGTTAACTAGAGGGCCCTTGGACTATCTAGGTTTACTAGCGGGCCCTTGGACTATCTAGGTTTACTAGCGGGCCTTTGGACTATCTAGGTTAACTAGCGGGCACTTGGACTATGTAGTTTCCCTAGCGGGCATTTGGATAATTTAGGTTACCCAGCGGGCACTTGGACTATGTAGGTTACCTAGCGGGCACTTGGGCTATCTAGGTTACCTAACGGGCACTTGGACTATGTAGGTTAACTAGAAGGCACTTGGACTATCAAGGATGCCTAGCAGGTTCTTGGACTATGTAGGTTACCAGCGGACACTTGGACTATCTAGGTTAACGAACGTGCACTTGGACTATGTAGGTAACCTAGCGGGCACTTGGACTATCTAGGTTACCTAGCGGGCACTTTGACTATCTAGGTTAAGGAACGGGCACTTGGACTATGTAGGTTAACTAGCGGACACTTCGACTATCTAGGTTAGCTAATGGGCAATTGGACTATCTAGGTTACCTAGCAGGCACTTTGACTATCTAGGTTAACTATCGGGCACTTGGACTATGTAGGTTGCTTAGCGAGCACTTGGACTATGTAGGTTCCCTAGCGGGTACTTGGACTGTCTAGGTTAACTAGCGGGCAATTGCACTGTCTAGGTTACCTAGTGGGCACTTGGACTATGTAGTTTACCTAGCAGGCACTTGGATTATGTAGGTTAACTAGCGTGCACTTTGACTATCTAGGTTACCTAGCGGGCACTTGGACTATGTAGGTTCCCTAGCGGGCACTTGGACTATGTAGGTAACCTAGTGGTCACTTTGACTTTCTAGGTTACCTAGCGGGCACTTGGACTATGTAGGTTAACTAGCGAGCACTTGGTCTATGTAGGTTAACTAGCAGGCCCTTGGACTATGGAAGTTAACTAGAGGGCACTTGGACGATCCTGGTTAACTAGCGGGCACTTGGACTATGTAGGTTCTCTAGCGGGCATTTGGACTATATAGGTTACCTTGCGGGCACTTGGACTATGTAGGTTACCTAGCGGGCACTTGGACTATGTAGGTTAACTAGAGGACACTTGGACGATCTAGGGTAACAAGTGGGCCCTTGGACTATGTAGATTAACTAGCCGTCACTTGGACGATCTAGGTTAACTAGCGGGCACTTGGACTATCAAAGTTAACAAGCGAGCCCTTGGACTATGTAGGTCAACTAGCGGGCCCTTGGACTATCTAGGTTACCTAGATAGCACTTGGACTATATAGGTTCCCTAGCGGGCACTTGGACTATCTAGGTTAACGAACGGGCACTTGGAATATGCAGGTAACCTAGCCGGCACTTGGACTGTCTAGGTTACATAGCGGGCACTTGGACTTCTAGGTTAACGAATGGGCACTTGGACTATGTAGGTTCCCTAGCGGCCCTTGGACTATGTAAGTTCCCTAGCGGGCACTTGGTCTATGTGGGTTCCCTAGCGGGCACTTGGACTATCTAGGTTAGGTAACGGGCACTTGGACTATCTAGGTTACCTAGCGGGCACTTTGACTATGTAGGTTAACTAGCGGGCACTTGGACTATCTAGGTTACCTAACGGGCACTTTTATTATGCAGGTAACCTAGCGGGCACTTGGACTGTCTAGGTTAACTAACGGGCACTAGAACTATCTAGGTTACCTAGCGGGCACTTGGACTATATAGGTCAACTAGCGGGCCCTTGGACTATCTAGGTTAGCTAACGGGCATTTGGATTATGTAGGTTAACTAACGGACACTTGGACGATCTAGGTTAACTAGCGGGCCCTTGCACTATGTAGGTTAGCTAGCGGGCACTTGGATTATGTATGTTACCCAAGGCCAGGGGCGCCCAAGACTAAGTGCTGGGGCGACCCAAGCCTGGGTCTCCCAAAGCCTAAGGGCTGGGTTCCCCAGGCCTGTGGCTCCCTAAGCTTAAGGGCTGGGGCGACCCAGGCCTGGGGCGCCCTAAGCCTAATGGCTGGGGTGCCCCAGGCCAGGGGCTCCCTAAGTCTAAGAGCTGGGGATCACCAGGCCTGGGGCTCCCTAAGCCTAAGTGCTGGGGCACCCTAGACCTGGCGCACCCAAAGCCTAAGGGCTGGGGCGCCCCAGGCCTGGGTCTACCAAAGCCTAAGAGCTGTGGCGCCCCAGGCCTGGGGCTCCCTAAGCTTAAGGGCTGGGGCGACCAGACCAGGGGGCGCCCTAAGCCTAATGGCTGGGGCGCCCCAGGTCTGGGGCTCCCTAAATCTAAAGCTGGGGATCACCAGGCCTGGGGCTCCCTAAGCCTAAGGGCTGGGGAGCCCCAGGCCTGGGTCTCCCAAAACCTAAGGGCTGGGCGTCCCAGGCCTGGGGTTCCCAAAGTCTAAGAGCTGGGGATCACCAGGCCTGGGGCTCCCTAAGCCTAAGGGCTGGGGCGCCCCAAGCCTGGGGATCCCTAAGCCTAAGGGTTTGGGCGACCCAGGTCTGGGGCTATCTAAGCCTAAGGGCTGGGGCGCCTCAAGCCTGGGGCTCCGTAAGCCTAAGGGTTTGGGCGCCCCAGACCAGGGGCTCCCTAAGCCTAAGTGTGGGGGCGCCCCAGGCTTGGAGCTCCCTAAGCCTAAGGGCTGGGGCGTCCCAGGCCCTGGGCTCCCAAAGCCTAAGTGCTGGGGTGCCCCAGGCCTAGGGCTCTATAAGCCCAAGAGCTGGGGCGCCCCAGTCCTGGGGCTCCCAAATCCGAAGGACTGAGGCGTCCCAGGCCTGGGGCTCCCTAAGGCCAAGGGTGGGGTGCCCCAGGCCTGGGGCTCCCAAAGTCTAAGAGCTGGGGCTAACCTGGCCTGGGGCTCCCTAAGCCTAAATGCTGGGGCGCCCCAGGCCTGGGGCTCCCTAAGCCTAAGGGCCGGGGCGCCCCTGGCCTGGCGATCCCTAAGCCTAATTGCTGGGGCGCCCCAGGTCTGGGGATCTCTAAACCTAAGGGCTGCGGTGCCCCAATCTGGGGCTCCGAAAGCCTAAGGGCTGGGGCTCCCCAGGCTAGGGACTCCCAAAGACTAAGGGTTGGGGCGACCCATGCCTGGGGCTCCCTAAAATTAAGGGCTGGGGCGCCCCAGGCTTGGGGCTCCCTAAGCCTAAGGGCTGGGGCGCCCCAGCACTGGGGTTCCCAATGCCTAAGGGCTGGGGCGCCCCAGGTCTGGGCATCCGTAATCCTAAGGGCTGGGGCGCCCCAGGCCTGGTGCTCCCCAAGCCTAATTGCTGGGGTGCCCCAATCTGGGGTTTTCTCAGCCTAAGGGTTGGGGCGACCCAGGCCTGGGCCTCCCTAAGCCTAATTGCTGGGGCACCCCAGGTCTGGGGCTCTCTAAGCCTAAGGGCTTGGGCGACCCTGGCCTGGGGCTCTCTAAGCCTAAGGACTCGGGCGCCCCCGGCCTGGAGCTCCCAAAGCCTAAGGACTGGAGCGCCCCAGGCCTGGGGCTCCCAAAGTTTAAGGGCTGGGGCGACCCAGGCCTGGGGCACCCTAAGCCGCAGAGCTGGGGCGCCCCAGGCCTGGGTCTCCCTAAGCCTAAGGGCTGGAGCGCCACAGGCCTGGGGTTCCAAAGCCTAAGGGCTGGGGGCCCCCAGGTCTGGGGCTACTTAAGCCTAAGGGCTGGCGCGCCCCACGTCTGGGGCTCCCAAAGCCAAATCGCTGGGGTGCCCCAGGCCTTCGGCTCTCAAAGCCTAAGGGCTGGGGCGCCCCAGGCCTGGGGCTCCCAAGCTTAAGAGCTGGGGCGCCCAAGGCCTGGGGCTCCCTAAGCCTAAGGGCTGGGGCGCCCCAGGCCTTGGGCTCCCACAGCCTAAGGGCTGGGGTGCCCCATGCCAGGGGCTCCCAAAGCCTAAGGGCTGGGGCGCCCCAGGCCTGGGGCTCCCAAGCTTAAGAGCTGGGGCGCCCCAAGACTGGGGCTCCCTAAGCCTAAGGGCTGGGGCGCCCCAGGTCTGGGGCTCCCAAAGCCTAAGGGCTGGGGCGCCCCAGGCCTGGGGCTCCCAAGCTTAAGGGCTGGGGCACCCCAGGCCTGGGGCTCCCTAAGCCTTATGGCTGGGGCGCCCCAGGCCTTGGGCTCCCACAGCCTAAGGGTTGGGGTGCCCCATGCCAGGGGCTACCTAAGCCTTAGGGCTGGGAAGCCCCAGGCCTGAGGCTCCCTAAACCTAAGGGCTGGGGCGCCCTAGGCCTGGGTCTCCCAAAGCCTAAGGGCTGGGGCGCCCCAGGCCAGGAGATCCCAAAGACTAAGGGTTGGTTCGCCCCAGCCCTGGGGCTCCCTAAGCCTAAGTGCTGGGGCACCCGGTGCCAGGGGCTACCTAAGTCTAAGAGCTATGGCTCACCAGGCCTGGGGCTCCCTACGCCTAAGGGCGGGGGCGCCTTGGCCTGGGGCTCCAAAAGCCTAAGGGCTGGGGCACCTCAGTCCAGCTGCTCCCTAAGCCTAAGGGTTGGGGCGCCCCAGGCTTGGGGCTCCCAAAGCCTAAGGGCTGGGGCGACGGGCCTGGGGCTCCCTAAGCCTAAGGGCTGGGGCGACACAGGCCTGAGGCTCCCTAAGTCTAAGACTGGTGCGCCCCAGGACTGGGGTTCCCAAAGCCTAAGGGCTGGGGTTCCCCAGGCTAGGGCTCCCAAATCCTAAGGGCTGGGGCGCCCCAGGCCTGGGGCTCCCAAAGCCTAAGGGCTGAGGCGCCTGATGCCTGGGGCTCCCAAAGCCTAAGGGCTGAGGCGCCCCACGCCTGGGGCTCCCTAAGCCTAAGTGCTGGGGCGCCCCACGCCTGGGGCTCCCTAAGCCTAAGTGCTGGGGCACCCGGTGCCAGGGGCTACCTAAGTCTAAGTGCTATGGCTCACCAGGCCTGGGGCTCCCTACGCCTAAGGGCGGGGGCGCCTTGGCCTGGGGCTCCAAAAGCCTAAGGGCTGGGGCGCCCCAGGCCTGGGGCTCCCAAAGTCTACGGGCTGGGGCACCCCAGGCCTGGGGCAACCTAAGCCGCAGAGCTGGGGCGCCCCAGGCCTGGGGCTCCCTAAGCCTAAGGGTTGGGGCGCCCAGGCCTGGGGCTACCAAAGCCTAAGGGCTGGGGCAACCCAGGCTTGGGGCTTCCTAAGCCTAAGGGCTGGAGCGCCAAAGGCCTGGGGCTCCCTAAGCCTAAGGGCTGGGGCGACACAGGCCTGAGGCTCCCTAAGTCTAAGACTGGGGCGCCCCAGGACTGGGGTTCCCAAAGCCTAAGGGCTGGGGCTCCAAAGGCCAGGGCTCCCTAAGCCTAATTGCTGGGGCGACCCTGGCCTGAGGCTCCCTAAGCCTAAGGGTTGGGTCGCCCCAGCCCTGGGGTTCCCAAAGCCTAAGGGATTGGGCGGCCTAGGCCTGGGCCTCCCTAAGCCTAAGGGCTGGGGCGCCTCAGGCCTCGGGATCCCTAAGCCTAAGTGCTGGGGCGCCCCAGGCCTGGAGCTCCCAAAGCCTAAAGGCTGGGGCACCTCAGTCCTGGCGCTCCCTAAGCCTAAGGGTTGGGGCGCCCCAGGCTTGGGGCTCCCAAAGCCTAAGGGCTGGGGCGACGGGCCTGGGGCTCCCTAAGCCTAAGGGCTGGGGCGACACAGGCCTGAGGCTCCCTAAGTCTAAGACTGGGGCGCCCCAGGACTGGGGTTCCCAAAGCCTAAGGGCTGGGGCTCCCCAGGCTAGGGCTCCCTAAGCCTAAATGCTGGGGCGACCCTGGCCTGAGGCTCCCTAAGCCTAAGGGCTGGGGCGCCCCAGGCCTGGGGCTCCCAAATCTTAAGGGCTGGGGCGCCCCAGGCCTGGGGCTCCCAAAGCCTAAGGGCTGAGGCGCCTGATGCCTGGGGCTCCCAAAGCCTAAGGGCTGAGGCGCCCCAGGCCTGGGGCTCCCTAAGCCTAAGTGCTGGGGCGCCCCAGGCATGGGGCTCCCTAAGCCTAAGTGCTGGGGCACCCGGTGCCAGGGTCTACCTAAGTCTAAAAGCTATGGCTCACCAGGCCTGGGGCTCCCTACGCCTAAGGGCGGGGGCGCCCTGGCCTGGGGCTCCAAAAGCCTAAGGGCTGGGGCGCCCCAGGCCTGGGCTCCCAAAGTCTACGGGCTGGGGAACCCCAGGCCTGGGGCAACCTAAGCCGCAGAGCTGGGGCGCCCCAGGCCTGGGCCTCCCTAAGCCTAAGGGATGGGGCGCCCAGGCCTGGGGCTACCAAAGCCTAAGGGCTGGGGCAACCCAGGCTTGGGGCTCCCTAAGCCTAAGGGCTGGAGCGCCACAGGCCTGGGGCTCCCTAAGCCTAAGGGCTGGGGCGACACAGGCCTGAGGCTCCCTAAATCTAAGACTGGGGCGCCCCAGGACTGGGGTTCCCAAAGCCTAAGGGCTGGGGCTCCCCAGGCCAGGGCTCCCTAAGCCTAATTGCTGGGGCGACCCTGGCCTGAGGCTCCCTAAGCCTAAGGGCTGGGGCACCCCAGGCCTGGGGTTCCCAAATCCTAAGGGCTGGGGCGCCCCAGGCCTGGGGCTCCCAAAGCCTAAGGTTTGAGTCGCCTGATGCCTGGGGCTCCCAAAGCCTAAGGGCTGAGGCGCCCCAGGCCTGGGGCTCCCTAAGCCTAAGTGCTGGGGCGACTCTGGCCTGGGGCTCCCTAAGTCTAAGAGTTGGGGCTCACCAGGCCTGGGGCTCACTACGCCTAATGGCGGGAGCACCCCAGGCCTGGCGCTCCCAAAACCTATGGGCTTGGGTGTCCCTTGCGTGGGGCTCCCAAAGCCTAAGGGCTGCGGCGCCACAGGCCTGGCGCTCCCAAAGCCTAAGAGCTGGGGCGCCCCAGGCCTGGGGCTCCCTAAGCCTAAGGGTTGGGGCGCCCCAGGCCTGGGGCTCCCGAAGTCTTAAGGCTGGGGGGCCCCAGATCTGGGGTTCCAAAGCCTAAGAGCTGGGGTGCCCCAGGTCTGGGGCTACTTAAGCCTAAAGGCTATCGCACCCCAGGCCTGGGGCTCCCAAAATCTATGGGCTGGGGTGTGCCAGTCCTGGTGCTCCCAAAGCCTAAGGGCTGGGGCGCCGTAGGCCTGGGGCTCCCAAAGCTTAAGGGCTGGGGCGCCCCAGGCCTGGGGATCCCAAGCTTAAGGGCTGGGGCGCCCCAGGCCTTGGACTCCCTAAGCCTAAGAGCTGGGGCGACTCTGGCCTGGGGCTCCCTAAGTCTAAGAGTTGGGGCTCACCAGGCCTGGGGCTCACTACGCCTAATGGCGGGGGCACCCCAGGCCTGGCGCTCCCAAAACCTATGGGCTTGGGCGTCCCTTGCCTGGGGCTCCCAAAGCCTAAGGGCTGGGGCGCCCCAGGCCTGGGGCTCCCAAGCTTAAGGGCTGGGGCGCCCCAGGCCTTGGGCTCCCTAAGCCTAAGAGCTGGGGCGCCCCAGGCCTTGAGCTCCCACAGCCTAAGGGCTGGGGTGCCCCATGCCAGGGGCTCCCTAAGCCTTAGGGCTGGGGCGCCCCATGCCTGGGGTTCCAAAATCCTAAGGGCTGGGGCGCCCTAGGCCTGGGGCTAACTAAGAATAAGGGCTGAGGCGCCCCAGGCCTGGGGCTCCCAAAGCCTATGGGCTGGTGAGCCCCAGGTCTGGGGCTCCCAAAGACTAAGGGCTGGGGTGACCCGGCCTCGGGCTCCCAAAGTATAAGGGCTAGGGCGAACGAGGCCTGGGGCTAACTAAGCCTAATGGCTGGGGCGCCCCAGACCTGGGGCTATCAAAGCCTAAGGGCTGGGGCACCGCAGGCCTGGGGCTCCCAAAGCCTAATGGCTGGAGCGCCCCAGGTCTGGGCATACAAAATACTGAGGGCTGGAGTGCCCCAAGCCTGGGGCTCCCAAAGCCTAAGGGCTAGGCGCCCCAGGCTGGGCTTCCAAAGACTAAGAACTGGGGCTCACCAGGCCTTGGGCTCCCTAAGCCTAAGGATTGGGGCGCTCCAGACCTGGGGATCCCTAAGCCTAAGGGCTGGCGAGACCCTGGCCTGGCGCTCGCTAAGCCTAATTGCTAGGGCGCCCCAGGTCTGGGGATCTCTAAGCCTAAGGGCTGGGGTTCTCCAGGCCTGGGGCTCCCGAAGCCTTAGGGCTGGGGCAACCCAGGTTTGGGGCTCCCACAGCCTAAGGGCTGGGGCGACCCAGGCCTGGGGCTCCCTAAAACTAAGGGCTGGGGCGCCCCAGACCTGGGGCTCCCTAAGCCTAAGGGCCGGGGAGACCCTGGCCTGGCACTCCCTAAGCCTAATTGCTGGGGCGCCCCAGGCCTGGGGATCTCTAAGCCCAAGGGCTGGGGTTCAACAGGCCTGGGGCTCCCAAAGCCTAAGGGCTGGGGCACCGCAGGCTTGGGGCTCCCAAAGCCTAAGGGCTGGGGCGACCCAGGCCTGGGGCTCCCTAAAACTAAGGGCTGGGGGGCCCCAGGCCTGGGGATCCCTAAGCCTAAGGGCTGGGGCGCCCCAGGCCTGGGCATCCCTAATCCTAAGGGCTGGGGTGCCCCAGGCCTGGGGCTCCCTAAGCCTAATTGCTGGGGTGCCCCAAGTCTGGGGCTCTCTAAGCCCAAGGGCTGGGGCGACCCAGGCCTGGGGCTCCCAAAGCCTAATTGCTGGGGCACCCCCGGTCTGGGGCTCTCTAAGCCTAAGGCTTGGGCGACCCTGGCCTGGGGCTCCCTAAGCCTAAGGGCTGGGGCGCCCACGGCCTGGGCCTCCCAAACACAAAGGGCTGGGTCCCCCCAGGCAAGGGGCTCCCAAAGCCCAAAGGCTGGGGTGCCCCAGGCCAGGGGCTCCCAAAGCGTAAGGGCGGGGGCACCCCAGGCCTGGGGATCCCAAAGCTTAAGGGCTGGGGCACCCCAGGCCTGGGGCTCTCTAAGCCCAAGGGATGGGGCGCCCAAGGACTGGGGCTCCCAAAGCCCAAGGAATGAGGAGTCCCAGGCCTGGGGCTCCCAAAGCCTAAGGGCTGGGGCGCCCCAGGCCTGGGGCTCCCTAAATCTATTGGTTGGGGCGCCCCAAGTTGGGAATCCCTAAGCCTAATTGCTGGGGCGCCGCATGTCTGGAGCTCTATAAGTCTAAGGGCTGGGGCGCCCCAGGCCTGGGGCTCCCTAAGCCTAAGTGCTGGGGCGCCTCAGGCCAGGGGCTCCCTAAGTCTAAGAGCTGGGGCTCACCAGGCCAGGGACTCCCAAAGCCTTAGGGCTGGGGCGCCCCAGGCCTGGGGCTCCAAAAGCCCAAGCGCTGAGGCGTCCCAGGCCTGGGGCACCCTAAGCCTAAGGGCTGGGCCACCCGAGGCCTAGGGCTCGCTAAGGCTAACGGCTGGGGCGCCCCAGACCTAGGGCTCCCAAAGCCTAAGGGCTGGGGCGCCCCATGCCTGGTGTAACAAAGCCTAAGGGCTGGGGCGCCGCAGGCCTGGGGCTCCCAAAACCTATGGGCTGGTGCGTCCCAGCCTGGGGCTCCCAAAGCCTAAGCGCTGAGGCGCCCCAGGCCTGGAGCTCACAAAGTCGAAGGGCTGGGGCGCCCCAGGTCGGGGCTCCCAAAGACTAAGGGCTATGGTGCCCCGACCTCGGCCTCCCAAAATCTAAGGGCTAGGGCGACCCAGGCCTGGGGCTAACTAAGCCTAAGGGCTGGGGCTCCCAAGACCTGGGGCTATCAAAGCCTAAAGGCTGGGGCGTCCCAGGCCTTGGGCTTCTTAAGTCTAAGGGCAGGGGAGCCCCAGGCCTGGGGCTCCCTAAGCCTAAGGGCAGTGGCGCCCAAGTTCCGGGGCGCCCAAGACTAAGAGCTGGGGCGACCCAAGCCTGGGTCTCCCAAAGCCTAAGGGCTGGGTACCCCAGGCCTGTGGCTCCCTAAGGCTAAGGGTTGCGGCGCCCCAGGCCAGGGGCTCCCTAATTCTAAGAGCTGGGGATCACCAGGCCTGGGGCTACCTAAGCCTAAGGGCTGGGGCGCCCCAGGCCTGGGGCTCCCTAAGCCTAAGGTCTTGGGTGACCCAGGCCTGGGGCTCCCTAAGCCTAATTGCTGGGGCACCCCAGGTCTGGGGCTCTCTAAGCCTAAGGGCTTGGGCGACCCTGGCCTGGGGTTCCCTAAGCCTAAGGACTCGGGCGCCCATGGCCTGGGGCTCCCAAAGCCTAAGGACTGGGGCACCCCAGGCCAGGGGCTCCCAAAGCCTAAAGGCTGGGGCGCCTCAGGCCTGGGGCTCCCTAAGCCTAAGTGCTGGGGCGCCCCAGGCCTGGAGCTCCCAAAGCCTAAAGGCTGGGGCGCCTCAGGCCTAGGGCTCCCTAAGCCTAAGGGCTGGGGCGCCCCAGGCTTGCGGCTCCCAAAGCCAAAGGGCTCGGGCGACGGGCCTGGGGCTCCCTAAGCCTAAGGGATGGGGCGACACAGGTCTGGGGCTCCCTAAGCCTAAGGACTGGGGCGCCCCAGGACTAGGGTTCCCAAAGCCTAAGGGCTGGGGCGCCCCAGGCCTGGGCATCCCTAATCCTAAGGGCTGGGTCGCCCCGGTCATGGGGCTCCCTAAGCCTAATTGTTGGGGCGCCCCAGGTCTGGGGCTCTCTAAGCCTAATGGCTGGGTAGACCCTAGCCTGGGGCTCCCTAAGCCTAAGGGCGGGATTCCCTGTCCTGGGGCTCCCAAAGCCTAAGGGCTGGGGCGCCCCAGGCCTGGGGCTCTCAAAGTCTAAGGGCTGGGGCGACCCAGGCCTGGGGCACCCTAAGCCGCAGAGCTGGGGCACCCCAGGCCTGGGGCTCCCTAAGCCTAAGGGTGGGGGCGCCCCAGGCCTGGGGCTCCCAAAACCTAAGGGCTGGGGAGACACAGGCCTGGGTCTCCCTCAGCCTAAGGGCTGGAGCGCCACAGGCCTGGGGTTCCCTAAGCCTAAGGTTTGGGGCGCCCCAGGACTGGGGTTCCCAAAGCCTAAGGACTGGGGCGCCCCAGGCCTGGGCATCCCTAATCCTAAGGGCTGGGGCACCCCAGGCCTGCGGCTCCCTAAGCCTAATTGCTGGGGCGACCCAGGTCTGGGGCTTTCTAAGCCTAAGGGTTGGGGCGACCCAGGCCTGGGGCTCCCTAAGCCTAATTGCTGGGGTGCCCCAGGTCTGGGGCTCAATAAACCTAAGGGCTGGGACGACCCTGGCCTGGGTCTCCCTAAGTCAAAGAGCTGCGGCTCACCAGGCCTGGAGCTCCCTACGCCGAATGGCGGGGGCGCCCCAGGCCTGGTGCTCCCAAAACCTATGGGCTTGGGCGTCCCTGGCCTGGGGCTCCCAAAGCCTAATGGCTGGGGCGCCCCAGGCCTGGGGCTCCCTAAGCCTAAGGGCTGGGGCGCCCCAGGCCTGGGGCTCCAAAAGCTTAAGGGTTGGCGCGCCGCAGGCCTGGGGCTCCCAAATCCTAAGGGCTGGGGCGCCATATGCCTGGCGCTCCCAAAGCCTAAGGCCTGGGGCGCCCCAGGACTGGGGTTCCAAAAGCCTAAGGGCTGGGGCGCCCCAGGCCTGGGGCTCCCTAAGCCTAAGGGCTGGGGCGCCCCAGGCCTGGGGCTCCAAATGCTTAAGGGTTGGCGCGCCGCAGGCCTGGGGCTCCCAAATCCTAAGGCCTGGGGCGCCACAGGCCTGGCGCTCCCAAAGCCTAAGGGCTGGGGCGCCCCAGGCCTGAGGCTCCCTAAGCATAAGGGCTGGGGCGTCCCAGCCCTGGTTCTCCCTAAGTCTAAGGGCTGGGTGCAAGAGGCCGGGGCCTCCCAAAGCTTAAGGGCTGGGGCGCCCCATGCCTGGGGTTCCAAAGCCTAAGGGTTGGGGCGCCGCAAGACTGGGGCTCCTAAGACCTATGGTCAGGGTCGTCCCAGGCCTGGGCCTCCCAAAGCCTAAGGGCTGAGGCACCCCAGGCCTGGGGCTCCCAAAGCCTAAGGGCTGGGGCGCACCAGGTCTGGGGCTCCCAAAGACTAAGGGCTGGGGCGACCCAGACCTGGGGCTCCCAAATCCTAAAGGCTGGGGCACCCCAGGCCTGGGGCTCCCAAAGCCTAATTGCTGGGGCACCCCCGGTCTGGGGCTCTCTAAGCCTAAGGCTTGGGCGACCCTGGCCTGGGGCTCCCTAAGCCTAAGGGCTGGGGCGCCCCCGGCCTGGGGCTCCCAAAGCCTAAGGGCTGGGTCCCCCTAGGCCAGGGGCTCCCAAAGCCCAAGGGATGGGGCGCCCCAGGCCAGGGGCTCCCAAAGCGTAAGAGCGGGGGCGCCCCAGGCCTGGGGATCCCAAAGCCTAAGGGCTGGGGCACCCCAGGCCTGGGGCTGTCTAAGCCCAAGGGCTGGGGTGCCCCAGGCCTGGGGCTGTCTAAGCCTAAGGGCTGGGGTGCCCCAGGCCTGGGGCTGTCTAAGCCTAAGGGCTGGGGCACCCCAGGCCTGGGGCAACCTAAGCCGCAGAGCTGGGGCGCCCCAGGCCTGGGGCTCCCTAAGCCTAAGGGTTGGGGCGCCCAGGCCTGGGGCTACCAAAGCCTAAGGGCTGGGGCAACCCAGGCTTGGGGCTTCCTAAGCCTAAGGGCTGGAGCGCCAAAGGCCTGGGGCTCCCTAAGCCTAAGGGCTGGGGCGACACAGGCCTGAGGCTCCCTAAGTCTAAGACTGGGGCGCCCCAGGACTGGGGTTCCCAAAGCCTAAGGGCTGGGGCTCCAAAGGCCAGGGCTCCCTAAGCCTAATTGCTGGGGCGACCCTGGCCTGAGGCTCCCTAAGCCTAAGGGTTGGGTCGCCCCAGCCCTGGGGTTCCCAAAGCCTAAGGGATTGGGCGGCCTAGGCCTGGGCCTCCCTAAGCCTAAGGGCTGGGGCGCCTCAGGCCTCGGGATCCCTAAGCCTAAGTGCTGGGGCGCCCCAGGCCTGGAGCTCCCAAAGCCTAAAGGCTGGGGCACCTCAGTCCTGGCGCTCCCTAAGCCTAAGGGTTGGGGCGCCCCAGGCTTGGGGCTCCCAAAGCCTAAGGGCTGGGGCGACGGGCCTGGGGCTCCCTAAGCCTAAGGGCTGGGGCGACACAGGCCTGAGGCTCCCTAAGTCTAAGACTGGGGCGCCCCAGGACTGGGGTTCCCAAAGCCTAAGGGCTGGGGCTCCCCAGGCTAGGGCTCCCTAAGCCTAAATGCTGGGGCGACCCTGGCCTGAGGCTCCCTAAGCCTAAGGGCTGGGGCGCCCCAGGCCTGGGGCTCCCAAATCTTAAGGGCTGGGGCGCCCCAGGCCTGGGGCTCCCAAAGCCTAAGGGCTGAGGCGCCTGATGCCTGGGGCTCCCAAAGCCTAAGGGCTGAGGCGCCCCAGGCCTGGGGCTCCCTAAGCCTAAGTGCTGGGGCGCCCCAGGCATGGGGCTCCCTAAGCCTAAGTGCTGGGGCACCCGGTGCCAGGGGCTACCTAAGTCTAAAAGCTATGGCTCACCAGGCCTGGGGCTCCCTACGCCTAAGGGCGGGGGCGCCCTGGCCTGGGGCTCCAAAAGCCTAAGGGCTGGGGCGCCCCAGGCCTGGGCTCCCAAAGTCTACGGGCTGGGGAACCCCAGGCCTGGGGCAACCTAAGCCGCAGAGCTGGGGCGCCCCAGGCCTGGGCCTCCCTAAGCCTAAGGGATGGGGCGCCCAGGCCTGGGGCTACCAAAGCCTAAGGGCTGGGGCAACCCAGGCTTGGGGCTCCCTAAGCCTAAGGGCTGGAGCGCCACAGGCCTGGGGCTCCCTAAGCCTAAGGGCTGGGGCGACACAGGCCTGAGGCTCCCTAAATCTAAGACTGGGGCGCCCCAGGACTGGGGTTCCCAAAGCCTAAGGGCTGGGGCTCCCCAGGCCAGGGCTCCCTAAGCCTAATTGCTGGGGCGACCCTGGCCTGAGGCTCCCTAAGCCTAAGGGCTGGGGCACCCCAGGCCTGGGGTTCCCAAATCCTAAGGGCTGGGGCGCCCCAGGCCTGGGGCTCCCAAAGCCTAAGGTTTGAGTCGCCTGATGCCTGGGGCTCCCAAAGCCTAAGGGCTGAGGCGCCCCAGGCCTGGGGTTCCAAAGCCTAAGGGTTGGGGCGCCGCAAGACTGGGGCTCCTAAGACCTATGGTCAGGGTCGTCCCAGGCCTGGGCCTCCCAAAGCCTAAGGGCTGAGGCACCCCAGGCCTGGGGCTCCCAAAGCCTAAGGGCTGGGGCGCACCAGGTCTGGGGCTCCCAAAGACTAAGGGCTGGGGCGACCCAGACCTGGGGCTCCCAAATCCTAAAGGCTGGGGCACCCAGGCCTGGGGCTCCCAAAGCCTAATTGCTGGGGCACCCCCGGTCTGGGGCTCTCTAAGCCTAAGGCTTGGGCGACCCTGGCCTGGGGCTCCCTAAGCCTAAGGGCTGGGGCGCCCCCGGCCTGGGGCTCCCAAAGCCTAAGGGCTGGGTCCCCCTAGGCCAGGGGCTCCCAAAGCCCAAGGGATGGGGCGCCCCAGGCCAGGGGCTCCCAAAGCGTAAGAGCGGGGGCGCCCCAGGCCTGGGGATCCCAAAGCCTAAGGGCTGGGGCACCCCAGGCCTGGGGCTGTCTAAGCCCAAGGGCTGGGGTGCCCCAGGCCTGGGGCTGTCTAAGCCTAAGGGCTGGGGTGCCCCAGGCCTGGGGCTGTCTAAGCCTAAGGGCTGGGGCACCCCAGGCCTGGGGCAACCTAAGCCGCAGAGCTGGGGCGCCCCAGGCCTGGGGCTCCCTAAGCCTAAGGGTTGGGGCGCCCAGGCCTGGGGCTACCAAAGCCTAAGGGCTGGGGCAACCCAGGCTTGGGGCTTCCTAAGCCTAAGGGCTGGAGCGCCAAAGGCCTGGGGCTCCCTAAGCCTAAGGGCTGGGGCGACACAGGCCTGAGGCTCCCTAAGTCTAAGACTGGGGCGCCCCAGGACTGGGGTTCCCAAAGCCTAAGGGCTGGGGCTCCAAAGGCCAGGGCTCCCTAAGCCTAATTGCTGGGGCGACCCTGGCCTGAGGCTCCCTAAGCCTAAGGGTTGGGTCGCCCCAGCCCTGGGGTTCCCAAAGCCTAAGGGATTGGGCGGCCTAGGCCTGGGCCTCCCTAAGCCTAAGGGCTGGGGCGCCTCAGGCCTCGGGATCCCTAAGCCTAAGTGCTGGGGCGCCCCAGGCCTGGAGCTCCCAAAGCCTAAAGGCTGGGGCACCTCAGTCCTGGCGCTCCCTAAGCCTAAGGGTTGGGGCGCCCCAGGCTTGGGGCTCCCAAAGCCTAAGGGCTGGGGCGACGGGCCTGGGGCTCCCTAAGCCTAAGGGCTGGGGCGACACAGGCCTGAGGCTCCCTAAGTCTAAGACTGGGGCGCCCCAGGACTGGGGTTCCCAAAGCCTAAGGGCTGGGGCTCCCCAGGCTAGGGCTCCCTAAGCCTAAATGCTGGGGCGACCCTGGCCTGAGGCTCCCTAAGCCTAAGGGCTGGGGCGCCCCAGGCCTGGGGCTCCCAAATCTTAAGGGCTGGGGCGCCCCAGGCCTGGGGCTCCCAAAGCCTAAGGGCTGAGGCGCCTGATGCCTGGGGCTCCCAAAGCCTAAGGGCTGAGGCGCCCCAGGCCTGGGGCTCCCTAAGCCTAAGTGCTGGGGCGCCCCAGGCATGGGGCTCCCTAAGCCTAAGTGCTGGGGCACCCGGTGCCAGGGGCTACCTAAGTCTAAAAGCTATGGCTCACCAGGCCTGGGGCTCCCTACGCCTAAGGGCGGGGGCGCCCTGGCCTGGGGCTCCAAAAGCCTAAGGGCTGGGGCGCCCCAGGCCTGGGCTCCCAAAGTCTACGGGCTGGGGAACCCCAGGCCTGGGGCAACCTAAGCCGCAGAGCTGGGGCGCCCCAGGCCTGGGCCTCCCTAAGCCTAAGGGATGGGGCGCCCAGGCCTGGGGCTACCAAAGCCTAAGGGCTGGGGCAACCCAGGCTTGGGGCTCCCTAAGCCTAAGGGCTGGAGCGCCACAGGCCTGGGGCTCCCTAAGCCTAAGGGCTGGGGCGACACAGGCCTGAGGCTCCCTAAATCTAAGACTGGGGCGCCCCAGGACTGGGGTTCCCAAAGCCTAAGGGCTGGGGCTCCCCAGGCCAGGGCTCCCTAAGCCTAATTGCTGGGGCGACCCTGGCCTGAGGCTCCCTAAGCCTAAGGGCTGGGGCACCCCAGGCCTGGGGTTCCCAAATCCTAAGGGCTGGGGCGCCCCAGGCCTGGGGCTCCCAAAGCCTAAGGTTTGAGTCGCCTGATGCCTGGGGCTCCCAAAGCCTAAGGGCTGAGGCGCCCCAGGCCTGGGGCTCCCTAAGCCTAAGTGCTGGGGCGACTCTGGCCTGGGGCTCCCTAAGTCTAAGAGTTGGGGCTCACCAGGCCTGGGGCTCACTACGCCTAATGGCGGGAGCACCCCAGGCCTGGCGCTCCCAAAACCTATGGGCTTGGGTGTCCCTTGCGTGGGGCTCCCAAAGCCTAAGGGCTGCGGCGCCACAGGCCTGGCGCTCCCAAAGCCTAAGAGCTGGGGCGCCCCAGGCCTGGGGCTCCCTAAGCCTAAGGGTTGGGGCGCCCCAGGCCTGGGGCTCCCGAAGTCTTAAGGCTGGGGGGCCCCAGATCTGGGGTTCCAAAGCCTAAGAGCTGGGGTGCCCCAGGTCTGGGGCTACTTAAGCCTAAAGGCTATCGCACCCCAGGCCTGGGGCTCCCAAAATCTATGGGCTGGGGTGTGCCAGTCCTGGTGCTCCCAAAGCCTAAGGGCTGGGGCGCCGTAGGCCTGGGGCTCCCAAAGCTTAAGGGCTGGGGCGCCCCAGGCCTGGGGATCCCAAGCTTAAGGGCTGGGGCGCCCCAGGCCTTGGACTCCCTAAGCCAAAGAGCTGGGGCGACTCTGGCCTGGGGCTCCCTAAGTCTAAGAGTTGGGGCTCACCAGGCCTGGGGCTCACTACGCCTAATGGCGGGGGCACCCCAGGCCTGGCGCTCCCAAAACCTATGGGCTTGGGCGTCCCTTGCCTGGGGCTCCCAAAGCCTAAGGGCTGGGGCGCCCCAGGCCTGGGGCTCCCAAGCTTAAGGGCTGGGGCGCCCCAGGCCTTGGGCTCCCTAAGCCTAAGAGCTGGGGCGCCCCAGGCCTTGAGCTCCCACAGCCTAAGGGCTGGGGTGCCCCATGCCAGGGGCTCCCTAAGCCTTAGGGCTGGGGCGCCCCATGCCTGGGGTTCCAAAATCCTAAGGGCTGGGGCGCCCTAGGCCTGGGGCTAACTAAGAATAAGGGCTGAGGCGCCCCAGGCCTGGGGCTCCCAAAGCCTATGGGCTGGTGAGCCCCAGGTCTGGGGCTCCCAAAGACTAAGGGCTGGGGTGACCCGGCCTCGGGCTCCCAAAGTATAAGGGCTAGGGCGAACGAGGCCTGGGGCTAACTAAGCCTAATGGCTGGGGCGCCCCAGACCTGGGGCTATCAAAGCCTAAGGGCTGGGGCACCGCAGGCCTGGGGCTCCCAAAGCCTAATGGCTGGAGCGCCCCAGGTCTGGGCATACAAAATACTGAGGGCTGGAGTGCCCCAAGCCTGGGGCTCCCAAAGCCTAAGGGCTAGGCGCCCCAGGCTGGGCTTCCAAAGACTAAGAACTGGGGCTCACCAGGCCTTGGGCTCCCTAAGCCTAAGGATTGGGGCGCTCCAGACCTGGGGATCCCTAAGCCTAAGGGCTGGCGAGACCCTGGCCTGGCGCTCGCTAAGCCTAATTGCTAGGGCGCCCCAGGTCTGGGGATCTCTAAGCCTAAGGGCTGGGGTTCTCCAGGCCTGGGGCTCCCGAAGCCTTAGGGCTGGGGCAACCCAGGTTTGGGGCTCCCACAGCCTAAGGGCTGGGGCGACCCAGGCCTGGGGCTCCCTAAAACTAAGGGCTGGGGCGCCCCAGACCTGGGGCTCCCTAAGCCTAAGGGCCGGGGAGACCCTGGCCTGGCACTCCCTAAGCCTAATTGCTGGGGCGCCCCAGGCCTGGGGATCTCTAAGCCCAAGGGCTGGGGTTCTCCAGGCCTGGGGCTCCCAAAGCCTAAGGGCTGGGGCACCGCAGGCTTGGGGCTCCCAAAGCCTAAGGGCTGGGGCGACCCAGGCCTGGGGCTCCCTAAAACTAAGGGCTGGGGGGCCCCAGGCCTGGGGATCCCTAAGCCTAAGGGCTGGGGCGCCCCAGGCCTGGGCATCCCTAATCCTAAGGGCTGGGGTGCCCCAGGCCTGGGGCTCCCTAAGCCTAATTGCTGGGGTGCCCCAAGTCTGGGGCTCTCTAAGCCCAAGGGCTGGGGCGACCCAGGCCTGGGGCTCCCAAAGCCTAATTGCTGGGGCACCCCCGGTCTGGGGCTCTCTAAGCCTAAGGCTTGGGCGACCCTGGCCTGGGGCTCCCTAAGCCTAAGGGCTGGGGCGCCCACGGCCTGGGCCTCCCAAACACAAAGGGCTGGGTCCCCCCAGGCAAGGGGCTCCCAAAGCCCAAAGGCTGGGGTGCCCCAGGCCAGGGGCTCCCAAAGCGTAAGGGCGGGGGCACCCCAGGCCTGGGGATCCCAAAGCTTAAGGGCTGGGGCACCCCAGGCCTGGGGCTCTCTAAGCCCAAGGGATGGGGCGCCCAAGGACTGGGGCTCCCAAAGCCCAAGGAATGAGGAGTCCCAGGCCTGGGGCTCCCAAAGCCTAAGGGCTGGGGCGCCCCAGGCCTGGGGCTCCCTAAATCTATTGGTTGGGGCGCCCCAAGTTGGGAATCCCTAAGCCTAATTGCTGGGGCGCCGCATGTCTGGAGCTCTATAAGTCTAAGGGCTGGGGCGCCCCAGGCCTGGGGCTCCCTAAGCCTAAGTGCTGGGGCGCCTCAGGCCAGGGGCTCCCTAAGTCTAAGAGCTGGGGCTCACCAGGCCAGGGACTCCCAAAGCCTTAGGGCTGGGGCGCCCCAGGCCTGGGGCTCCAAAAGCCCAAGCGCTGAGGCGTCCCAGGCCTGGGGCACCCTAAGCCTAAGGGCTGGGCCACCCGAGGCCTAGGGCTCGCTAAGGCTAACGGCTGGGGCGCCCCAGACCTAGGGCTCCCAAAGCCTAAGGGCTGGGGCGCCCCATGCCTGGTGTAACAAAGCCTAAGGGCTGGGGCGCCGCAGGCCTGGGGCTCCCAAAACCTATGGGCTGGTGCGTCCCAGCCTGGGGCTCCCAAAGCCTAAGCGCTGAGGCGCCCCAGGCCTGGAGCTCACAAAGTCGAAGGGCTGGGGCGCCCCAGGTCGGGGCTCCCAAAGACTAAGGGCTATGGTGCCCCGACCTCGGCCTCCCAAAATCTAAGGGCTAGGGCGACCCAGGCCTGGGGCTAACTAAGCCTAAGGGCTGGGGCTCCCAAGACCTGGGGCTATCAAAGCCTAAAGGCTGGGGCGTCCCAGGCCTTGGGCTTCTTAAGTCTAAGGGCAGGGGAGCCCCAGGCCTGGGGCTCCCTAAGCCTAAGGGCAGTGGCGCCCAAGTTCCGGGGCGCCCAAGACTAAGAGCTGGGGCGACCCAAGCCTGGGTCTCCCAAAGCCTAAGGGCTGGGTACCCCAGGCCTGTGGCTCCCTAAGGCTAAGGGTTGCGGCGCCCCAGGCCAGGGGCTCCCTAATTCTAAGAGCTGGGGATCACCAGGCCTGGGGCTACCTAAGCCTAAGGGCTGGGGCGCCCCAGGCCTGGGGCTCCCTAAGCCTAAGGTCTTGGGCGACCCAGGCCTGGGGCTCCCTAAGCCTAATTGCTGGGGCACCCCAGGTCTGGGGCTCTCTAAGCCTAAGGGCTTGGGCGACCCTGGCCTGGGGTTCCCTAAGCCTAAGGACTCGGGCGCCCATGGCCTGGGGCTCCCAAAGCCTAAGGACTGGGGCACCCCAGGCCAGGGGCTCCCAAAGCCTAAAGGCTGGGGCGCCTCAGGCCTGGGGCTCCCTAAGCCTAAGTGCTGGGGCGCCCCAGGCCTGGAGCTCCCAAAGCCTAAAGGCTGGGGCGCCTCAGGCCTAGGGCTCCCTAAGCCTAAGGGCTGGGGCGCCCCAGGCTTGCGGCTCCCAAAGCCAAAGGGCTCGGGCGACGGGCCTGGGGCTCCCTAAGCCTAAGGGATGGGGCGACACAGGTCTGGGGCTCCCTAAGCCTAAGGACTGGGGCGCCCCAGGACTAGGGTTCCCAAAGCCTAAGGGCTGGGGCGCCCCAGGCCTGGGCATCCCTAATCCTAAGGGCTGGGTCGCCCCGGTCATGGGGCTCCCTAAGCCTAATTGTTGGGGCGCCCCAGGTCTGGGGCTCTCTAAGCCTAATGGCTGGGTAGACCCTAGCCTGGGGCTCCCTAAGCCTAAGGGCGGGATTCCCTGTCCTGGGGCTCCCAAAGCCTAAGGGCTGGGGCGCCCCAGGCCTGGGGCTCTCAAAGTCTAAGGGCTGGGGCGACCCAGGCCTGGGGCACCCTAAGCCGCAGAGCTGGGGCACCCCAGGCCTGGGGCTCCCTAAGCCTAAGGGTGGGGGCGCCCCAGGCCTGGGGCTCCCAAAACCTAAGGGCTGGGGAGACACAGGCCTGGGTCTCCCTCAGCCTAAGGGCTGGAGCGCCACAGGCCTGGGGTTCCCTAAGCCTAAGGTTTGGGGCGCCCCAGGACTGGGGTTCCCAAAGCCTAAGGACTGGGGCGCCCCAGGCCTGGGCATCCCTAATCCTAAGGGCTGGGGCACCCCAGGCCTGCGGCTCCCTAAGCCTAATTGCTGGGGCGACCCAGGTCTGGGGCTTTCTAAGCCTAAGGGTTGGGGCGACCCAGGCCTGGGGCTCCCTAAGCCTAATTGCTGGGGTGCCCCAGGTCTGGGGCTCAATAAACCTAAGGGCTGGGACGACCCTGGCCTGGGTCTCCCTAAGTCAAAGAGCTGCGGCTCACCAGGCCTGGAGCTCCCTACGCCGAATGGCGGGGGCGCCCCAGGCCTGGTGCTCCCAAAACCTATGGGCTTGGGCGTCCCTGGCCTGGGGCTCCCAAAGCCTAATGGCTGGGGCGCCCCAGGCCTGGGGCTCCCTAAGCCTAAGGGCTGGGGCGCCCCAGGCCTGGGGCTCCAAAAGCTTAAGGGTTGGCGCGCCGCAGGCCTGGGGCTCCCAAATCCTAAGGGCTGGGGCGCCATATGCCTGGCGCTCCCAAAGCCTAAGGCCTGGGGCGCCCCAGGACTGGGGTTCCAAAAGCCTAAGGGCTGGGGCGCCCCAGGCCTGGGGCTCCCTAAGCCTAAGGGCTGGGGCGCCCCAGGCCTGGGGCTCCAAATGCTTAAGGGTTGGCGCGCCGCAGGCCTGGGGCTCCCAAATCCTAAGGCCTGGGGCGCCACAGGCCTGGCGCTCCCAAAGCCTAAGGGCTGGGGCGCCCCAGGCCTGAGGCTCCCTAAGCATAAGGGCTGGGGCGTCCCAGCCCTGGTTCTCCCTAAGTCTAAGGGCTGGGTGCAAGAGGCCGGGGCCTCCCAAAGCTTAAGGGCTGGGGCGCCCCATGCCTGGGGTTCCAAAGCCTAAGGGTTGGGGCGCCGCAAGACTGGGGCTCCTAAGACCTATGGTCAGGGTCGTCCCAGGCCTGGGCCTCCCAAAGCCTAAGGGCTGAGGCACCCCAGGCCTGGGGCTCCCAAAGCCTAAGGGCTGGGGCGCACCAGGTCTGGGGCTCCCAAAGACTAAGGGCTGGGGCGACCCAGACCTGGGGCTCCCAAATCCTAAAGGCTGGGGCACCCCAGGCCTGGGGCTCCCAAAGCCTATGGGCTGGTGAGCCCCAGGTCTGGGGCTCCCAAAGACTAAGGGCTGGGGTGACCCGGCCTCGGGCTCCCAAAGTATAAGGGCTAGGGCGAACGAGGCCTGGGGCTAACTAAGCCTAATGGCTGGGGCGCCCCAGACCTGGGGCTATCAAAGCCTAAGGGCTGGGGCACCGCAGGCCTGGGGCTCCCAAAGCCTAATGGCTGGAGCGCCCCAGGTCTGGGCATACAAAATACTGAGGGCTGGAGTGCCCCAAGCCTGGGGCTCCCAAAGCCTAAGGGCTAGGCGCCCCAGGCTGGGCTTCCAAAGACTAAGAACTGGGGCTCACCAGGCCTTGGGCTCCCTAAGCCTAAGGATTGGGGCGCTCCAGACCTGGGGATCCCTAAGCCTAAGGGCTGGCGAGACCCTGGCCTGGCGCTCGCTAAGCCTAATTGCTAGGGCGCCCCAGGTCTGGGGATCTCTAAGCCTAAGGGCTGGGGTTCTCCAGGCCTGGGGCTCCCGAAGCCTTAGGGCTGGGGCAACCCAGGTTTGGGGCTCCCACAGCCTAAGGGCTGGGGCGACCCAGGCCTGGGGCTCCCTAAAACTAAGGGCTGGGGCGCCCCAGACCTGGGGCTCCCTAAGCCTAAGGGCCGGGGAGACCCTGGCCTGGCACTCCCTAAGCCTAATTGCTGGGGCGCCCCAGGCCTGGGGATCTCTAAGCCCAAGGGCTGGGGTTCTCCAGGCCTGGGGCTCCCAAAGCCTAAGGGCTGGGGCACCGCAGGCTTGGGGCTCCCAAAGCCTAAGGGCTGGGGCGACCCAGGCCTGGGGCTCCCTAAAACTAAGGGCTGGGGGGCCCCAGGCCTGGGGATCCCTAAGCCTAAGGGCTGGGGCGCCCCAGGCCTGGGCATCCCTAATCCTAAGGGCTGGGGTGCCCCAGGCCTGGGGCTCCCTAAGCCTAATTGCTGGGGTGCCCCAAGTCTGGGGCTCTCTAAGCCCAAGGGCTGGGGCGACCCAGGCCTGGGGCTCCCAAAGCCTAATTGCTGGGGCACCCCCGGTCTGGGGCTCTCTAAGCCTAAGGCTTGGGCGACCCTGGCCTGGGGCTCCCTAAGCCTAAGGGCTGGGGCGCCCACGGCCTGGGCCTCCCAAACACAAAGGGCTGGGTCCCCCCAGGCAAGGGGCTCCCAAAGCCCAAAGGCTGGGGTGCCCCAGGCCAGGGGCTCCCAAAGCGTAAGGGCGGGGGCACCCCAGGCCTGGGGATCCCAAAGCTTAAGGGCTGGGGCACCCCAGGCCTGGGGCTCTCTAAGCCCAAGGGATGGGGCGCCCAAGGACTGGGGCTCCCAAAGCCCAAGGAATGAGGAGTCCCAGGCCTGGGGCTCCCAAAGCCTAAGGGCTGGGGCGCCCCAGGCCTGGGGCTCCCTAAATCTATTGGTTGGGGCGCCCCAAGTTGGGAATCCCTAAGCCTAATTGCTGGGGCGCCGCATGTCTGGAGCTCTATAAGTCTAAGGGCTGGGGCGCCCCAGGCCTGGGGCTCCCTAAGCCTAAGTGCTGGGGCGCCTCAGGCCAGGGGCTCCCTAAGTCTAAGAGCTGGGGCTCACCAGGCCAGGGACTCCCAAAGCCTTAGGGCTGGGGCGCCCCAGGCCTGGGGCTCCAAAAGCCCAAGCGCTGAGGCGTCCCAGGCCTGGGGCACCCTAAGCCTAAGGGCTGGGCCACCCGAGGCCTAGGGCTCGCTAAGGCTAACGGCTGGGGCGCCCCAGACCTAGGGCTCCCAAAGCCTAAGGGCTGGGGCGCCCCATGCCTGGTGTAACAAAGCCTAAGGGCTGGGGCGCCGCAGGCCTGGGGCTCCCAAAACCTATGGGCTGGTGCGTCCCAGCCTGGGGCTCCCAAAGCCTAAGCGCTGAGGCGCCCCAGGCCTGGAGCTCACAAAGTCGAAGGGCTGGGGCGCCCCAGGTCGGGGCTCCCAAAGACTAAGGGCTATGGTGCCCCGACCTCGGCCTCCCAAAATCTAAGGGCTAGGGCGACCCAGGCCTGGGGCTAACTAAGCCTAAGGGCTGGGGCTCCCAAGACCTGGGGCTATCAAAGCCTAAAGGCTGGGGCGTCCCAGGCCTTGGGCTTCTTAAGTCTAAGGGCAGGGGAGCCCCAGGCCTGGGGCTCCCTAAGCCTAAGGGCAGTGGCGCCCAAGTTCCGGGGCGCCCAAGACTAAGAGCTGGGGCGACCCAAGCCTGGGTCTCCCAAAGCCTAAGGGCTGGGTACCCCAGGCCTGTGGCTCCCTAAGGCTAAGGGTTGCGGCGCCCCAGGCCAGGGGCTCCCTAATTCTAAGAGCTGGGGATCACCAGGCCTGGGGCTACCTAAGCCTAAGGGCTGGGGCGCCCCAGGCCTGGGGCTCCCTAAGCCTAAGGTCTTGGGCGACCCAGGCCTGGGGCTCCCTAAGCCTAATTGCTGGGGCACCCCAGGTCTGGGGCTCTCTAAGCCTAAGGGCTTGGGCGACCCTGGCCTGGGGTTCCCTAAGCCTAAGGACTCGGGCGCCCATGGCCTGGGGCTCCCAAAGCCTAAGGACTGGGGCACCCCAGGCCAGGGGCTCCCAAAGCCTAAAGGCTGGGGCGCCTCAGGCCTGGGGCTCCCTAAGCCTAAGTGCTGGGGCGCCCCAGGCCTGGAGCTCCCAAAGCCTAAAGGCTGGGGCGCCTCAGGCCTAGGGCTCCCTAAGCCTAAGGGCTGGGGCGCCCCAGGCTTGCGGCTCCCAAAGCCAAAGGGCTCGGGCGACGGGCCTGGGGCTCCCTAAGCCTAAGGGATGGGGCGACACAGGTCTGGGGCTCCCTAAGCCTAAGGACTGGGGCGCCCCAGGACTAGGGTTCCCAAAGCCTAAGGGCTGGGGCGCCCCAGGCCTGGGCATCCCTAATCCTAAGGGCTGGGTCGCCCCGGTCATGGGGCTCCCTAAGCCTAATTGTTGGGGCGCCCCAGGTCTGGGGCTCTCTAAGCCTAATGGCTGGGTAGACCCTAGCCTGGGGCTCCCTAAGCCTAAGGGCGGGATTCCCTGTCCTGGGGCTCCCAAAGCCTAAGGGCTGGGGCGCCCCAGGCCTGGGGCTCTCAAAGTCTAAGGGCTGGGGCGACCCAGGCCTGGGGCACCCTAAGCCGCAGAGCTGGGGCACCCCAGGCCTGGGGCTCCCTAAGCCTAAGGGTGGGGGCGCCCCAGGCCTGGGGCTCCCAAAACCTAAGGGCTGGGGAGACACAGGCCTGGGTCTCCCTCAGCCTAAGGGCTGGAGCGCCACAGGCCTGGGGTTCCCTAAGCCTAAGGTTTGGGGCGCCCCAGGACTGGGGTTCCCAAAGCCTAAGGACTGGGGCGCCCCAGGCCTGGGCATCCCTAATCCTAAGGGCTGGGGCACCCCAGGCCTGCGGCTCCCTAAGCCTAATTGCTGGGGCGACCCAGGTCTGGGGCTTTCTAAGCCTAAGGGTTGGGGCGACCCAGGCCTGGGGCTCCCTAAGCCTAATTGCTGGGGTGCCCCAGGTCTGGGGCTCAATAAACCTAAGGGCTGGGACGACCCTGGCCTGGGTCTCCCTAAGTCAAAGAGCTGCGGCTCACCAGGCCTGGAGCTCCCTACGCCGAATGGCGGGGGCGCCCCAGGCCTGGTGCTCCCAAAACCTATGGGCTTGGGCGTCCCTGGCCTGGGGCTCCCAAAGCCTAATGGCTGGGGCGCCCCAGGCCTGGGGCTCCCTAAGCCTAAGGGCTGGGGCGCCCCAGGCCTGGGGCTCCAAAAGCTTAAGGGTTGGCGCGCCGCAGGCCTGGGGCTCCCAAATCCTAAGGGCTGGGGCGCCATATGCCTGGCGCTCCCAAAGCCTAAGGCCTGGGGCGCCCCAGGACTGGGGTTCCAAAAGCCTAAGGGCTGGGGCGCCCCAGGCCTGGGGCTCCCTAAGCCTAAGGGCTGGGGCGCCCCAGGCCTGGGGCTCCAAATGCTTAAGGGTTGGCGCGCCGCAGGCCTGGGGCTCCCAAATCCTAAGGCCTGGGGCGCCACAGGCCTGGCGCTCCCAAAGCCTAAGGGCTGGGGCGCCCCAGGCCTGAGGCTCCCTAAGCATAAGGGCTGGGGCGTCCCAGCCCTGGTTCTCCCTAAGTCTAAGGGCTGGGTGCAAGAGGCCGGGGCCTCCCAAAGCTTAAGGGCTGGGGCGCCCCATGCCTGGGGTTCCAAAGCCTAAGGGTTGGGGCGCCGCAAGACTGGGGCTCCTAAGACCTATGGTCAGGGTCGTCCCAGGCCTGGGCCTCCCAAAGCCTAAGGGCTGAGGCACCCCAGGCCTGGGGCTCCCAAAGCCTAAGGGCTGGGGCGCACCAGGTCTGGGGCTCCCAAAGACTAAGGGCTGGGGCGACCCAGACCTGGGGCTCCCAAATCCTAAAGGCTGGGGCACCCCAGGCCTGGGGCTCCCAAAGCCTAATTGCTGGGGCACCCCCGGTCTGGGGCTCTCTAAGCCTAAGGCTTGGGCGACCCTGGCCTGGGGCTCCCTAAGCCTAAGGGCTGGGGCGCCCCCGGCCTGGGGCTCCCAAAGCCTAAGGGCTGGGTCCCCCTAGGCCAGGGGCTCCCAAAGCCCAAGGGATGGGGCGCCCCAGGCCAGGGGCTCCCAAAGCGTAAGAGCGGGGGCGCCCCAGGCCTGGGGATCCCAAAGCCTAAGGGCTGGGGCACCCCAGGCCTGGGGCTGTCTAAGCCCAAGGGCTGGGGTGCCCCAGGCCTGGGGCTGTCTAAGCCTAAGGGCTGGGGTGCCCCAGGCCTGGGGCTGTCTAAGCCTAAGGGCTGGGGCACCCCAGGCCTGGGGCTGTCTAAGCCCAAGGGCTGGGGTGCCCCAGGCCTGGGGCTGTCTAAGCCTAAGGGCTGGGGCGCCCCAGGCCTGGGGCTCCCAAAGCCCAAGGAATGAGGAGTCCCAGGCCTGGGGCTCCCAAAGCCTAAGGGCTGGGACGCCCCAGGCCTGGGGCTCCCTAAGTCTAATGGCTGGGGCGCCCCAAGTTGGGAATCCCTAAGCCTAATTGCTGGGGCGCCGCATGTCTGGGGCTCTATAAGTCTAAGGACTGGGGCGCCCCAGGCCTGGGGCTCCCTAAGCCTAAGTGCTGGGGCGCCTCAGGCCAGGGGCTCCCTAAGTCTAAGAGCTGGGGCTCACCAGGCCAGGGACTCCCAAAGCCTAAGGGCTGGGGTGCCCCAGGCCTGGGGCTCCAAAAGCCCAAGCGCTGAGGCGTCCCAGGCCTGGGGTACCCTAAGCCTAAGGGCTGGGCCACCCGAGGCCTAGGGCTCCCTAAGGCTAAGGGCTGGGGCGCCCCAGACCTAGGGCTCCCAAAGCCTAAGGGCTGGGGCGCCCCATGCCTGGGGTTCCAAAGCCTAAGGGCTGGGGCGCCATAGGCCTGGGGCTCCCAAAACCTATGGGCTGGTGCGTCCCAGGCATCGGCTCCCAAAGCCTAAGCGCTGAGGCGCCCCAGGCCTGGAGCTCCCAAAATCTATGGGCTGGGGCGCCCCAGATCGGGGCTCCCAAAGACTAAGGGCTGGGGTGCCCCGACCTCGGCCTCCCAAAATCTATGGGATAGGGCGACCCAGGCCTGGGGCTAACTAAGCCTAAGGGCTGGGGCTCCCAAGACCTGGGGCTCTCAAAGCCTAAGGGCTGGGGCGTCCCAGGCCTTGGGCTTCTTAAGTCTAAGGGCTGGGGAGCCCCAGACCTGGGGCTCCCTAAGCCTAAGGGCAGGGGCGCCCAAGTTCAGGGGCGCCCAAGACTAAGAGCTGGGGCGACCCAAGCCTGGGTCTCCCAAAGCCTAAGGGCTGGGTGCCCCAGGCCTGTGGCTCCCCAAGGCTAAGGGTTGGGGCGCCACAGGCCTGGGGCTCCCAAAACCTAAGGGCTGGGGATCCCCAGGCCAGCGGCTTCCTAAGTCTAAGAGCTGGGGATCACCAGGCCTGGGGCTCCCAAAGCCTAAGGGCTGGGGCACCCTAGACCTGGCGCACCCAAAGCCTAAGGGCTGGGGAGCCCCAGGCCTGGTTCTCCCATAGCCTAAGGGCTGGGCGTCCTAGGCCTGGGGTTCCCAAAGTCTAATAGCTGGGGATCACCAGGCCTGGGGCTCCCTAAGCCTAAGGGCTGGGGCGCCCCAGGCCTGGGGATCCCTAAGCCTAAGGGCTGGGGCGACCCAGGTCTGGGGCTATCTAAGCCTAAGGGATGGGGCGCCTCAGGCTTGGGGCTCTCTAAGCCTAAGCGTTTGGGCGCCCCAGACCAGGGGCTCCCTAAGCCTAAGTGTGGGGGCGCCCCAGGCTTGGAGCTCCCTAAGCCGAAGGGCTGGGGCGTCCCAGGCCCTGGGCTCCCAAAGCCTAAGTGCTGGGGTGCCCCAGGCCTAGGGCTCTGTAAGCCCAAGAGCTGGGGCACCCCAGTCCTGGGGCTCCCAAAGCCGAAGGACTGAGGCGTCCCAGGCCTGGGGCTCCCTAAGGCCATGGGTGGGGCGCCTCAGGCCTGGGGCTCCCAAAGTCTAAGAGCTGGGGCTAACCTGGCCTGGGGCTCCCTAAGCCTAAATGCTGGGGCGCCCCAGGCCTGGGGCTCCCTAAGCCTAAGGGCCGGGGCGACCCTGGCCTGGCGCTCCCTAAGCCTACTTGCTGGGGCGCCCCAGGTCTGGGGATCTCTAAGCCTAAGGGCTGGGGCGCCCCAGGTCTGGGGCTCCCAAAGCCTAAAGGCTGGGGCGCCCCAGGCTAGGGGCTCCCAAAGATTAAGGGCTGGGGCGACCCAGGTCTGGGGCTCTCTAAGCCTAAGGGCTTGGGCGACCCTGGCCTGGGGTTCCCTAAGCCTAAGGACTCGGGCGCCCCTGGCCTGGGGCTCCCAAAGCCTAAGGACTGGGGCGCCCCAGGCCAGGGGCTCCCAAAGCCTAAAGGCTGGGGCGCCTCAGGCCTGGGGCTCCCTAAGCCTAAGTGCTGGGGCGCCCCAGGCCAGGAGCTCCCAAAGCCTAAAGGCTGGGGCGCCTCAGGCCTAGGGCTCCCTAAGCCTAAGGGCTGGGGCGCCCCAGGCTTGCGGCTCCCAAAGCCAAAGGGCTGGGGCGACGGGCCTGGGGCTCCCTAAGCCTAAGGGATGGGGCGACACAGGCCTGGGGCTCCCTAAGCCTAAGGACTGGTGCGCCCCAGGACTAGGGTTCCCAAAGCCTAAGGGCTGGGGCGCCCCAGGCCTGGGCATCCCTAATCCTAAGGGCTGGGGCGCCCCGGTCATGGTGCTCCCTAAGCCTAATTGTTGGGGCGCCCCAGGTCTGGGGCTCTCTAAGCCTAATGGCTGGGTAGACCCTAGCCTGGGGCTCCCTAAGCCTAAGGGCGGGATTCCCTGTCCTGGGGCTCCCAAAGCCTAAGGGCTGGGGCGCCCCAGGCCTGGGGCTCTCAAAGTCTAAGGGCTGGGGCGACCCAGGCCTGGGGCACCCTAAGCCGCAGAGCTGGGGCACCCCAGGCCTGGGGCTCCCTAAGCCTAAGGGTGGGGGCGCCCCAGGCCTGGGGCTCCCAAAACCTAAGGGCTGGGGAGACACAGGCCTGGGTCTCCCTCAGCCTAAGGGCTGGAGCGCCACAGGCCTGGGGTTCCCTAAGCCTAAGGTTTGGGGCGCCCCAGGACTGGGGTTCCCAAAGCCTAAGGACTGGGGCGCCCCAGGCCTGGGCATCCCTAATCCTAAGGGCTGGGGCACCCCAGGCCTGCGGCTCCCTAAGCCTAATTGCTGGGGCGACCCAGGTCTGGGGCTTTCTAAGCCTAAGGGTTGGGGCGACCCAGGCCTGGGGCTCCCTAAGCCTAATTGCTGGGGTGCCCCAGGTCTGGGGCTCAATAAACCTAAGGGCTGGGACGACCCTGGCCTGGGTCTCCCTAAGTCAAAGAGCTGCGGCTCACCAGGCCTGGAGCTCCCTACGCCGAATGGCGGGGGCGCCCCAGGCCTGGTGCTCCCAAAACCTATGGGCTTGGGCGTCCCTGGCCTGGGGCTCCCAAAGCCTAATGGCTGGGGCGCCCCAGGCCTGGGGCTCCCTAAGCCTAAGGGCTGGGGCGCCCCAGGCCTGGGGCTCCAAAAGCTTAAGGGTTGGCGCGCCGCAGGCCTGGGGCTCCCAAATCCTAAGGGCTGGGGCGCCATATGCCTGGCGCTCCCAAAGCCTAAGGCCTGGGGCGCCCCAGGACTGGGGTTCCAAAAGCCTAAGGGCTGGGGCGCCCCAGGCCTGGGGCTCCCTAAGCCTAAGGGCTGGGGCGCCCCAGGCCTGGGGCTCCAAATGCTTAAGGGTTGGCGCGCCGCAGGCCTGGGGCTCCCAAATCCTAAGGCCTGGGGCGCCACAGGCCTGGCGCTCCCAAAGCCTAAGGGCTGGGGCGCCCCAGGCCTGAGGCTCCCTAAGCATAAGGGCTGGGGCGTCCCAGCCCTGGTTCTCCCTAAGTCTAAGGGCTGGGTGCAAGAGGCCGGGGCCTCCCAAAGCTTAAGGGCTGGGGCGCCCCATGCCTGGGGTTCCAAAGCCTAAGGGTTGGGGCGCCGCAAGACTGGGGCTCCTAAGACCTATGGTCAGGGTCGTCCCAGGCCTGGGCCTCCCAAAGCCTAAGGGCTGAGGCACCCCAGGCCTGGGGCTCCCAAAGCCTAAGGGCTGGGGCGCACCAGGTCTGGGGCTCCCAAAGACTAAGGGCTGGGGCGACCCAGACCTGGGGCTCCCAAATCCTAAAGGCTGGGGCACCCCAGGCCTGGGGCTCCCAAAGCCTAATTGCTGGGGCACCCCCGGTCTGGGGCTCTCTAAGCCTAAGGCTTGGGCGACCCTGGCCTGGGGCTCCCTAAGCCTAAGGGCTGGGGCGCCCCTGGCCTGGGGCTCCCAAAGCCTAAGGGCTGGGTCCCCCTAGGCCAGGGGCTCCCAAAGCCCAAGGGATGGGGCGCCCCAGGCCAGGGGCTCCCAAAGCGTAAGAGCGGGGGCGCCCCAGGCCTGGGGATCCCAAAGCCTAAGGGCTGGGGCACCCCAGGCCTGGGGCTGTCTAAGCCCAAGGGCTGGGGTGCCCCAGGCCTGGGGCTGTCTAAGCCTAAGGGCTGGGGTGCCCCAGGCCTGGGGCTGTCTAAGCCTAAGGGCTGGGGCACCCCAGGCCTGGGGCTGTCTAAGCCCAAGGGCTGGGGTGCCCCAGGCCTGGGGCTGTCTAAGCCTAAGGGCTGGGGCGCCCCAGGCCTGGGGCTCCCAAAGCCCAAGGAATGAGGAGTCCCAGGCCTGGGGCTCCCAAAGCCTAAGGGCTGGGACGCCCCAGGCCTGGGGCTCCCTAAGTCTAATGGCTGGGGCGCCCCAAGTTGGGAATCCCTAAGCCTAATTGCTGGGGCGCCGCATGTCTGGGGCTCTATAAGTCTAAGGACTGGGGCGCCCCAGGCCTGGGGCTCCCTAAGCCTAAGTGCTGGGGCGCCTCAGGCCAGGGGCTCCCTAAGTCTAAGAGCTGGGGCTCACCAGGCCAGGGACTCCCAAAGCCTAAGGGCTGGGGTGCCCCAGGCCTGGGGCTCCAGAAGCCCAAGCGCTGAGGCGTCCCAGGCCTGGGGTACCCTAAGCCTAAGGGCTGGGCCACCCGAGGCCTAGGGCTCCCTAAGGCTAAGGGCTGGGGCGCCCCAGACCTAGGGCTCCCAAAGCCTAAGGGCTGGGGCGCCCCATGCCTGGGGTTCCAAAGCCTAAGGGCTGGGGCGCCATAGGCCTGGGGCTCCCAAAACCTATGGGCTGGTGCGTCCCAGGCATCGGCTCCCAAAGCCTAAGCGCTGAGGCGCCCCAGGCCTGGAGCTCCCAAAATCTATGGGCTGGGGCGCCCCAGATCGGGGCTCCCAAAGACTAAGGGCTGGGGTGCCCCGACCTCGGCCTCCCAAAATCTATGGGATAGGGCGACCCAGGCCTGGGGCTAACTAAGCCTAAGGGCTGGGGCTCCCAAGACCTGGGGCTCTCAAAGCCTAAGGGCTGGGGCGTCCCAGGCCTTGGGCTTCTTAAGTCTAAGGGCTGGGGAGCCCCAGACCTGGGGCTCCCTAAGCCTAAGGGCAGGGGCGCCCAAGTTCAGGGGCGCCCAAGACTAAGAGCTGGGGCGACCCAAGCCTGGGTCTCCCAAAGCCTAAGGGCTGGGTGCCCCAGGCCTGTGGCTCCCCAAGGCTAAGGGTTGGGGCGCCACAGGCCTGGGGCTCCCAAAACCTAAGGGCTGGGGATCCCCAGGCCAGCGGCTTCCTAAGTCTAAGAGCTGGGGATCACCAGGCCTGGGGCTCCCAAAGCCTAAGGGCTGGGGCACCCTAGACCTGGCGCACCCAAAGCCTAAGGGCTGGGGAGCCCCAGGCCTGGTTCTCCCATAGCCTAAGGGCTGGGCGTCCTAGGCCTGGGGTTCCCAAAGTCTAATAGCTGGGGATCACCAGGCCTGGGGCTCCCTAAGCCTAAGGGCTGGGGCGCCCCAGGCCTGGGGATCCCTAAGCCTAAGGGCTGGGGCGACCCAGGTCTGGGGCTATCTAAGCCTAAGGGATGGGGCGCCTCAGGCCTGGGGCTCTCTAAGCCTAAGCGTTTGGGCGCCCCAGACCAGGGGCTCCCTAAGCCTAAGTGTGGGGGCGCCCCAGGCTTGGAGCTCCCTAAGCCGAAGGGCTGGGGCGTCCCAGGCCCTGGGCTCCCAAAGCCTAAGTGCTGGGGTGCCCCAGGCCTAGGGCTCTGTAAGCCCAAGAGCTGGGGCACCCCAGTCCTGGGGCTCCCAAAGCCGAAGGACTGAGGCGTCCCAGGCCTGGGGCTCCCTAAGGCCATGGGTGGGGCGCCTCAGGCCTGGGACTCCCAAAGTCTAAGAGCTGGGGCTAACCTGGCCTGGGGCTCCCTAAGCCTAAATGCTGGGGCGCCCCAGGCCTGGGGCTCCCTAAGCCTAAGGGCCGGGGCGACCCTGGCCTGGCGCTCCCTAAGCCTACTTGCTGGGGCGCCCCAGGTCTGGGGATCTCTAAGCCTAAGGGCTGGGGCGCCCCAGGTCTGGGGCTCCCAAAGCCTAAAGGCTGGGGCGCCCCAGGCTAGGGGCTCCCAAAGATTAAGGGCTGGGGCGACCCAGGTCTGGGGCTCTCTAAGCCTAAGGGCTTGGGCGACCCTGGCCTGGGGTTCCCTAAGCCTAAGGACTCGGGCGCCCCTGGCCTGGGGCTCCCAAAGCCTAAGGACTGGGGCGCCCCAGGCCAGGGGCTCCCAAAGCCTAAAGGCTGGGGCGCCTCAGGCCTGGGGCTCCCTAAGCCTAAGTGCTGGGGCGCCCCAGGCTTGCGGCTCCCAAAGCCAAAGGGCTGGGGCGACGGGCCTGGGGCTCCCTAAGCCTAAGGGATGGGGCGACACAGGCCTGGGGCTCCCTAAGCCTAAGGACTGGTGCGCCCCAGGACTAGGGTTCCCAAAGCCTAAGGGCTGGGGCGCCCCAGGCCTGGGCATCCCTAATCCTAAGGGCTGGGGCGCCCCGGTCATGGTGCTCCCTAAGCCTAATTGTTGGGGCGCCCCAGGCCTGGGGCTCTCTAAGCCTAATGGCTGGGTAGACCCTAGCCTGGGGCTCCCTAAGCCTAAGGGCGGGATTCCCTGTCCTGGGGCTCCCAAAGCCGCAGAGCTGGGGCACCCCAGGCCTGGGGCTCCCTAAGCCTAAAGGTGGGGGCGCCCCAGGCCTGGGGCTCCCAAAACCTAAGGGCTGGGGAGACACAGGCCTGGGGTTCCCTAAGCCTAAGGGCTGGGGCGCCCCAGGACTGGGGTTCCCAAAGCCTAAGGACTGAGGCGCCCCAGGCCTGGGCATCCCTAATCCTAAGGGCTGGGGCACCCCAGGCCTGCGGCTCCCTAAGCCTAATTGCTGGGGCGACCCAGGTCTGGGGTTTCTAAGCCTAAGGGTTGGGGCGACCCAGGCCTGGGGCTCCCTAAGCCTAATTCCTGGGGCGCCCCAGGTCTGGGGCTCAATAAACCTAAGGACTGGGACGACCCTGGCCTGGGTCTCCCTAAGTCAAAGAGCTGCGGCTCACCAGGCCTGGAGCTCCCTACGCCGAATGGCGGGGGCGCCCCAGGCCTGGTGCTCCCAAAACCTATGGGCTTGGGTGTCCCTGGCCTGGGGCTCCCAAAGCCTAATGGCTGGGGCGCCGCAGGCCTGGGGCTCCCAAATCCTAAGGGCTGGGGCGCCACATGCCTGGCGCTCCCAAAGCCTAACCCTGGGGCGCCCCAGGACTGGGGTTCCCAAAGCCTAAGGGCTGGGGCGCCCCAGGCCTGGGGCTCCAAATGCTTAAGGGTTGGCGCGCCGCAGGCCTGGGGCTCCCAAATCCTAAGGCCTGGGGCGCCACAGGCCTGGCGCTCCCAAAGCCTAAGGGCTGGGGCGCCCCAGGCCTGAGGCTCCCTAAGCATAAGGGCTGGGGCGTCCCAGCCCTGGTTCTCCCTAAGTCTAAGGGCTGGGTGCAAGAGGCCGGGGCCTCCCAAAGCTTAAGGGCTGGGGCGCCCCATGCCTGGGGTTCCAAAGCCTAAGGGTTGGGGCGCCGCAAGACTGGGGCTCCTAAGACCTATGGTCAGGGTCGTCCCAGGCCTGGGCCTCCCAAAGCCTAAGGGCTGAGGCACCCCAGGCCTGGGGCTCCCAAAGCCTAAGGGCTGGGGCGCACCAGGTCTGGGGCTCCCAAAGACTAAGGGCTGGGGCGACCCAGACCTGGGGCTCCCAAATCCTAAAGGCTGGGGCACCCCAGGCCTGGGGCTCCCAAAGCCTAATTGCTGGGGCACCCCCGGTCTGGGGCTCTCTAAGCCTAAGGCTTGGGCGACCCTGGCCTGGGGCTCCCTAAGCCTAAGGGCTGGGGCGCCCCCGGCCTGGGGCTCCCAAAGCCTAAGGGCTGGGTCCCCCTAGGCCAGGGGCTCCCAAAGCCCAAGGGATGGGGCGCCCCAGGCCAGGGGCTCCCAAAGCGTAAGAGCGGGGGCGCCCCAGGCCTGGGGATCCCAAAGCTTAAGGGCTGGGGCACCCCAGGCCTGGGGCTGTCTAAGCCCAAGGGCTGGGGTGCCCCAGGCCTGGGGCTGTCTAAGCCTAAGGGCTGGGGTGCCCCAGGCCTGGGGCTGTCTAAGCCTAAGGGCTGGGGCACCCCAGGCCTGGGGCTGTCTAAGCCCAAGGGCTGGGGTGCCCCAGGCCTGGGGCTGTCTAAGCCTAAGGGCTGGGGCGCCCCAGGCCTGGGGCTCCCAAAGCCCAAGGAATGAGGAGTCCCAGGCCTGGGGCTCCCAAAGCCTAAGGGCTGGGACGCCCCAGGCCTGGGGCTCCCTAAGTCTAATGGCTGGGGCGCCCCAAGTTGGGAATCCCTAAGCCTAATTGCTGGGGCGCCGCATGTCTGGGGCTCTATAAGTCTAAGGACTGGGGCGCCCCAGGCCTGGGGCTCCCTAAGCCTAAGTGCTGGGGCGCCTCAGGCCAGGGGCTCCCTAAGTCTAAGAGCTGGGGCTCACCAGGCCAGGGACTCCCAAAGCCTAAGGGCTGGGGTGCCCCAGGCCTGGGGCTCCAAAAGCCCAAGCGCTGAGGCGTCCCAGGCCTGGGGTACCCTAAGCCTAAGGGCTGGGCCACCCGAGGCCTAGGGCTCCCTAAGGCTAAGGGCTGGGGCGCCCCAGACCTAGGGCTCCCAAAGCCTAAGGGCTGGGGCGCCCCATGCCTGGGGTTCCAAAGCCTAAGGGCTGGGGCGCCATAGGCCTGGGGCTCCCAAAACCTATGGGCTGGTGCGTCCCAGGCATCGGCTCCCAAAGCCTAAGCGCTGAGGCGCCCCAGGCCTGGAGCTCCCAAAATCTATGGGCTGGGGCGCCCCAGATCGGGGCTCCCAAAGACTAAGGGCTGGGGTGCCCCGACCTCGGCCTCCCAAAATCTATGGGCTAGGGCGACCCAGGCCTGGGGCTAACTAAGCCTAAGGGCTGGGGCTCCCAAGACCTGGGGCTCTCAAAGCCTAAGGGCTGGGGCGTCCCAGGCCTTGGGCTTCTTAAGTCTAAGGGCTGGGGAGCCCCAGACCTGGGGCTCCCTAAGCCTAAGGGCAGGGGCGCCCAAGTTCAGGGGCGCCCAAGACTAAGAGCTGGGGCGACCCAAGCCTGGGTCTCCCAAAGCCTAAGGGCTGGGTGCCCCAGGCCTGTGGCTCCCCAAGGCTAAGGGTTGGGGCGCCACAGGCCTGGGGCTCCCAAAACCTAAGGGCTGGGGATCCCCAGGCCAGCGGCTTCCTAAGTCTAAGAGCTGGGGATCACCAGGCCTGGGGCTCCCAAAGCCTAAGGGCTGGGGCACCCTAGACCTGGCGCACCCAAAGCCTAAGGGCTGGGGAGCCCCAGGCCTGGTTCTCCCATAGCCTAAGGGCTGGGCGTCCTAGGCCTGGGGTTCCCAAAGTCTAATAGCTGGGGATCACCAGGCCTGGTCTCCCTAAGCCTAAGGGCTGGGGCGCCCCAGGCCTGGGGATCCCTAAGCCTAAGGGCTGGGGCGACCCAGGTCTGGGGCTATCTAAGCCTAAGGGATGGGGCGCCTCAGGCCTGGGGCTCTCTAAGCCTAAGCGTTTGGGCGCCCCAGACCAGGGGCTCCCTAAGCCTAAGTGTGGGGGCGCCCCAGGCTTGGAGCTCCCTAAGCCGAAGGGCTGGGGCGTCCCAGGCCCTGGGCTCCCAAAGCCTAAGTGCTGGGGTGCCCCAGGCCTAGGGCTCTGTAAGCCCAAGAGCTGGGGCACCCCAGTCCTGGGGCTCCCAAAGCCGAAGGACTGAGGCGTCCCAGGCCTGGGGCTCCCTAAGGCCATGGGTGGGGCGCCTCAGGCCTGGGGCTCCCAAAGTCTAAGAGCTGGGGCTAACCTGGCCTGGGGCTCCCTAAGCCTAAATGCTGGGGCGCCCCAGGCCTGGGGCTCCCTAAGCCTAAGGGCCGGGGCGACCCTGGCCTGGCGCTCCCTAAGCCTACTTGCTGGGGCGCCCCAGGTCTGGGGATCTCTAAGCCTAAGGGCTGGGGCGCCCCAGGTCTGGGGCTCCCAAAGCCTAAAGGCTGGGGCGCCCCAGGCTAGGGGCTCCCAAAGATTAAGGGCTGGGGCGACCCAGGTCTGGGGCTCTCTAAGCCTAAGGGCTTGGGCGACCCTGGCCTGGGGTTCCCTAAGCCTAAGGACTCGGGCGCCCCTGGCCTGGGGCTCCCAAAGCCTAAGGACTGGGGCGCCCCAGGCCAGGGGCTCCCAAAGCCTAAAGGCTGGGGCGCCTCAGGCCTGGGGCTCCCTAAGCCTAAGTGCTGGGGCGCCCCAGGCCAGGAGCTCCCAAAGCCTAAAGGCTGGGGTGCCTCAGGCCTAGGGCTCCCTAAGCCTAAGGGCTGGGGCGCCCCAGGCTTGCGGCTCCCAAAGCCAAAGGGCTGGGGCGACGGGCCTGGGGCTCCCTAAGCCTAAGGGATGGGGCGACACAGGCCTGGGGCTCCCTAAGCCTAAGGACTGGTGCGCCCCAGGACTAGGGTTCCCAAAGCCTAAGGGCTGGGGCGCCCCAGGCCTGGGCATCCCTAATCCTAAGGGCTGGGGCGCCCCGGTCATGGTGCTCCCTAAGCCTAATTGTTGGGGCGCCCCAGGCCTGGGGCTCTCTAAGCCTAATGGCTGGGTAGACCCTAGCCTGGGGCTCCCTAAGCCTAAGGGCGGGATTCCCTGTCCTGGGGCTCCCAAAGCCGCAGAGCTGGGGCACCCCAGGCCTGGGGCTCCCTAAGCCTAAGGGTGGGGGCGCCCCAGGCCTGGGGCTCCCAAAACCTAAGGGCTGGGGAGACACAGGCCTGGGGTTCCCTAAGCCTAAGGGCTGGGGCGCCCCAGGACTGGGGTTCCCAAAGCCTAAGGACTGAGGCGCCCCAGGCCTGGGCATCCCTAATCCTAAGGGCTGGGGCACCCCAGGCCTGCGGCTCCCTAAGCCTAATTGCTGGGGCGACCCAGGTCTGGGGTTTCTAAGCCTAAGGGTTGGGGCGACCCAGGCCTGGGGCTCCCTAAGCCTAATTCCTGGGGCGCCCCAGGTCTGGGGCTCAATAAACCTAAGGACTGGGACGACCCTGGCCTGGGTCTCCCTAAGTCAAAGAGCTGCGGCTCACCAGGCCTGGAGCTCCCTACGCCGAATGGCGGGGGCGCCCCAGGCCTGGTGCTCCCAAAACCTATGGGCTTGGGTGTCCCTGGCCTGGGGCTCCCAAAGCCTAATGGCTGGGGCGCCCCAGGCCTGGGGCTCCCAAAGCCTAATGGCTGGGGCGCCGCAGGCCTGGGGCTCCCAAATCCTAAGGGCTGGGGCGCCACATGCCTGGCGCTCCCAAAGCCTAACCCTGGGGCGCCCCAGGACTGGGGTTCCCAAAGCCTAAGGGCTGGGGCGCCCCAGGCCTGGGGCTCCAAATGCTTAAGGGTTGGCGCGCCGCAGGCCTGGGGCTCCCAAATCCTAAGGCCTGGGGCGCCACAGGCCTGGCGCTCCCAAAGCCTAAGGGCTGGGGCGCCCCAGGCCTGAGGCTCCCTAAGCATAAGGGCTGGGGCGTCCCAGCCCTGGTTCTCCCTAAGTCTAAGGGCTGGGTGCAAGAGGCCGGGGCCTCCCAAAGCTTAAGGGCTGGGGCGCCCCATGCCTGGGGTTCCAAAGCCTAAGGGTTGGGGTGCCGCAAGCCTGGAGCTCCTAAGACCTATGGTCAGGGGCGTCCCAAGCCTGGGTCTCCCAAAGCCTAAGGGCTGAGGCGCCCCAGGCCTGGGGCTCCCAAAGCCTATAGGCTGGGGCGCACCAGGTCTGGGGCTCCCAAAGACTAAGGGCTGGGGCGCCCCAGGTCTGGGGCTCCCTAAGCGTTAGGGCTGGGGCGCCCCAGACCTGGGGCTCCCAAATCCTAAGGGCTGGGGCACCCCATGCTTGGGGCTCCCAAAGCCTAATTGCTGGGGCGCCCCAGGCCTGGGGATCTGTAAGTCCAAGGGCTGGGGTTCTCCAGGCCTGGGGCTCCCAAAGCCTAAGGGCTGGGGCACCCCAGGCCTGGGGACCTCTAAGCGCAACGGCTGGGGTTCTCCAGGCCTGGGGCTCCTAAAGCCTAAGGGCTGGGGCACCCCAGGCTTGGGGTTCCCAAAGCCTAATGGCTGGGGCGACCCAGGCCTGGGGCTCCCTAAAACTAAGGGCTGGGGGGCCCCAAGCCTGGGGATCCCTAAGCCTAAGGGCTGTGGCGCCCCAGGCCTGGGCATCCCTAATCCTAAGGGCTGGGGCGCCCCAGCCCTGGGGCTCCCTAAGCCTAATTGCTGGGGTGCCCCAAGTCTGGGGCTCTCTAAGCCTAAGGGCTGGGGCGACCCAGGCCTGGGGCTCCCAAAGCCTAATTGCTGGGGCAGCCCCGTTCTGGGGCTCTCTAAGCCTAAGGCTTGGGCGACCCTGGCCTGGGGCTCCCTAAGCCTAAGGGCTGGGGCGCCCCCGGCCTGGGGCTCCTAAAGCCTAAGGGCTGGGGCACCCCAGGCTTGGGGCTCCCAAAACCTAAGGGCTGGGGCGACCCAGGCCTGGGGCTCCCTAAAATTAAGGGCTGGGGGGCCCCAGGCCTGGGGATCCCTAAACCTAAGGGCTGGGGCGCCCCAGGCCTGGGCATCCCTAATCCTAAGGGCTGGGGTGCCCCAGGCCTGGGGCTCCCTAAGCCTAATTGCTGGGGTGCCCCAAGTCTGGGGCTCTCTAAGCCTAAGGGCTGGGGCGACCCAGGCCTGGGGCTCCCAAAGCCTAATTACTGGGGCACCCCCGGTCTGGGGCTCTCTAAGCCTAAGGCTTGGGCGACCCTGGCCTGGGGCTCCCTAAGCCTAAGGGCTTGGGCGCCCCCGGCCTGGGGCTCCCAAAGCCTAAGGGCTGGGTCCCCACAGGCCAGGGGCTACCAAAGCCCAAGGGCTGGGGCGCCCCAGGCCAGGGGCTCCCAAAGCGTAAGGGCGGGGGCGTCCCAGGCCTGGGGCTCCCAGAGCCTAAGGGCTGGTGCGCCCCAGGCCTGGGGCTCCCTAAGTCTAATGGCTGGGGCGCCCCAGGTTGGGAATCCCTAAGCCTAATTGTTGGGGCCCCGCATGTCTGGGGCACTATAAGTCTAAGGGCTGGGGCGCCCCAGGCCTGGGGCTCCCTATGCCTAAGTGCTGGGGTGACTCAGGCCAGGGGCTCCCTAAGTCTAAGAGCTGGGGCTCACCAGGCCAGGGACACCCAAAGCCTAAGGGCTGGGGCGCCCCAGGCCTGGGGCTCCAAAAGCCCAAGCGCTGAGGCGTCCCAGGCCTGGGGCACCCTAAGCCTAAGGGCTGGGGCGCCCGAGGCCTAGGGCTCCCTAAGGCTAAGGGCTGGGGCGCCCCAGACCTAGGGCTCCCAAAGCCTAAGGGCTGGGGCGCCCCATGCCTGGTGTAACAAAGCCTAAGGGCTGGGGCGTCCCAGGCCTGGGGCTCCCAAAGCCTAAGCGCTGAGGCGCCCCAGGCCTGGAGCTCCCAAAGTCTAAGGGCTGGGGCGCCCCAGGTCGGGGCTCCCAAAGACTAAGGGCTGGGGTGACCCGACCTCGGCCTCCCAAAGTCTAAGGGCTAGGCCGACCCAGGCCTGGGGCTAACTAAGCCTAAGGGCTGGGGCTCCCAAGACCGGGGGCTATCAAAGCCTAAGGGCTTGGGCGTCCCAGGCCTTGGGCTTCTTAAGTCTAAGGGCTGGGGAGCCCCAAGCCTGGGGCTCCCTAAGCAAAAGGGCAGGGGCGCCCAAGTTCAGGGGCGCCCAAGACTAAGAGCTGGGGCGACCCAAGCCTGGGTCTCCCAAAGCCTAAGGGCTGGGTGCCCCAGGCCTGTGGCTCCCTAAGGCTAAGGGTTGGGGCGCCACAGGCCTGGGGCTCCTAAAGCCTTGGACTGGTGAGCCCCAGGCCAGGGGCTTCCTAAGTCTAAGAGCTGGGGATCACCAGGCCTGGGGTTCCCTAAGCCTAAGGGCTGGGACACCCTAGACCTGGCGCACCCAAAGCCTAAGGGCTGGGGAGCCCCATGCCTGGGTCTCCCAAAGCCTAAGGGCTGGGCGTCCCAGGCCTGGGGTTCCCAAAGTCTAATAGCTGGGGATCACCAGGCCTGGGGCTCCCTAAGCCTAAGGGCTGGGGCGCCCCAGGCCTGGGGATCCCTAAGCCTAAGGGCTGGGGCGACCCAGGTCTGGGGTTATCTAAGCCTAAGGGCTGGGGCGCCTCAGGCTTGGCCTCTCTAAACCTAACGGTTTGGGCGCCCCAGACCAGGGGCTCCCTAAGCCTAAGTGTGGGGGCGCCCCAGGCTTTGAGCTTCTTAAGGCAAAGGGCTGGGGCGTCCCAGGCCCTGGGCTCCCAAAGCCTAAGTGCTGGGGTTCCCCAGGCCTAGGGCTCTATAAGCCCAAGAGCTGGGGCACCCCAGTCCTGGGGCTCCCAAAGCCGAAGGACTGAGGCGTCCCAGGCCTGGGGCTCCCTAAGGCCAAGGGTGGGGCGCCCCAGGCCTGGGGATCCCAAAGTCTAAGAGCTGGGGCTAACATGGCCTGGGGCTCCCTAAGCCTAAATGCTGGGGCGCCCCAGGCCTGGGGCTCCCTAAGCCTAAGTGCTGGGGTGACTCAGGCCAGGGGCTCCCTAAGTCTAAGAGCTGGGGCTCACCAGGCCAGGGACACCCAAAGCCTAAGGGCTGGGGCGCCCCAGGCCTGGGGCTCCAAAAGCCCAAGCGCTGAGGCGTCCCAGGCCTGGGGCACCCTAAGCCTAAGGGCTGGGGCGCCCGAGGCCTAGGGCTCCCTAAGGCTAAGGGCTGGGGCGCCCCAGACCTAGGGCTCCCAAAGCCTAAGGGCTGGGGCGCCCCATGCCTGGTGTAACAAAGCCTAAGGGCTGGGGCGTCCCAGGCCTGGGGCTCCCAAAGCCTAAGCGCTGAGGCGCCCCAGGCCTGGAGCTCCCAAAGTCTAAGGGCTGGGGCGCCCCAGGTCGGGGCTCCCAAAGACTAAGGGCTGGGGTGACCCGACCTCGGCCTCCCAAAGTCTAAGGGCTAGGCCGACCCAGGCCTGGGGCTAACTAAGCCTAAGGGCTGGGGCTCCCAAGACCGGGGGCTATCAAAGCCTAAGGGCTTGGGCGTCCCAGGCCTTGGGCTTCTTAAGTCTAAGGGCTGGGGAGCCCCAAGCCTGGGGCTCCCTAAGCAAAAGGGCAGGGGCGCCCAAGTTCAGGGGCGCCCAAGACTAAGAGCTGGGGCGACCCAAGCCTGGGTCTCCCAAAGCCTAAGGGCTGGGTGCCCCAGGCCTGTGGCTCCCTAAGGCTAAGGGTTGGGGCGCCACAGGCCTGGGGCTCCTAAAGCCTTGGACTGGTGAGCCCCAGGCCAGGGGCTTCCTAAGTCTAAGAGCTGGGGATCACCAGGCCTGGGGTTCCCTAAGCCTAAGGGCTGGGACACCCTAGACCTGGCGCACCCAAAGCCTAAGGGCTGGGGAGCCCCATGCCTGGGTCTCCCAAAGCCTAAGGGCTGGGCGTCCCAGGCCTGGGGTTCCCAAAGTCTAATAGCTGGGGATCACCAGGCCTGGGGCTCCCTAAGCCTAAGGGCTGGGGCGCCCCAGGCCTGGGGATCCCTAAGCCTAAGGGCTGGGGCGACCCAGGTCTGGGGTTATCTAAGCCTAAGGGCTGGGGCGCCTCAGGCTTGGCCTCTCTAAACCTAACGGTTTGGGCGCCCCAGACCAGGGGCTCCCTAAGCCTAAGTGTGGGGGCGCCCCAGGCTTTGAGCTTCTTAAGGCAAAGGGCTGGGGCGTCCCAGGCCCTGGGCTCCCAAAGCCTAAGTGCTGGGGTTCCCCAGGCCTAGGGCTCTATAAGCCCAAGAGCTGGGGCACCCCAGTCCTGGGGCTCCCAAAGCCGAAGGACTGAGGCGTCCCAGGCCTGGGGCTCCCTAAGGCCAAGGGTGGGGCGCCCCAGGCCTGGGGATCCCAAAGTCTAAGAGCTGGGGCTAACATGGCCTGGGGCTCCCTAAGCCTAAATGCTGGGGCGCCCCAGGCCTGGGGCTCCCTAAGCCTAAGGGCCGGGGCGACCCTGGCCTGGCGCTCCCTAAGCCTACTTGCTGGGGCGCCCCAGGTCTGGGGATCTCTAAGCCTAAGGGCTGGGGCGCCCCAGGTCTGGGGCTCCCAAAGCCTAAAGGCTGGGGCGCCCCAGGCTAGGGGCTCCCAAAGACTAAGGGCTGGGGCGACCCAGGCCTGGGGTTCCCTAAGCCTAATTGCTGGGGCACCCCAGGTCGGGGGCTCTCTAAGCCTAAGGGCTTGGGCGACCCTGGCCTGGGGTTCCCTAAGCGTAAGGACTCGGGCGCCCCCGGCCTGGGGCTCCCAAATCCTAAGGACTGGGGCGCCCCAGGCCTGGAGCTCCCAAAGCCTAAAGGTTGGGGCGCCTCAGGCCTAAGGCTCCCTAAGCCTAAGGGCTGGGGCGCCCCAGGCTTGCGGCTCCCAAAGCCAAAGGGCTGGGGCGACGGGCCTGGGGCTCCCTAAGCCTAAGGGCTGGGGCACACAGGCCTGGGGCGCCCAAAGTCTAAGGGCTGGGGCGACCCAGGCCTGGGGCACCCTAAGCCGCAGAGCTGGGGCGCCCCAGGCCTGGGGCTCCCTAAGCCTAAGGGTGGGGGCGCCCCAGGCCTGGGGCTCCCAAAACCTAAGGGCTGGGGAGACCCAGGCACAGCCTAAGGGCTGGAGCGCCACAGGCCTGGGGTTCCCTAAGCCTAAGGGCTGGGGCGCCCCAGGCCTGGCACTCCCAAAACCTATGGGCTTGGGCGTCCCTGGCCTGGGGCTCCCAAAGCCTAATGGCTGGGGCGCCCCAGGCCTGGGGCTTCCTAAGCCTAAGGGCTGGGGCGCCCCAGGCCTGGGGCTCCATAAGCTTAAGGGTTGGCGCGCCACAGGCCTGGGGCTCCCAAATCCTAAGGGCTGGGGCGCCACAGGCCTGGCGCTCCCAAAGCTTAAGGCCTGGGGCGCTCCAGGACTGGGGTTCTCAAAGACTAAGGGCTGGGGCTCCCCAGGCCTGGGGCTCCCTAAGCCTAAGGGTTGGGACGCCCTAGGCCTGGGGCTCCAAAAGCTTAAGGGTGGGCACGCCGCAGGCCTGGGGCTCCCAAATCCTAAGGCCTGGGGCGCCACAGGCCTGGCGCTCCCAAAGCCTACGGGCTGGGGCGCCCCAGGTCTGGGGCTCCCAAAGCCTAAGGGCTGGGGTGCCCCAGGCCTGAGGCTCCCTAAGCATAAGGGCTGGGGCGTCCCAGCCCTGGTTCTCCCTAAGTCTAAGGGCTGGGTGCAAGAGGCCGGGGCCTCCCAAAGCTTAAGGGCTGGGGCGCCCCATGCCTGGGGTTCCAAAGCCTAAGGGTTGGGGCGCCGCAGGCCTGGGGCTCCCAAAACCTATGGTCAGGGGCGTCCCAGGCCTGGGCCTCCCAAAGCCTAAGGGCTGGGGCGCACCAGGTCTGGGGCTCCCACAGACTAAGGTCTGGGGCGACCCGGGCTCGGGCTCCCAAAATCTAAGGACTAGGGCGACACAGGCCTGGGGCTCCCCAGCCAAAGGGCTAGGGTACCCCAGGCCAGGGGCTCCCTAAGCCTAAGGGCTGGGGCGCCCCAGGTCTGGGGCTCCCTAAGCGTTAGGGCTGGGGCGCCCCAGACCTGGGGCTTCCAAAGCCTAAGGGCTGAGGCACCCCAGGCTTGGGGCTCCCAAAGCCTAATTGCTGGGGCGCCCCAAGCCTGGGGATCTCTAAGCCCAAGGGCTGGGGTTCTCCAGGCCTGGGGCTCCCAAAGCCTAAGGGCTGGGGCACCCCAGGCTTGGGGCTCCCAAAGCCTAAGGGCTGGGGCGACCCAGGCCTGGGGCTCCCTAAAACTAAGGGCTGGGGCGCCCCAGGCCTGGGGATCCCTAAGCCTAAGGGCTGGGGCGCCCCAGGCCTGGGCATCCCTAATCCTAAGGGCTGGGGCGCCCCAGGCCTGGGGTTCCCAAAGCCTAAAGGCTGGGGCGCTCCAGGCCTGGGCATCCTTAATCCTAAGGGCTGGGGCACCCCAGGGTTGGGGCTCCCTAAGCCTAATTGCTGGGGTGCCCCAAGTCTGGGGCTCTCTAAGCCTAAGGGCTGGGGCGACCCAGGCCTGGCGCTCCCAAAGCCTAATTGCTGGGGCACCCCCGGTCTGGGGCTCTCTAAGCCTAAGGCTTGGTCGACCCTGGCCTGGGGCTCCCTAAGCCTAAGGGCTGGGGGGCCCCTGCCTGGGGATCCCAAAGCCTAAGGGCTGGGGCACCCCAGGCCTAGGGCTCCCTAAGCCTAAGGGCTGGGGCGCCCCAGGCTTGCGGCTCCCAAAGCCAAAGGGCTGGGGCGACGGGCCTGGGGCTCCCTAAGCCTAAGGGCTGGGGCGACCCAGGCCTGGGGCACCCTAAGCCGCAGAGCTGGGGCGCCCCAGGCCTGGGGCACCCTAAGCCTAAGGGTGGGGGCGCCCCAGGCCTGGGGCTCCCAAAACCTAAGGGCTGGGGAGACCCAGGCCTGGGTCTCCCTCAGCATAAGGGCTGGAGCGCCACAGGCCTGGGGTTCCCTAAGCCTAAGCGCTGGGGCGCCCCAGGACTGGGGTTCCCAAAGCCTAAGGGCTGGGGCGCTCCAGGCCTGGGCATCCTTAATCCTAAGGGCTGGGGCACCCCAGGCTTGGGGCTCCCTAAGCCTAATTGCTGGCGCGCCCCAGGTCTGGGGCTCTCTAAGCCTAATGGTTGGGTAGACCCTAGCCTGGGGGTCCCTAAGCCTAAGGGCGGGTTTCCCTGTCCTGGGGCTCCCAAAGCCTAAGGGCTGGGGCGCCCCAGGCCTGGGGCTCCCAAAGTCTAAGGGCTGGGGCGACCCAGGACTGGGGCACCCTAAGCCGCAGAGCTGGGGCGCCCCAGGCCTGGGGCTTCCTAAGCCTAAGAGTGGGGGCGCCACAGGCCTGGGGCTCCCAAAACCTAAGGGCTGGGGAGACCCAGGCCTGGGTCTCCCTCAGCCTAAGGGCTGGAGCGCCACAGGCCTGGGGTTCCCTAAGCCTAAGGGCTGGGGCGCCCCAGGCCTGGCACTCCCAAAACCTATGGGCTTGGGCGTCCCTGGCCTGGGGCTCCCAAAGCCTAATGGCTGAGGCGCCCCAGGCCTGGGGCTCCCTAAGCTTAAGGGCTGGGGCGCCCCAGACCTGGGGCTCCATAAGCTTAAGGGTTGGCGCGCCGCAGGCCTGGGGCTCCCAAAACCTATGGTCAGGGGCGTCCCAGGCCTGGGCCTCCCAAATACTAAGGGCTGAGGCGACCCTGGCCTGGGGCTCACAAAGCCTAAGGGTTGGGGCGCACCAGGTCTGGGGCTCCCACAGACTAAGGTCTGGGGCGACCCGGTCTCGGGCTCCCAAAATCTAAGGACTAGGGCGACACAGGCCTGGGGCTCCCAAGACAAAGAGCTAGGGAACCCCAGGCCAGGGGCTCCCTAAGCCTAAGGGCTGGGGCGCCCCAGGTCTGGGGCTCCTTAAGCATTAGGGCTGGGGCGCCCCAGACCTGGGGCTCCCAAAGCCTAAGGGCTGAGGCACCCCAGGTTTGGGGCTCCCAAAGCCTAATTGCTTGGGCGCCCCAGGCCTGGGGATCTCTAAGCCCAAGGGCTGGGTTTCTCCAGGCCTGGGGTTCCCAAAGCCTAAGGGCTGGGGCACCCCAGGCTTGGGGCTCCCAAAGCCTAAGGGCTGGGGCGACCCAGGCCTGGGGCTCCCTAAAACTAAGGGCTGGGGCGCCACAGGCCTGGGTTTCCCTAAGCCTAAGGGCTGGGGCGCCCCAGGCCTGGGCATCCCTAATCCTAAGGGCTGGGGCGCCCCAGGCCTGGGGTTCCCAAAGCCTAAAGGCTGGGGCGCTCCAGGCCTGGGCATCCTTAATCCTAAGGGCTGGGGCACCCCAGGCCTGGGGCTCCCTAAGCCTAATTGCTGGGGTGCCCCAAGTCTGGGGCTCTCTAAGCCTAAGGGCTGGGGCGACCCAGGCCTGGCGCTCCCAAAGCCTAATTGCTGGGGCACCCCCGGTCTGGGGCTCTCTAAGCCTAAGGCTTGGTCGACCCTGGCCTGGGGCTCCCTAAGCCTAAGGGCTGGGGCGCCCCCGGCCTGGGGATCCCAAAGCCTAAGGGCTGGGGCACCCCAGGCCTGGGGCTCTCTAAGCCTAAGGGCTTGGGCACCCCAGGCCTGGGGCTCTCTAAGCCTAAGGGCTGGGGCGCCCCAGGCCTGGGGCTTCCAAAGCCCAAGGAATGAGGAGTCCCAGGCCTGGGGCTCCCAAAGCCTAAGGGCTGGGGCGCCCCAGGCCTCGGGCTCCCTAAGTCTAATGGCTGGGGCGCCCCAAGTTGGGAATCCCTAAGCCTAATTGCTGGGGCGCCGCATGTCTGGGGCTCTATAAGTCTAAGGGCTGGGGCGCCCCAGGCCTGGGGCTCCCTAAGCCTAAGTGCTGGGGCGCCTCAGGCCAGGGGCTCCCTAAGTCTAAGAGCTGGGGCTCACCAGGCCAGGGACTCCCAAAGCCTAAGGGCTGGGGCGCCCCAGGCCTGGGGCTCCAAAAGCCCAAGCGCTGAGGCGTCCCAGGCCTGGGGCACCCTAAGCCTAAGGGCTGGGGCGCCCTAGGCCTAGGGCTCCCTAAGGCTAAGGGCTGGGGCGCCCCAGACCTAGGGCTCCCAAAGCCTAAGGGCTGGGGCGCCCCATGCCTGGTGTTCCAAAGCCTAAGGGCTGGGGCGCCGCTGGCCTGGGGCTCCCAAAACCTATGGGCTGGTGCGTCCCAGGTCTGGGGCTCCCAAAGCCTAAGCGCTGAGGCGCCCCAGGCCTGGAGCTCCCAAAGTCTAAGGGCTGGGGCGCCCCAGGTCGGGGCTCCCAAAGACTAAGGGCTGGGGTGGCCCGACCTCGGCCTCCCAAAGTCTAAGGGCTAGGGCGACCCAGGGCTGGGGCTAACTAAGCCTAAGGGCTGGGGCTCCCAAGCCCAGGGGCTATCAAAGCCTAAGGGCTGGGGCGTCCCAGGCCTTGGGCTTCTTAAGTCTAAGGGCTGGGGAGCCCCAGGCCTGGGGCTCCCTATGGCTAAGGGCAGGGGCGCCCAAGTTCAGGGAAGCCCAAGACTAAGAGCTGGGGCGACCCAAGCCTGGGTCTCCCAAAGCCTAAGGGCTGGGTGCCCCAGGCCTGTGGCTCCCTAAGGCTAAGGGTTGGGGCGCCCCTGGCCTGGGGCTCCGAAAGCCTAAGGGCTGGGGAGCCCCAGGCCAGGGGCTCCCTAAGTCTAAGAGCTGGGGATCACCAGGCCTGGGGCTCCCTAAGCCTAAGGGCTGGGGCACCCTAGACCTGGTGCACCCAAAGCCTAAGGGCTGGGGAGCCCCAGGCCTGGGTCTCCCAAAGCCTAAGGGCTGGGCGTCCCAGGCCTGGGGTTCCCAAAGTCTAAGAGCTGGGGATCACCAGGCCTGGGGCTCCCTAAGCCTAAGGGCTGGGGCGCCCCAGGCCTGGGGATCCCTAAGCCTAAGGGCTGGGGCGACCCAGGTCTGGGGCTATCTAAGCCTAAGGGCTGGAGCGCCTCAGGCCTGGGGCTCTCTAAGCCTAAGGGTTTGGGCGCCCCAGACCAGGGGCTCCCTAAGCCTAAGTGTGGGGGCGCCCCAGGCTTGGAGCTCCCTAAGCCGAAGGGCTGGGGCGTCCCAGGCCCTGGGCTCCCAAAGCCTAAGTGCTGGGGTGCCCCAGGCCTAGGGCTCTGTAAGCCCAAGAGCTGGGGCACCCCAGTCCTGGGGCTCCCAAAGCCGAAGGACTGAGGCGTCCCAGGCCTGGGGCTCCTTAAGGCCAAGGTTGGGGCGCCCCAGGCCTGGGGCTCCCAAAGTCTAAGAGCTGGGGCTAACCTGGCCTGGGGCTCCCTAAGCCTAAATGCTGGGGCGCCCCAGGCCTGGGGCTCCCTAAGACTAAGGGTCGGGGGGACCCTGGCCTGGCGCTCCCTAAGCCTACTTGCTGGGGCGACCCTGGCCTGGGGCTCCCTAAGCCTAATTGCTGGGGCACCCCAGGTCTGGGGCTCTCTAAGCCTAAGGGCTTGGGCGACCCTGGCCTGGGGCTCCCTAAGCCTAAGGACTCGGGCGCCCCCGGCCTGGGGCTCCCAAAGCCTAAGGACTGGGGCTCCTCAGGCCTGGGGCTCCCTAAGCCTAAGTGCTGGGGCGCCGCAGGCCTGGAGCTCCCAAAGCCTAAAGGCTGGGGCGCCTCAGGCCTAGGGCTCCCTAAGCCTAAGGGCTTGGGCGCCCCAGGCTTGTGGCTCCCAAAGACAAAGGGCTGGGTAGCCCCAGGCCTGGGCATCCCTACTCCTAAGGGCTGGGGCGCCCCAGTCATGAGGCTCCCTAAGCCTAATTGCTGGGGCGCCCCATGTCTGGGGCTCTCTAAGCCTAATGGTTGGGTAGACCCAAGCCTGGGGCTCCCAAAGTCTAAGGACTGGGGCGACCCAGGCCTGGGGCTCCCAAAGCCTAAGGGTGGGGGCGCCCCAGGCCTGGGGCTCCCAAAACCTAAGGGCTGGGGAGACCCAGGCCTGGGCATCCCTACTCCTAAGGGCTGGGGCGCCCCAGTCATGAGGCTCCCTAAGCCTAATTGCTGGGGCGCCCCATGTCTGGGGCTCTCTAAGCCTAATGGTTGGGTAGACCCAAGCCAGGGGCTCCCAAAGTCTAAGGACTGGGGCGACCCAGGCCTGGGGCTCCCAAAGCCTAAGGGTGGGGGCGCCCCAGGCCTGGGGCTCCCAAAACCTAAGGGCTGGGGAGACCCAGGCCTGGGTCTCCCTCAGCTTAAGGGCTGGAGCGCCACAGGCCTGGGGTTCCCTAAGCCTAAGCGCTGGGGCGCCCTAGGACTGGGGTTCCCAAAGCCTAAGGGCTGGGGCGCCCCAGGCCTGGGGCTCCCTAAGCCTAATTGCTGGGGCGACCCAGGTCTGGGGCTTTCTAAGCCTAAGGGTTGGGGCGACCCAGGCCTGGGGCTCCCAAATCCTAAGGCCTGGGGCTCCACAGGCCTGGTGCTCCCAAAGCCTAAGGGCTGGGGCGCCCCAGGTCTGGGGCTCCCAAAGCCTAAGGGCTCGGGCGCCCCAGGCCTGGGGCTCCCTAAGCCTATGGGCTGGGGCGCCTCAGGCCTGGGGCTCCGTAAACTTAAGGGCTGGGGCGCCCCAGGCCTGGGGCTCCCAGAGCCTAAGGTCTGGGGCGCCCCATGCCTGGGGTTCCAAAGCCTAAGGGCTGGGGCACCCCAGGCCTGGGGCTCCCTAATCCTAATTGCTGGGGCTTCCCAGGTCTGGGGCTTTCTAAGCCTAAGGGTTGGGGCGACCCAGGCCTGGGGCTCCCTAAGCCTAATTGCTGGGGCGCCCCAGGACTGGGGCTCAATAAGCCTAAGGGATGGGGCAACCCTGGCCTGGCGCTCCCAAAGCCTAAGGGCTGGGGCGCCCCAGGCCTGGCGCTCCCAAAACCTATGGGCTTGGGCGTCCCTGGCCTGGGGCTCCCAAAGCCTAATGGCTAGGGCGCCCCAGGCCTGGGGCTCCCTAAGACTAAGGTCTGGGGCGCCCCAGTCCTGGGGCTCCAAAAGCTTAATGGTTGGCGCGCCGCAGGCCTGGGGCTCCCAAATCCTAAGGGCTGGGGCGCCATAGGCCTGGCGCTCCCAAAGACTAAGGCCTGGGGCGCCCCAGGACTGGGGTTCCCAAAGCCTAAGGGCTGGAGCGCCCCAGGCCTGGGGCTCCCAAATCCTAAGGCCTGGGGCTCCACAGGCCTGGAGCTCCCAAAGCCTAAGGGCTGGGGCGCCCCAGGTCTGGGGCTCCCAAAGCCTAAGGGCTGGGGCGCCCCAGGCCTGGGGCTCCCTAAGCCTAAGGGCTGGGGCGCCTCAGGCCTGGGGCTCCCTAAACTTAAGGGCTGGGGCGCCCCAGGCCTGGGGCTCCCAAAACCTAAGGGCTGGGGCGTCCCAGTCCTGGTGCTCCAAAAGCCTAAGGGCTTGGGCGCCACGGCATCGGGCTCCCAAAGCCTAAAGGCTGTGGTGCCCCATGCCAGGGGCTCCCTAAGCATAAGGGCTGGGGCGTCCCAGGCCTGGTTCTCCCTAAGTCTAAGGGCTGGGTGCAAGAGGCCGGGGCCTCCCAAAGCTTAAGGGCTGGGGCGCCCCATGCCTGGGGTTCCAAAGCCTAAGGGTTGGGGCGCCGCAGACCTGGGGCTCCCAAAACCTATGGTCAGGGGCGTCCCAGGCCTGGGCCTCCCAAAGCCTAAGGGCTGAGGCGCCCCAGGACAGGGGCTAACAAAGCCTAAGGGCTGAGGCGCACCAGGTCTGGGGCTCCCAAAGACTAAGGTCTGGGGCGACCCGGCCTCGGGCTCCCAAAATCTAAGGACTAGGGCGACCCAGGCCTGGGGCTCCCAAGCTTAAGGGCTGGGGAGCCCCAGGCCAGGGGCTCCCTAAGCCTAAGGGCTGGGGCGCCCCAGGTCTGGGGCTCCCTAAGCGTTAGGGCTGGAGCGCCCCAGACCTGGGGCTCCCAAAGCCTAAGGGCTGGGGTACCCCAGGCCTGGGGCTAACTAGGACTAAGGGCTGGGGCGCCCCAGACCTGGAGCTATCAAATCCTAAGGACTGGGGCGTCCCAGGCCTTGGGCTTCTTAAGCCTAAGGGCTGGGGCGCCCCAGGCCTGGGGCTCCCTAAGCCTAAGGGCTGGGGTAACCCAGGCCTGGGGCTCCCTAAGACTAATGGCTGGGGCGCCCCAGGTCTGGCCATACCAAATACTGAGGGCTGGGATGCCCCAGGCCTTGGGCTACCTAAGCCTAATTGCTGGGGGGCCCCAGGTCTGGGGCTCTCTAAGCCTAAGGGATGGGGCGACCCTGGCTTGTCGCTCCCTAAGCCTAAGGGCTGGGGCACCCCAGGCCTGGGGATCCCTAAGCCTAAGGGCTGGGGCGACCCAGGTCTGGGGATATCTAAGCCTAAGGGCTGGGGCGCCTCAGGCCTGGGGCTCTCTAAGCCTAAGGGTTTGGGCGCCCCAGACCAGGGGCTCCCTAAGCCTAAGTGTGGGGGCGCCCCAGGCTTGGAGCTCCCTAAGCCGAAGGGCTGGGGCGTCCCAGGCCCTGGGCTCCCAAAGCCTAAGTGCTGGGGTGCCCCAGGCCTAGGGCTCTGTAAGCCCAAGAGCTGGGGCACCCCAGTCCTGGGGCTCCCAAAGCCGAAGGACTGAGGCGTCCCAGGCCTGGGGCTCCTTAAGGCCAAGGTTGGGGCGCCCCAGGCCTGGGGCTCCCAAAGTCTAAGAGCTGGGGCTAACCTGGCCTGGGGCTCCCTAAGCCTAAATGCTGGGGCGCCCCAGGCCTGGGGCTCCCTAAGACTAAGGGTCGGGGGGACCCTGGCCTGGCGCTCCCTAAGCCTACTTGCTGGGGCGACCCTGGCCTGGGGCTCCCTAAGCCTAATTGCTGGGGCACCCCAGGTCTGGGGCTCTCTAAGCCTAAGGGCTTGGGCGACCCTGGCCTGGGGCTCCCTAAGCCTAAGGACTCGGGCGCCCCCGGCCTGGGGCTCCCAAAGCCTAAGGACTGGGGCTCCTCAGGCCTGGGGCTCCCTAAGCCTAAGTGCTGGGGCGCCGCAGGCCTGGAGCTCCCAAAGCCTAAAGGCTGGGGCGCCTCAGGCCTAGGGCTCCCTAAGCCTAAGGGCTTGGGCGCCCCAGGCTTGTGGCTCCCAAAGACAAAGGGCTGGGTAGCCCCAGGCCTGGGCATCCCTACTCCTAAGGGCTGGGGCGCCCCAGTCATGAGGCTCCCTAAGCCTAATTGCTGGGGCGCCCCATGTCTGGGGCTCTCTAAGCCTAATGGTTGGGTAGACCCAAGCCTGGGGCTCCCAAAGTCTAAGGACTGGGGCGACCCAGGCCTGGGGCTCCCAAAGCCTAAGGGTGGGGGCGCCCCAGGCCTGGGGCTCCCAAAACCTAAGGGCTGGGGAGACCCAGGCGTGGGCATCCCTACTCCTAAAGGCTGGGGCGCCCCAGTCATGAGGCTCCCTAAGCCTAATTGCTGGGGCGCCCCATGTCTGGGGCTCTCTAAGCCTAATGGTTGGGTAGACCCAAGCCAGGGGCTCCCAAAGTCTAAGGACTGGGGCGACCCAGGCCTGGGGCTCCCAAAGCCTAAGGGTGGGGGCGCCCCAGGCCTGGGGCTCCCAAAACCTAAGGGCTGGGGAGACCCAGGCCTGGGTCTCCCTCAGCTTAAGGGCTGGAGCGCCACAGGCCTGGGGTTCCCTAAGCCTAAGCGCTGGGGCGCCCTAGGACTGGGGTTCCCAAAGCCTAAGGGCTGGGGCGCCCCAGGCCTGGGGCTCCCTAAGCCTAATTGCTGGGGCGACCCAGGTCTGGGGCTTTCTAAGCCTAAGGGTTGGGGCGACCCAGGCCTGGGGCTCCCAAATCCTAAGGCCTGGGGCTCCACAGGCCTGGTGCTCCCAAAGCCTAAGGGCTGGGGCGCCCCAGGTCTGGGGCTCCCAAAGCCTAAGGGCTCGGGCGCCCCAGGCCTGGGGCTCCCTAAGCCTATGGGCTGGGGCGCCTCAGGCCTGGGGCTCCGTAAACTTAAGGGCTGGGGCGCCCCAGGCCTGGGGCTCCCAGAGCCTAAGGTCTGGGGCGCCCCATGCCTGGGGTTCCAAAGCCTAAGGGCTGGGGCACCCCAGGCCTGGGGCTCCCTAATCCTAATTGCTGGGGCTTCCCAGGTCTGGGGCTTTCTAAGCCTAAGGGTTGGGGCGACCCAGGCCTGGGGCTCCCTAAGCCTAATTGCTGGGGCGCCCCAGGACTGGGGCTCAATAAGCCTAAGGGATGGGGCAACCCTGGCCTGGCGCTCCCAAAGCCTAAGGGCTGGGGCGCCCCAGGCCTGGCGCTCCCAAAACCTATGGGCTTGGGCGTCCCTGGCCTGGGGCTCCCAAAGCCTAATGGCTAGGGCGCCCCAGGCCTGGGGCTCCCTAAGACTAAGGTCTGGGGCGCCCCAGTCCTGGGGCTCCAAAAGCTTAATGGTTGGCGCGCCGCAGGCCTGGGGCTCCCAAACCCTAAGGGCTGGGGCGCCATAGGCCTGGCGCTCCCAAAGACTAAGGCCTGGGGCGCCCCAGGACTGGGGTTCCCAAAGCCTAAGGGCTGGAGCGCCCCAGGCCTGGGGCTCCCAAATCCTAAGGCCTGGGGCTCCACAGGCCTGGAGCTCCCAAAGCCTAAGGGCTGGGGCGCCCCAGGTCTGGGGCTCCCAAAGCCTAAGGGCTGGGGCGCCCCAGGCCTGGGGCTCCCTAAGCCTAAGGGCTGGGGCGCCTCAGGCCTGGGGCTCCCTAAACTTAAGGGCTGGGGCGCCCCAGGCCTGGGGCTCCCAAAACCTAAGGGCTGGGGCGTCCCAGTCCTGGTGCTCCAAAAGCCTAAGGGCTTGGGCGCCACGGCATCGGGCTCCCAAAGCCTAAAGGCTGTGGTGCCCCATGCCAGGGGCTCCCTAAGCATAAGGGCTGGGGCGTCCCAGGCCTGGTTCTCCCTAAGTCTAAGGGCTGGGTGCAAGAGGCCGGGGCCTCCCAAAGCTTAAGGGCTGGGGCGCCCCATGCCTGGGGTTCCAAAGCCTAAGGGTTGGGGCGCCGCAGACCTGGGGCTCCCAAAACCTATGGTCAGGGGCGTCCCAGGCCTGGGCCTCCCAAAGCCTAAGGGCTGAGGCGCCCCAGGACAGGGGCTAACAAAGCCTAAGGGCTGAGGCGCACCAGGTCTGGGGCTCCCAAAGACTAAGGTCTGGGGCGACCCGGCCTCGGGCTCCCAAAATCTAAGGACTAGGGCGACCCAGGCCTGGGGCTCCCAAGCTTAAGGGCTGGGGAGCCCCAGGCCAGGGGCTCCCTAAGCCTAAGGGCTGGGGCGCCCCAGGTCTGGGGCTCCCTAAGCGTTAGGGCTGGAGCGCCCCAGACCTGGGGCTCCCAAAGCCTAAGGGCTGGGGTACCCCAGGCCTGGGGCTAACTAGGACTAAGGGCTGGGGCGCCCCAGACCTGGAGCTATCAAATCCTAAGGACTGGGGCGTCCCAGGCCTTGGGCTTCTTAAGCCTAAGGGCTGGGGCGCCCCAGGCCTGGGGCTCCCTAAGCCTAAGGGCTGGGGTAACCCAGGCCTGGGGCTCCCTAAGACTAATGGCTGGGGCGCCCCAGGTCTGGCCATACCAAATACTGAGGGCTGGGATGCCCCAGGCCTTGGGCTACCTAAGCCTAATTGCTGGGGGGCCCCAGGTCTGGGGCTCTCTAAGCCTAAGGGATGGGGCGACCCTGGCCTCTCGCTCCCTAAGCCTAAGGGCTGGTGCCCCCCAGGCCTGGGGCTCCCAAAGCCTAAGGGATGGGGCGCCCCAAGCCTGGGGCTCCCAAAGCCTAAGGGCTGGGGCGCCCCAGGCCTGGGGCTCCCAAAGACTAAGGGTTGGGGTGACCCGGCCTCGGGCTCCCAAAGTATAAGGGCTAGGGTGAATGAGGCCTGGGGCTAACTAAGCCTAAGGGCTGGGGCGCCCCAGACCTGGGGCTATCAAAGCCTAAGGGCTAGGGCACCGCTGGCCTTGGGCTATCAAAGCCTAAGGGCTAAGGCGCCCCAGGCCAGGGGCTCCCAAAGCCTAAGGGCTGGTGCGCCCCAGGTCTGGGGCTCCTGAAGCCTAAGGGTTGGGGCGTCCAAGGCCATGGGCTCCCTAAGTCTAAGAGCTGGGGATCACCAGGCCTGGGACTCCCAAAGCCTAAGGGCTGGGGCGCCCCAGGCCTGGGTCTCCCAAAGCCTAAGGGCTGGGCGCCCCAAGGCTGGGGCTCCCAAAGTCTAAGAGCTGGGGCTCACCAGGCCTGGGGCTCCTTAAGCCTAAGGCCTGGGGTGCCCCAGGCCTGGGGCTCCCTAAGCCTAAGGGCTGGGGCAACCCAGGTCTGGGGCTCCCTAAGCCTAATGGCTGGAGCGCCCCAGGTCTGGGCATAAAAAATACTGAGGGCTGGAGTGCCCCAAGCCTGGGGCTCCCAAAGCCTAAGGGCTAGGCGCCCCAGGCTGGGGCTCCCAAAGTCTAAGAACTGGGGCTCACCAGGCCATGGGCTCCCTAACCCTAAGGATTGGGGCGCCCCAGACCTGGGGCTCCCTAAGCCTAAGGGCCGGCGAGACCCTGGCCTGGCGCTCCCTAAGCCTAATTGCTGGGGTGCCCCAGGTCTGGGGATCTCTAAGCCTAAGTGCTGGGATTCTCCAGGCCTGGGGCTCCCAAAGCCAAGGGCTGGGGCACCCCAGGCTTGGGGCTCCCAAAGCCTAATTGCTGGGGCGCCCCAGGCCTGGGGATCTCTAAGCCCAAGGGCTGGGGTTCTCCAGGCCTGGGGCTCCCAAAGCCTAAGGGCTGGGGCACCCAGGCTTGGGGCTCCCAAAGCCTGAGGGCTGGGGCAACCCAGGCCTGGGGCTCCCTAAAACTAAGGGCTGGGGCGCCCCAGGCCTGGGGATCCCTAAGCCTAAGGGCAGGGGCGCCCCAGGCCTGGGGCTCCCTAAGCCTAATTGCTGGGGTGCCCCAAGTCTGGGGCTCTCCAAGCCTAAGGGCTGAGGCGACCCAGGCCTGGGGCTCCCAAAGCCTAAGGGCTGGGGCACCCAGGCTTGGGGCTCCCAAAGCCTAATTGCTGGGGCGCCCCAGGCCTGGGGATCTCTAAGCCCAAGGGCTGGGGTTCTCCAGGCCTGGGGCTCCCAAAGCCTAAGGGCTGGGGCACCCAGGCTTGGGGCTCCCAAAGCCTAATTGCTGGGGCACCCCGGTCTGGGGCTCTCTAAGCCTAAGGCTTGGGCGACCCTGGCCTGGGGCTCCCTAAGCCTAAGGGCTGGGGCGCCCCTGCCCTGGGGCTCCCAAAGCCCAAGGGCTGGGGCGCCCCAGGCCAGGGGCTCCCAAAGCGTAAGGGCGGGGGCGCCCCAGGCCTGGGGATCCCAAAGCCTAAGGGCTGGGGCACCTCAGGCCTGGGGTTGTCTAAGCCCAAGGGCTGGGGCGCCCCATGCCTGGGGCTCCCAAAGCCCAAGGAATGAGGAGTCCCAGGCCTGGGGCTCCCAAAGCCTAAGGGCTGGGGCGCCCCAGGCCTGGGGCTCCCTAAGTCTAATGGCTGGGGCGCCCCTAGTTGGGAATCCCTAAGCCTAATTGCTGGGGCGCCGCATGTCTGGGGCTCTATAAGTCTAAGGGCTGGGGCGCCCCAGGCCTGGGGCTCCCTAAGCCTAAGTGCTGGGGCGCCTCAGGCCAGGGGCTCCCTAAGTCTAAGAGCTGGGGCTCACCAGGCCAGGGACTCCCAAAGCCTAAGGGATGGGGCGCCCCAGACCTAGGGCTCCCAAAGCCTAAGGGCTGGGGCACCCCATGCCTGGTGTTCCAAAGCCTAAGGGCTGGGGCGCCGCAGGCCTGGGGCTCCCAAAACCTATGGGCTGGTGCGTCCCAGGCCTGGGGCTCCCAAAGCCTAAGCGCTGAGGCGCCCCAGGCCTGGAGCTCCCAAAGTCTAAGGGCTGTGGCGCCCCAGGTCGGGGCTCCCAAAGACAAAGGGCTGGGGTGACCCGACCTCGGCCTCCGAAATTCTAAGGGCTAGGGCGACCCAGGCCTGGGGCTAACTAAGCCTAAGGGCTGGTGGACCCCAGACCTGGGGCTATCAAAGCCTAAGGGCTGGGGCACCGCAGGCCTGGGTCTCCCAAAGCCTAAGGGCTGAGGCGCCCCAGGCCTGGGGCTCCCTAAGCTTAAGGACTGGGGCGCCAAGGCCAGGGTCTCCCAAAGACTAAGAGCTGGGGCGACCCAAGCCTGGGTCTCCCAAAGCCTAAGGGCTTGGTGCCCCAGGCCTGTGGCTCCCTAAGGCTAAGTGTTGGGGCGCCCCAGGCCTGGGGCTCCCAAAGTCTAAGGGCTGGGGAGCCCCAGGCCAGGGGCTCCCTAAGTCTAAGAGCTGGGGATCACCAGGCCTGGTGCTCCCTAAGCCTAAGGGCTGGGGCACCCTAGACCTGGCGCACCCAAAGCCTAAGGGCTGAGGAGCCCCAGGCCTGGGTCTCCCAAAGCCTAAGGGCTGGGCGTCCCAGGCCTGGGGTTCCCAAAGTCTAATAGCTGGGGATCACCAGGCCTGGGGCTCCCTAAGGCCAAGGTTGGGGCGCCGCAGGCCTGGGGCACCCAAAGTCTAAGAGCTGGGGCTAACCTGGCCTGGGGCTCCCTAAGCCTAAATGCTGGGGCGCCCCAGGCCTGGGGCTCCCTAAGCCTAAGGGCCGGGGCGACCCTGGCCTGGCGCTCCCTAAGCCTACTTGCTGGGGTGCCCCAGGTCTGGGGATCTCTAAGCCTAAGGGCTGGGGCGTCCCAGTTCTGGGGTTCCCAAAGCCTAAAAGCTGGGGCACCCCAGGCTAGGGGCTCCCAAAGACTAAGGGCTGGGGCGACCCTGGCCTGGGGCTCCCTAAGGCTAATTGCTGGGGCACCCCAGGTCTGGGGCTCTCTAAGCCTAAGGGCTTGGGCGACCCTGGCCTGGGGTTCCCTAAGCCGAAGGACTCGGGCGCCCCCTGCCTGGGGCTCCCAAAGCCTAAGGACTGGGGCGCCCCAGGCCAGGGGCTCCCAAAGCCTAAAGGCTGGGGCGCCCCAGGCCTGGAGCTCCCAAAGCCTAAAGGCTGGGGCGCCTCAGGCCTAGGGCTCCCTAAGCCTAAGGGCTGGGGCGCCCCAGGCTGGCGGCTCCCAAAGCCTAAGGGCTGGGGCGACGGGCCTGGGGCTCCCTAAGCCTAAGGGCTGGGGCGACACAGGCCTGGGGCTCCCAAAGTCTAAGGGCTGGGGCGACCCAGGCCTGGGGCACCCTAAGCCGCAGAGCTGGGGCGCCCCAGGCCTGGGGCTCCCTAAGCCTAAGGGTGGGGGCGCCCCAGGCCTGGGCATCCTTAATCCTAAGGGCTGGGGCACCCCAGGCCTGGGGCTCCCTAAGCCTAATTGCTGGGGCGCCCCAGGTCTGGGGCTCTCTAAGCCTAATGGTTGGGTAGACCCTAGCCTGGGGGTCCCTAAGCCTAAGGGCGGGTTTCCCTGTCCTGGGGCTCCAAAAGCCTAAGGGCTGGGGCGCCCCAGGCCTGGGGCTCCCAAAGTCTAAGGGCTGGGGCGACCCAGGCCTGGGGCACCCTAAGCCGCAGAGCTGGGGCGCCCCAGGCCTGGGGTTCCCTAAGCCTAAGGGTGGGGGCGCCCCAGGCCTGGGGCTCCCAAAACCTAAGGGCTGGGGAGACCCAGGCCTGGGTCTCCCTCAGCCTAAGGGCTGGAGCGCCACAGGCCTGGGGTTCCTTAAGCCTAAGGGCTGGGGCGCCCCACGCCTGGCACTCCCAAAACCTATGGGCTTGGGCGTCCCTGGCCTGGGGCTCCCAAAGCCTAATGGCTGGGGCGCCCCAGGCCTGGGGCTCCCTAAGCCTAAGGGCTGGGGCGCCCCAAGCCTGGGGCTACAAAAGCTGAAGGGTTGGCGCGCCGCAGGCCTGGGGCTCCCAAATCCTAAGGGCTGGGGCGCCACAGGCCTGGCGCTCCCAAAGCTTAAGGCCTTGGGCGCCCCACGCCTGGCACTCCCAAAACCTATGGGCTTGGGCGTCCCTGGCCTGGGGCTCCCAAAGCCTAATGGCTGGGGCGCCCCAGGCCTGGGGCTCCCTAAGCCTAAGGGCTGGGGCGCCCCAAGCCTGGGGCTACAAAAGCTTAAGGGTTGGCGCGCCGCAGGCCTGGGTCTCCCTCAGCCTAAGGTCTGGAGCGCCACAGGCCTGGGGTTCCCTAAGCCTAAGGGCTGGGGCGCCCCACGCCTGGCACTCCCAAAACCTATGGGCTTGGGCGTCCCTGGCCTGGGGCTCCCAAAGCCTAATGGCTGGGGCGCCCCAGGCCTGGGGCTCCCTAAGCCTAAGGGCTGGGGCGCCCCAAGCCTGGGGCTACAAAAGCTTAAGGGTTGGCGCGCCGCAGGCCTGGGGCTCCCAAATCCTAAGGGCTGGGGCGCCACAGGCCTGGCGCTCCCAAAGCTTAAGGCCTTGGGCGCTCCAGGACTGGGGTTCCCAAAGCCTAAGGGCTGGGGCGCCCCAGGCCCGGGGCTCCCTAAGCCTAAGGGTTGGGGCGCCCCAGGCCTGGGGCTCCAAAAGCTTAAGGGTTGGCACGCCGCAGGCCTGGGGCTCCCAAATCCTAAGGCCTGGGGCGCCACAGGCCTGGCGCTCCCAAAGCCTACGGGCTGGGGCATCCCAGGTCTGGGGCTCCCAAAGCCTAAGGGCTGGGGTGCCCCAGGTCTGAGGCTCCCTAAGCATAAGGGCTGGGGCGTCCCAGCCCTGGTTCTCCCTAAGTCTAAGGGCTGGGTGCAAGAGGCCGGGGCCTACCAAAGCTTAAGGGCTGGGGCGCCCCATGCCTGGGGTTCCAAAGCCTAAGGGTTGGGGCGCCGCAGGCCTGGGGCTCCCAAAACCTATGGTCAGGGGCGTCCCAGGCCTGGGCCTCCCAAAGCCTAAGGGCTGAGGCGCCCCTGGCCTGGGGCTCACAAAGCCTAAGGGCTGGGGCGCACCAGGTCTGGGGTTCCCACAGACTAAGGTCTGGGGCGACCCGGCCTCGGGCTCCCAAAATCTAAGGACTAGGGCGACACAGGCCTGGGGTTCCCAAGCCAAAGGGCTATGGAACCCCAGGCCAGGGGCTCCCTAAGCCTAAGGGCTGGGGCGCCCCAGGTCTGGGGCTCCCTAAGCGTTAGGGCTAGGGCGCCCCAGACCTGGGGCTCCCAAAGCCTAAGGGCTGAGGAACCCCAGGCTTGGGGCTTCCAAAGCCTAATTGCTGAGGCGCCCCAGGCCTGGGGATCTCTAAGCCCAAGGGCTGGGGTTCTCCAGGCCTGGGGCTCCCAAAGCCTAAGGGCTGGGGCACCCCAGGCTTGGGGCTCCCAAAGCCTAAGGGCTGGGGCGACCCAGGCCTGGGGCTCCCTAAAACTAAGGGCTGGGGCGCCCCAGGCCTGGGGATCCCTAAGCCTAAGGGCTGTGGCGCCCCAGGCCTGGGCATCCCTAATCCTAAGGGCTGGGGCGCCCCAGGCCTCGGGTTCCCAAAGCCTAAAAGCTGGGGCGCTCCAGGCCTGGGCATCCTTAATCCTAAGGGCTGGGGCACCCCAGGCCTGGGGCTCCCTAAGCCTAATTGCTGGGGTGCCCCAAGTCTGGGGCTCTCTAAGCCTAAGGCCTGGGGCGACCCAGGCCTGGCGCTCCCAAAGCCTAATTGCTGGGGCACCCCCGGTCTGGGACTCTCTAAGCCTAAGGCTTGGTCGACCCTGGCCTGGGGCTCCCTAAGCCTAAGGGCTGGGGCGCCCCCGGCCTGGGGATCCCAAAGCCTAAGGGCTGGGGCACCCCAGGCCTGGGGCTCTCTAACCCAAGGGCTGGTGCGCCCCAGGCCTGGGGCTTCCAAAGCCCAAGGAATGAGGAGTCTCAGGCCTGGTGCTCCCAAAGCCTAAGGGCTGGGGCGCCCCAGGCCTGGGGCTCCCTAAGTCTAATGGCTGGGGCGCCCCAAGTTGGGAATCCCTAAGCCTAATTGCCGGGGCGCCGCATGTCTGGGGCTCTATAAGTCTAAGGGCTGGGGCGCCCCAGGCCTGGGGCTCCCTAAGCCTAAGTGCTGGGGCGCCTCACGCCAGGGGCTCCCTAAGTCTAAGAGCTGGGGCTCACCAGGCCAGGGACTCCCAAAGCCTAAGGGATGGGGCGCCCCAGGCCTGGGGCTCCAAAAGCCCAAGCGCTGAGGCGTCCCAGGCCTGGGGCACCCTTAGCCTAAGGGCTGGGGCGCCCGAGGCCTAGGGCTCCCTAAGGCTAAGGGCTGGGGCGCCCCAGACCTAGGGCTCCCAAAGCCTAAGGGCTGGGGCGCCCCAGGCCTGGGGCTCCAAAAGCCCAAGCGCTGAGGTGTCCCAGGCCTGGGGCACCCTAAGCCTAAGGGCTGGGGCGCCCGAGGCCTTGGGCTCCCTAAGGCTAAGGGTTGGGGCGCCCCAGACCTAGGGCTCCCATAGCCTAAGGGCTGGGGCGCCCCATGCCTGGTGTTCCAAAGCCTAAGGGCTGGGGCGCCGCTGGCCTGGGGCTCCCAAAACCTATGGGCTGGTGCGTCCCAGGTCTGGGGCTCCCAAAGCCTAAGCGCTGAGGCGCCCCAGGCCTGGAGCTCCCAAAGTCTAAGGGCTGGGGCGCCCCAGGTCGGGGCTCCCAAAGACTAAGGGCTGGGGTGGCCCGACCTCGGCCTCCCAAAGTCTAAGGGCTAGGGCGACCCAGGGCTGGGGCTAACTAAGCCTAAGGGCTGGGGCTCCCAAGACCTGGGGCTAACAAAGCCTAAGGGCTGGGGCGTCCCAGGCCTTGGGCTTCTTAAGTCTAAGGGCTGGGAAGCCCCAGGCCTGGGGCTCCCTAAGCCTAAGGGCAGGGGCGCCCAAGTTCAGGGGCGCCCAAGACTAAGAGCTGGGGCGACCCAAGCGTGGGTCTCCCAAAGCCTAAGGGCTGGGTGCCCCAGGCCTGTGGCTCCCTAAGGCTAAGGGTTGGGGTGCCCCAGGCCTGGGGCTCCCAAAGCCTAAGGGCTGGGGAGCCCCAGGCCAGGGGTTCCCTAAGTCTAAGAGCTGGGGATCACCAGGCCTGGGGCTCCCTAAGCCTAAGGGCTGGGGCGCCCCAGGCCTGGGGATCCCTAAGCCTAAGGGCTGGGGCGACCCAGGTCTGGGGCTCCTTAAGCCTAAGTGTGGGGGCGCCCCAGGCTTGGAGCTCCCTAAGCCGAAGGGCTGGGGCGTCCCAGGCCCTGAGCTCCCAAAGCCTAAGTGCTGGGGTGCCCCAGGCCTAGGGCTCTGTAAGCCCAAGAGCTGGGGCACCCCAGTCCTGGGGCTCCCAAAGCCAAAGGACTGAGGCCTCCCAGGCCTGGGGCTCCCTAAGGCCAAGGTTGGGGCGCCCCAGGTCTGGGGCTCCCAAAGTCTAAGAGCTGGGGCTAACCTGGCCTGGGGCTCCCTAAGCCTAAATGCAGGGCGCCCCAGGCCTGGGGCTCCCTAAGACTAAGGGCCGGGGCGACCCTGGCCTGGCGCTCCCTAAGCCTACTTGCTGGGGCGCCCCAGGTCTGGGGATCTCTAAGCCTAAGGGCTGGGGCGCCCCAGGTCTGGGGCTCCCAAAGCCTAAAGGCTGGGGTGCCCCAGGCTAGGGGCTCCCAAAGCCTAAGGACTGGGGCGCCCCAGGCCTGGGGCTCCAAAGCCTAAAGGCTGGGGCACCTCAGGCCTGCGGCTCCCTAAGCCTAAGTGCTGGCGCGCCCCAGGCCTGGAGCTCCCAAAGCCTAAAGGCTGGGGCGCCTCAGGCCTAGGGCTCCCTAAGCCTAAGGGCTGGGGCGCCCCAGGCTTGAGGCTCCCAACGCCAAACGGCTGGGGCGACGGTCCAGGGGCTCCCTAAGCCTAAGGACTGGGGTGCCCCAGGACTGGGGTTCCCTAAGCCTAATTGCTGGGGCTCCCCAGGTCTGGGGCTCTCTAAGCCTAATGGTTGGGTAGACTCTAGCCTGGGGCTCCCTAAGCCTAAGGGCGGGGTTCCCTGTCCTGGAGCTCCCAAAGCCTAAGGGCTGGGGCGCCCCAAGCCTGGGGCTCCCAAAGTCTAACGGTGGGGGCGACCCAGGCCTGGGGCTCCCAAAGCCTAAGGGTGGGGGCGCCCCAGGCCTGGGGCTCCCAAAACCTAAGGGCTGGGGAGACCCTGGCCTGGGGTTCCCTAAGCCTAAGCGCTGGGGCGCCCCAGGACTGGGGTTCCCAAAGCCTAAGGGCTGGGGCGCCCCAGGTCTGGGCATCCCTAATCCAAAGGGCTGGGGCATCCCAGGTCTGGGGCTTTCTAAGCCTAAGGGCTGGGACACCCTAGACCTGGCGCACCCAAAGCCTAAGGGCTGGGGAGCCCCAGGCCTGGGTCTCCCAAAGCCTAAAGGCTGGGCGTCCCAGGCCTGGGGTTCCCAAAGTCTAATAGCTGGGGATCACCAGGCCTGGGGCTCCCTAAGCCTAAGGGCTGGGGCGCCCCAGGCCTGGGGATCCCTAAGCCTAAGGGCTGAGGCGACCCAGGTCTGGGGCTATCTAAGCCTAAGGGCTGGGGCGCCTCAGGCTTGGGCTCTCTAAGCCTAACGGTTTGGGCGCCCCAGACCAGGGGCTCCCTAAGCCTAAGTGTGGGGGCGCCCCAGGCTTGGAGCTTCTTAAGCCAAAGGGCTGGGGCGTCCCAGGCCCTGGGCTCCCAAAGCCTAAGTGCTGGGGTGCCCCAGGCCTAGGGCTCTATAAGCCCAAGAGCTGGGGCACCCCAGTCCTGGGGCTCCCAAATTCGAAGGACTGAGGCGTCCCAGGCCTGGGGCTCCCTAAGGCCAAGGGTGGGGCGCCCCAGGCCTGGGGCTCCCAAAGTCTAAGAGCTGGGGCTAACATGGCCTGGGGCTCCCTAAGCCTAAATGCTGGGGCGCCCCAGGCCTGGGGCTCCCTAAGCCTAAAGTCCGGGGCGACCCTGGCCTGGCGCTCCCTAAGCCTACTTGCTGGGACGACCCAGGTCTGGGGATCTCTAAGCCTAAGGGCTGGGGTGCCCCAGGCCTGAGGCTCCCTAAGCATAAGGGCTGGGGCGTCCCAGCCCTGGTTCTCCCTAAGTCTAAGGGCTGGGTGCAAGAGGCCGGGGCCTACCAAAGCTTAAGGGCTGGGGCGCCCCATGCCTGGGGTTCCAAAGCCTAAGGGTTGGGGCGCCGCAGGCCTGGGGCTCCCAAAACCTATGGTCAGGGGCGTCCCAGGCCTGGGCTTCCCAAAGCCTAAGGCCTGAGGCGCCCCTGGCCTGGGGCTCACAAAGCCTAAGGGCTGGGGCGCACCAGGTCTGGGGTTCCCACAGACTAAGGTCTGGGGCGACCCGGCCTCGGGCTCCCAAAATCTAAGGACTAGGGCGACACAGGCCTGGGGTTCCCAAGCCAAAGGGCTATGGAACCCCAGGCCAGGGGCTCCCTAAGCCTAAGGGCTGGGGCGCCCCAGGTCTGGGGCTCCCTAAGCGTTAGGGCTAGGGCGCCCCAGACCTGGGGCTCCCAAAGCCTAAGGGCTGAGGAACCCCAGGCTTGGGGCTTCCAAAGCCTAATTGCTGAGGCGCCCCAGGCCTGGGGATCTCTAAGCCCAAGGGCTGGGGTTCTCCAGGCCTGGGGCTCCCAAAGCCTAAGGGCTGGGGCACCCCAGGCTTGGGGCTCCCAAAGCCTAAGGGCTGGGGCGACCCAGGCCTGGGGCTCCCTAAAACTAAGGGCTGGGGCGCCCCAGGCCTGGGGATCCCTAAGCCTAAGGGCTGGGGCGCCCCAGGCCTGGGCATCCCTAATCCTAAGGGCTGGGGCGCCCCAGGCCTCGGGTTCCCAAAGCCTAAAAGCTGGGGCGCTCCAGGCCTGGGCATCCTTAATCCTAAGGGCTGGGGCACCCCAGGCCTGGGGCTCCCTAAGCCTAATTGCTGGGGTGCCCCAAGTCTGGGGCTCTCTAAGCCTAAGGCCTGGGGCGACCCAGGCCTGGCGCTCCCAAAGCCTAATTGCTGGGGCACCCCCGGTCTGGGACTCTCTAAGCCTAAGGCTTGGTCGACCCTGGCCTGGGGCTCCCTAAGCCTAAGGGCTGGGGCGCCCCCGGCCTGGGGATCCCAAAGCCTAAGGGCTGGGGCACCCCAGGCCTGGAGCTCTCTAACCCAAGGGCTGGTGCGCCCCAGGCCTGGGGCTTCCAAAGCCCAAGGAATGAGGAGTCTCAGGCCTGGTGCTCCCAAAGCCTAAGGGCTGGGGCGCCCCAGGCCTGGGGCTCCCTAAGTCTAATGGCTGGGGCGCCCCAAGTTGGGAATCCCTAAGCCTAATTGCCGGGGCGCCGCATGTCTGGGGCTCTATAAGTCTAAGAGCTGGGGCGCCCCAGGCCTGGGGCTCCCTAAGCCTAAGTGCTGGGGCGCCTCATGCCAGGGGCTCCCTAAGTCTAAGAGCTGGGTCTCACCAGGCCAGGGACTCCCAAAGCCTAAGGGATGGGGCGCCCCAGGCCTGGGGCTCCAAAAGCCCAAGCGCTGAGGCGTCCCAGGCCTGGGGCACCCTTAGCCTAAGGGCTGGGGCGCCCGAGGCCTAGGGCTCCCTAAGGCTAAGGGCTGGGGCGCCCCAGACCTAGGGCTCCCAAAGCCTAAGGGCTGGGGCGCCCCAGGCCTGGGGCTCCAAAAGCCCAAGCGCTGAGGTGTCCCAGGCCTGGGGCACCCTAAGCCTAAGGGCTGGGGCGCCCGAGGCCTTGGGCTCCCTAAGGCTAAGGGTTGGGGCGCCCCAGACCTAGGGCTCCCATAGCCTAAGGGCTGGGGCGCCCCATGCCTGGTGTTCCAAAGCCTAAGGGCTGGGGCGCCGCTGGCCTGGGGCTCCCAAAACCTATGGGCTGGTGCGTCCCAGGTCTGGGGCTCCCAAAGCCTAAGCGCTGAGGCGCCCCAGGCCTGGAGCTCCCAAAGTCTAAGGGCTGGGGCGCCCCAGGTCGGGGCTCCCAAAGTCTAAGGGCTAGGGCGACCCAGGGCTGGGGCTATCTAAGCCTAAGGGCTGGGGCTCCCAAGACCTGGGGTTAACAAAGCCTAAGGGCTGGGGCGTCCCAGGCCTTGGGCTTCTTAAGTCTAAGGGCTGGGAAGCCCCAGGCCTGGGGCTCCCTAAGCCTAAGGGCAGGGGCGCCCAAGTTCAGGGGCGCCCAAGACTAAGAGCTGGGGCGACCCAAGCGTGGGTCTCCCAAAGCCTAAGGGCTGGGTGCCCCAGGCCTGTGGCTCCCTAAGGCTAAGGGTTGGGGTGCCCCAGGCCTGGGGCTCCCAAAGCCTAAGGGCTGGGGAGCCCCAGGCCAGGGGCTCCCTAAGTCTAAGAGCTGGGGATCACCAGGCCTGGGGCTCCCTAAGCCTAAGGGCTGGGGCGCCCCAGGCCTGGGGATCCCTAAGCCTAAGGGCTGGGGCGACCCAGGTCTGGGGCTCCTTAAGCCTAAGTGTGGGGGCGCCCCAGGCTTGGAGCTCCCTAAGCCGAAGGGCTGGGGCGTCCCAGGCCCTGAGCTCCCAAAGCCTAAGTGCTGGGGTGCCCCAGGCCTAGGGCTCTGTAAGCCCAAGAGCTGGGGCACCCCAGTCCTGGGGCTCCCAAAGCCAAAGGACTGAGGCCTCCCAGGCCTGGGGCTCCCTAAGGCCAAGGTTGGGGCGCCCCAGGTCTGGGGCTCCCAAAGTCTAAGAGCTGGGGCTAACCTGGCCTGGGGCTCCCTAAGCCTAAATGCAGGGCGCCCCAGGCCTGGGGCTCCCTAAGACTAAGGGCCGGGGCGACCCTGGCCTGGCGCTCCCTAAGCCTACTTGCTGGGGCGCCCCAGGTCTGGGGATCTCTAAGCCTAAGGGCTGGGGCGCCCCAGGTCTGGGGCTCCCAAAGCCTAAAGGCTGGGGCGCCCCAGGCTAGGGGCTCCCAAAGCCTAAGGACTGGGGCGCCCCAGGCCAGGGGCTCCAAAGCCTAAAGGCTGGGGCACCTCAGGCCTGCGGCTCCCTAAGCCTAAGTGCTGGCGCGCCCCAGGCCTGGAGCTCCCAAAGCCTAAAGGCTGGGGCGCCTCAGGCCTAGGGCTCCCTAAGCCTAAGGGCTGGGGCGCCCCAGGCTTGCGGCTCCCAAGGCCAAACGGCTGGGGCGACGGTCCAGGGGCTCCCTAAGCCTAAGGACTGGGGTGCCCCAGGACTGGGGTTCCCTAAGCCTAATTGCTGGGGCGTCCCAGGTCTGGGGCTCTCTAAGCCTAATGGTTGGGTAGACTCTAGCCTGGGGCTCCCTAAGCCTAAGGGCGGGGTTCCCTGTCCTGGAGCTCCCAAAGCCTAAGGGCTGGGGCGCCCCAAGCCTGGGGCTCCCAAAGTCTAAGGGTGGGGGCGACCCAGGCCTGGGGCTCCCAAAGCCTAAGGGTGGGGGCGCCCCAGGCCTGGGGCTCCCAAAACCTAAGGGCTGGGGAGACCCTGGCCTGGGGTTCCCTAAGCCTAAGCGCTGGGGCGCCCCAGGACTGGGGTTCCCAAAGCCTAAGGGCTGGGGCGCCCCAGGTCTGGGCATCCCTAATCCAAAGGGCTGGGGCATCCCAGGTCTGGGGCTTTCTAAGCCTAAGGGCTAGGACACCCTAGACCTGGCGCACCCAAAGCCTAAGGGCTGGGGAGCCCCAGGCCTGGGTCTCCCAAAGCCTAAGGGCTGGGCGTCCCAGGCCTGGGGTTCCCAAAGTCTAATAGCTGGGGATCACCAGGCCTGGGGCTCCCTAAGCCTAAGGGCTGGGGCGCCCCAGGCCTGGGGATCCCTAAGCCTAAGGGCTGAGGCGACCCAGGTCTGGGGCTATCTAAGCCTAAGGGCTGGGGCGCCTCAGGCTTGGGCTCTCTAAGCCTAACGGTTTGGGCGCCCCAGACCAGGGGCTCCCTAAGCCTAAGTGTGGGGGCGCCCCAGGCTTGGAGCTTCTTAAGCCAAAGGGCTGGGGCGTCCCAGGCCCTGGGCTCCCAAAGCCTAAGTGCTGGGGTGCCCCAGGCCTAGGGCTCTATAAGCCCAAGAGCTGGGGCACCCCAGTCCTGGGGCTCCCAAATTCGAAGGACTGAGGCGTCCCAGGCCTGGGGCTCCCTAAGGCCAAGGGTGGGGCGCCCCAGGCCTGGGGCTCCCAAAGTCTAAGAGCTGGGGCTAACATGGCCTGGGGCTCCCTAAGCCTAAATGCTGGGGCACCCCAGGCCTGGGGCTCCCTAAGCCTAAAGTCCGGGGCGACCCTGGCCTGGCGCTCCCTAAGCCTACTTGCTGGGACGACCCAGGTCTGGGGATCTCTAAGCCTAAGGGCTGGGGCGCCCCAGGTCTGGGGCTCCCAAAGCCTAAAGGCTGGGGCGCCCCAGGCTAGGGGCTCCCAAAGACTAAGGGCTGGGGCGACCCAGGCCTGGGGCTCCCTAAGGCTAATTGCTGGGGCACCCCAGGTCTGGGGCTCTCTAAGCCTAAGGGCTTGGGCGACCCTGGCCTGGGGTTCCCTAAGCCTAAAGACTCGGGCGCCCCCGGCCTGGGGCTCCCAAAGCCTAAGGACTGGGGCGCCCCAGGCCAGGGGCTCCCAAAGCCTAAAGGCTGGGGCGCCCCAGGCCTGGAGCTCCCAAAGCCTAAAGGCTGGGGCGCCTCAGGCCTAGGGCTCCCTAAGCCTAAGGGCTGGGGCGCCCCAGGCTTGCGGCTCCCAAAGCCAAAGGGCTGGGGCGACGGGCCTGGGGCTCCCTAAGCCTAAGGGCTGGGGCGACACAGGCCTGGGGCTCCCAAAGTCTAAGGGCTGGGGCGACCCAGGCCTGGGGCACCCTAAGCCGCAGAGCTGGGGCGCCCCAGGCCTGGGGCTCCCTAAGCCTAAGGTTGGGGGCGCCCCAGGCCTGGGGCTCCCAAAACCTAAGGGCTGGGGAGACCCAGGCCTGGGTCTCCCTCAGCCTAAGGGCTGGAGCGCCACAGGCCTGGGGTTCCCTAAGCCTAAGCGCTGGGGCGCCCCAGGACTGGGGTTCCAAAAGCCTAAGGGCTGGGGCGCTCCAGGCCTGGGCATCCTTAATCCTAAGGGCTGGGGCACCCCAGGCCTGGGGCTCCCTAAGCCTAATTGCTGGGGCGCCCCAGGTCTGGGGCTCTCTAAGCCTAATGGTTGAGTAGACCCTAGCCTGGGGGTCCCTAAGCCTAAGGGCGGGTTTCCCTGTCATGGGGCTCCCAAAGCCTAAGGGCTGGGGCGCCCCAGTCCTGGGGCTCCCAAAGTCTAAGGGCTGGGGAGACCCAGGCCTGGGTCTCCCTCAGCCTAAGGGCTGGAGCGCCACAGGCCTGGGGTTCCCTAAGCCTAAGGGCTGGGGCGCCCCAGGCCTGGCACTCCCAAAACCTATGGGCTTGGGCGTCCCTGGCCTGGGGCTCCCAAAGCCTAATGGCTGGGGCGCCCCAGGCCTGGGGCTCCCTAAGCCTAAGGGCTGGAGCGCACCAGGCCTGGGACTCCATAAGCTTAAGGGTTGGCGCGCCGCAGGCCTGGGGCTCCCAAATCCTAAGGGCTGGGGCGCCACAGGCCTGGCGCTCCCAAAGCTTAAGACCTGGGGTGCTCCAGGACTGGGGTTCCCAAAGCCTAAGGGCTGGGTCGCCCCAGGCCTGGGGCTCCCTAAGCCTAAGGGTTGGGGCGCCCCAGGCCTGGGGCTCCAAAAGCTTAAGGGTTGGCACGCCGCAGGCCTGGGGATCCCAAATCCTAAGGCCTGGGGCGCCACAGGCCTGGCGCTCCCAAAGCCTACGGGCTGGGGCGCCCCAGGTCTGGGGCTCCCAAAGCCTAAGGGCTGGGGTGCCCCAGGCTGAGGCTCCCTAAGCATAAGGGCTGGGGCGTCCCAGCCCTGGTTCTAGCTAAGTCTAAGGGCTGGTTGCAAGAGGCCGGGGCCACCCAAAGCTTAAGGGCTGGGGTGCCCCATGCCTGGGGTTCCGAAGCCTAAGGGTTGGGGCGCCGCAGGCCTGGGGCTCCCAAAACCTATGGTCAGGGGCGTCCCAGGCCTGGGCCTACCAAAGCCTAAGGGCTGAGGCGCCCTTGGCCTGGGGCTCACAAAGCCTAAGGGCTGGGGCGCACCAGGTCTGGGGCTCCCACAGACTAAGGTCTGGGGCGACCCGGCCTCGGGCTCCCAAAATCTAAGGACTAGGGCCACACAGGCCTGGGGCTCCCAAGCCAAAGGGCTAGGGAACCCCAGGCCAGGGGCTCCCTAAGCCTAAGGGCTGGGGCGCCCCAGGTCTGGGGCTCCCTAAGCGTTAGGGCTGGGGCGCCCCAGACCTGGGGCTCCCAAAGCCTAGGGGCTGAGGCACCCCAGGCTTGGGGCTCCCAAAGCCTAATTGCTGGGGCGCCCCAGGCCTGGGGATCTCTAAGCCCAAGGGCTGGGGTTCTCCAGGCCTGGGGCTCCCAAAGCCTAAGGGCTGGGGCACCCCAGGCTTGGGCCTCCCAAAGCCTAAGGGCTGAGGCGCCCCTGGCCTGGGGCTCACAAAGCCTAAGGGCTGGGGCGCACCAGGTCTGGGGCTCCCACAGACTAAGGTCTGGGGCGACCCGGCCTCGGGCTCCCAAAATCTAAGGACTAGGGCCACACAGGCCTGGGGCTCCCAAGCCAAAGGGCTAGGGAACCCCAGGCCAGGGGCTCCCTAAGCCTAAGGGCTGGGGAGCCCCAGGTCTGGGGCTCCCTAAGCGTTAGGGCTGGGGCGCCCCAGACCTGGGGCTCCCAAAGCCTAAGGGCTGAGGCACCCCAGGCTTGGGGCTCCCAAAGCCTAATTGCTGGGGCGCCCCAGGCCTGGGGATCTCTAAGCCCAAGGGCTGGGGTTCTCCAGGCCTGGGGCTCCCAAAGCCTAAGGGCTGGGGCACCCCAGGCTTGGGGCTCCCAAAGCCTAAGGGCTGGGGCGACCCAGGCCTGGGGCTCCCTAAAACTAAGGGCTAGGGCGCCCCAGGCCTGGGGATCCATAAGCCTAAGGGCTGGGGCGCCCCAGGCCGGGGCATCCCTAATCCTAAGGGCTGGGGCGCCCCAGGCCTGGGGTTCCCAAAGCCTAAAGGCTGGGGTGCCCCAAGTCTGGGGCTCTCTAAGCCTAAGGGCTGGGGCGACCCAGGCCTGGCGCTCCCAAAGCCTAATTGCTGGGGCACCCCCGGTCTGGGGCTCTCTAAGCCTAAGGCTTGGTCGACCCTGGCCTGGGGCTCCCTAAGCCTAAGGGCTGGGGCGCCCCCGGCCTGGGGATCCCAAAGCCTAAGGGCTGGGTCACCCCAGGCCTGGGGCTCTCTAAGCCCATGGGCTGGGGCGCCCCAGGCCTGGGGCTCCCAAAGCCCAAGGAATGAGGAGTCCCAGGCCTGGGGCTCCCAAAGCCTAAGGGCTGGGGCGCCCCAGGCCTGGGGCTCCCTAAGTCTAATGGCTGGGGCGCCCCAAGTTGGGAATCCCTAAGCCTAATTGCTGGGGCGCCGCATGTCTGGGGCTCTATAAGTCTAAGTGCTGGGGCGCCTCAGGCCAGGGGCTCCCTAAGTCTAAGAGCTGGGGCTCACCAGGCCAGGGACTTCCAAAGCCTAAGGGCTGGGGCGCCCCAGGCCTGGGGCTCCAAAAGCCCAAGCGCTGAGGCGTCCCAGGCCTGGGTCACCCTAAGCCTAAGGGCTGGGGCGCCCGAGGCCTAGGGCTCCCTAAGGCTAAGGGCTGGGGCGCCCCAGACCTAAGGCTCCCAAAGCCTAAGGGCTGGGGCGCCCCAGGCCTGGGGCTCCAAAAGCCCAAGCGCTGAGGCATCCCAGGCCTGGGGCACCCTAAGTCTAAGGGCTGGGGCGCCCAAGGCCTAGGGCTCCCTAAGGCTAAGGGTTGGGGCGCCCCAGACCTAGGGCTCCCAAAGCCTAAGGGCTGGGGCGCCCCATGCCTGGTGTTCCAAAGCCTAAGGGCTGGGGCGCCGCTGGCCTGGGGCTCCCAAAACCTATGGGCTGGTGCGTCCCAGGTCTGGGGCTCCCAAAACCTAAGCGCTGAGGCGCCCCAGGCCTGGAGCTCCCAAAGTCTAAGGGCTGGGGCGCCCCAGGTAGGGGCTCCCAAAGACTAAGGGCTGGGGTGGCCCGACCTCGGCCTCCCAAATTCTAAGGGCTAGGGCGACCCAGGGCTGGGGCTAACTAAGCCTAAGGGCTGGGGCTCCCAAGACCTGGGGCTATCAAAGCCTAAGGGCTGGGGCGTCCCAGGCTTTGGGCTTCTTAAGTCTAAGGGCTGGGGAGCCCCAGGCCTGGGGCTCCCTAAGCTTAAGGGCAGGGGCGCCCAAGTTCAGGGGCGCCCAAGACTAAGAGCTGGGGTGACCCAAGCCTGGGTCTCCCAAAGCCTAAGGGCTGGGGCGCCCCAAGCCTGGGGCTCCCAAAGTCTAAGGGTGGGGGCGACCCAGGCCTGGGGCTCCCAAAGCCTAAGGGTGGGGGCGCCCCAGGCCTGGGGCTCCCAAAACCTAAGGGCTGGGGAGACCCTGGCCTGGGGTTCCCTAAGCCTAAGCGCTGGGGCGCCCCAGGACTGGGGTTCCCAAAGCCTAAGGGCTGGGGCGCCCCAGGTCTGGGCATCCCTAATCCAAAGGGCTGGGGCATCCCAGGTCTGGGGCTTTCTAAGCCTAAGGGCTAGGACACCCTAGACCTGGCGCACCCAAAGCCTAAGGGCTGGGGAGCCCCAGGCCTGGGTCTCCCAAAGCCTAAGGGCTGGGCGTCCCAGGCCTGGGGTTCCCAAAGTCTAATAGCTGGGGATCACCAGGCCTGGGGCTCCCTAAGCCTAAGGGCTGGGGCGCCCCAGGCCTGGGGATCCCTAAGCCTAAGGGCTGAGGCGACCCAGGTCTGGGGCTATCTAAGCCTAAGGGCTGGGGCGCCTCAGGCTTGGGCTCTCTAAGCCTAACGGTTTGGGCGCCCCAGACCAGGGGCTCCCTAAGCCTAAGTGTGGGGGCGCCCCAGGCTTGGAGCTTCTTAAGCCAAAGGGCTGGGGCGTCCCAGGCCCTGGGCTCCCAAAGCCTAAGTGCTGGGGTGCCCCAGGCCTAGGGCTCTATAAGCCCAAGAGCTGGGGCACCCCAGTCCTGGGGCTCCCAAATTCGAAGGACTGAGGCGTCCCAGGCCTGGGGCTCCCTAAGGCCAAGGGTGGGGCGCCCCAGGCCTGGGGCTCCCAAAGTCTAAGAGCTGGGGCTAACATGGCCTGGGGCTCCCTAAGCCTAAATGCTGGGGCGCCCCAGGCCTGGGGCTCCCTAAGCCTAAAGTCCGGGGCGACCCTGGCCTGGCGCTCCCTAAGCCTACTTGCTGGGACGACCCAGGTCTGGGGATCTCTAAGCCTAAGGGCTGGGGCGCCCCAGGTCTGGGGCTCCCAAAGCCTAAAGGCTGGGGCGCCCCAGGCTAGGGGCTCCCAAAGACTAAGGGCTGGGGCGACCCAGGCCTGGGGCTCCCTAAGGCTAATTGCTGGGGCACCCCAGGTCTGGGGCTCTCTAAGCCTAAGGGCTTGGGCGACCCTGGCCTGGGGTTCCCTAAGCCTAAAGACTCGGGCGCCCCCGGCCTGGGGCTCCCAAAGCCTAAGGACTGGGGCGCCCCAGGCCAGGGGCTCCCAAAGCCTAAAGGCTGGGGCGCCCCAGGCCTGGAGCTCCCAAAGCCTAAAGGCTGGGGCGCCTCAGGCCTAGGGCTCCCTAAGCCTAAGGGCTGGGGCGCCCCAGGCTTGCGGCTCCCAAAGCCAAAGGGCTGGGGCGACGGGCCTGGGGCTCCCTAAGCCTAAGGGCTGGGGCGACACAGGCCTGGGGCTCCCAAAGTCTAAGGGCTGGGGCGACCCAGGCCTGGGGCACCCTAAGCCGCAGAGCTGGGGCGCCCCAGGCCTGGGGCTCCCTAAGCCTAAGGTTGGGGGCGCCCCAGGCCTGGGGCTCCCAAAACCTAAGGGCTGGGGAGACCCAGGCCTGGGTCTCCCTCAGCCTAAGGGCTGGAGCGCCACAGGCCTGGGGTTCCCTAAGCCTAAGCGCTGGGGCGCCCCAGGACTGGGGTTCCAAAAGCCTAAGGGCTGGGGCGCTCCAGGCCTGGGCATCCTTAATCCTAAGGGCTGGGGCACCCCAGGCCTGGGGCTCCCTAAGCCTAATTGCTGGGGCGCCCCAGGTCTGGGGCTCTCTAAGCCTAATGGTTGAGTAGACCCTAGCCTGGGGGTCCCTAAGCCTAAGGGCGGGTTTCCCTGTCATGGGGCTCCCAAAGCCTAAGGGCTGGGGCGCCCCAGTCCTGGGGCTCCCAAAGTCTAAGGGCTGGGGAGACCCAGGCCTGGGTCTCCCTCAGCCTAAGGGCTGGAGCGCCACAGGCCTGGGGTTCCCTAAGCCTAAGGGCTGGGGCGCCCCAGGCCTGGCACTCCCAAAACCTATGGGCTTGGGCGTCCCTGGCCTGGGGCTCCCAAAGCCTAATGGCTGGGGCGCCCCAGGCCTGGGGCTCCCTAAGCCTAAGGGCTGGAGCGCACCAGGCCTGGGACTCCATAAGCTTAAGGGTTGGCGCGCCGCAGGCCTGGGGCTCCCAAATCCTAAGGGCTGGGGCGCCACAGGCCTGGCGCTCCCAAAGCTTAAGACCTGGGGTGCTCCAGGACTGGGGTTCCCAAAGCCTAAGGGCTGGGTCGCCCCAGGCCTGGGGCTCCCTAAGCCTAAGGGTTGGGGCGCCCCAGGCCTGGGGCTCCAAAAGCTTAAGGGTTGGCACGCCGCAGGCCTGGGGATCCCAAATCCTAAGGCCTGGGGCGCCACAGGCCTGGCGCTCCCAAAGCCTACGGGCTGGGGCGCCCCAGGTCTGGGGCTCCCAAAGCCTAAGGGCTGGGGTGCCCCAGGCTGAGGCTCCCTAAGCATAAGGGCTGGGGCGTCCCAGCCCTGGTTCTAGCTAAGTCTAAGGGCTGGTTGCAAGAGGCCGGGGCCACCCAAAGCTTAAGGGCTGGGGTGCCCCATGCCTGGGGTTCCGAAGCCTAAGGGTTGGGGCGCCGCAGGCCTGGGGCTCCCAAAACCTATGGTCAGGGGCGTCCCAGGCCTGGGCCTACCAAAGCCTAAGGGCTGAGGCGCCCTTGGCCTGGGGCTCACAAAGCCTAAGGGCTGGGGCGCACCAGGTCTGGGGCTCCCACAGACTAAGGTCTGGGGCGACCCGGCCTCGGGCTCCCAAAATCTAAGGACTAGGGCCACACAGGCCTGGGGCTCCCAAGCCAAAGGGCTAGGGAACCCCAGGCCAGGGGCTCCCTAAGCCTAAGGGCTGGGGCGCCCCAGGTCTGGGGCTCCCTAAGCGTTAGGGCTGGGGCGCCCCAGACCTGGGGCTCCCAAAGCCTAGGGGCTGAGGCACCCCAGGCTTGGGGCTCCCAAAGCCTAATTGCTGGGGCGCCCCAGGCCTGGGGATCTCTAAGCCCAAGGGCTGGGGTTCTCCAGGCCTGGGGCTCCCAAAGCCTAAGGGCTGGGGCACCCCAGGCTTGGGCCTCCCAAAGCCTAAGGGCTGAGGCGCCCCTGGCCTGGGGCTCACAAAGCCTAAGGGCTGGGGCGCACCAGGTCTGGGGCTCCCACAGACTAAGGTCTGGGGCGACCCGGCCTCGGGCTCCCAAAATCTAAGGACTAGGGCCACACAGGCCTGGGGCTCCCAAGCCAAAGGGCTAGGGAACCCCAGGCCAGGGGCTCCCTAAGCCTAAGGGCTGGGGAGCCCCAGGTCTGGGGCTCCCTAAGCGTTAGGGCTGGGGCGCCCCAGACCTGGGGCTCCCAAAGCCTAAGGGCTGAGGCACCCCAGGCTTGGGGCTCCCAAAGCCTAATTGCTGGGGCGCCCCAGGCCTGGGGATCTCTAAGCCCAAGGGCTGGGGTTCTCCAGGCCTGGGGCTCCCAAAGCCTAAGGGCTGGGGCACCCCAGGCTTGGGGCTCCCAAAGCCTAAGGGCTGGGGCGACCCAGGCCTGGGGCTCCCTAAAACTAAGGGCTAGGGCGCCCCAGGCCTGGGGATCCATAAGCCTAAGGGCTGGGGCGCCCCAGGCCGGGGCATCCCTAATCCTAAGGGCTGGGGCGCCCCAGGCCTGGGGTTCCCAAAGCCTAAAGGCTGGGGTGCCCCAAGTCTGGGGCTCTCTAAGCCTAAGGGCTGGGGCGACCCAGGCCTGGCGCTCCCAAAGCCTAATTGCTGGGGCACCCCCGGTCTGGGGCTCTCTAAGCCTAAGGCTTGGTCGACCCTGGCCTGGGGCTCCCTAAGCCTAAGGGCTGGGGCGCCCCCGGCCTGGGGATCCCAAAGCCTAAGGGCTGGGTCACCCCAGGCCTGGGGCTCTCTAAGCCCATGGGCTGGGGCGCCCCAGGCCTGGGGCTCCCAAAGCCCAAGGAATGAGGAGTCCCAGGCCTGGGGCTCCCAAAGCCTAAGGGCTGGGGCGCCCCAGGCCTGGGGCTCCCTAAGTCTAATGGCTGGGGCGCCCCAAGTTGGGAATCCCTAAGCCTAATTGCTGGGGCGCCGCATGTCTGGGGCTCTATAAGTCTAAGTGCTGGGGCGCCTCAGGCCAGGGGCTCCCTAAGTCTAAGAGCTGGGGCTCACCAGGCCAGGGACTTCCAAAGCCTAAGGGCTGGGGCGCCCCAGGCCTGGGGCTCCAAAAGCCCAAGCGCTGAGGCGTCCCAGGCCTGGGTCACCCTAAGCCTAAGGGCTGGGGCGCCCGAGGCCTAGGGCTCCCTAAGGCTAAGGGCTGGGGCGCCCCAGACCTAAGGCTCCCAAAGCCTAAGGGCTGGGGCGCCCCAGGCCTGGGGCTCCAAAAGCCCAAGCGCTGAGGCATCCCAGGCCTGGGGCACCCTAAGTCTAAGGGCTGGGGCGCCCAAGGCCTAGGGCTCCCTAAGGCTAAGGGTTGGGGCGCCCCAGACCTAGGGCTCCCAAAGCCTAAGGGCTGGGGCGCCCCATGCCTGGTGTTCCAAAGCCTAAGGGCTGGGGCGCCGCTGGCCTGGGGCTCCCAAAACCTATGGGCTGGTGCGTCCCAGGTCTGGGGCTCCCAAAACCTATGGGCTGGTGCGTCCCAGGTCTGGGGCTCCCAAAACCTAAGCGCTGAGGCGCCCCAGGCCTGGAGCTCCCAAAGTCTAAGGGCTGGGGCGCCCCAGGTAGGGGCTCCCAAAGACTAAGGGCTGGGGTGGCCCGACCTCGGCCTCCCAAATTCTAAGGGCTAGGGCGACCCAGGGCTGGGGCTAACTAAGCCTAAGGGCTGGGGCTCCCAAGACCTGGGGCTATCAAAGCCTAAGGGCTGGGGCGTCCCAGGCTTTGGGCTTCTTAAGTCTAAGGGCTGGGGAGCCCCAGGCCTGGGGCTCCCTAAGCTTAAGGGCAGGGGCGCCCAAGTTCAGGGGCGCCCAAGACTAAGAGCTGGGGTGACCCAAGCCTGGGTCTCCCAAAGCCTAAGGGCTGGGGCGCCCCAAGCCTGGGGCTCCCAAAGTCTAAGGGTGGGGGCGACCCAGGCCTGGGGCTCCCAAAGCCTAAGGGTGGGGGCGCCCCAGGCCTGGGGCTCCCAAAACCTAAGGGCTGGGGAGACCCTGGCCTGGGGTTCCCTAAGCCTAAGCGCTGGGGCGCCCCAGGACTGGGGTTCCCAAAGCCTAAGGGCTGGGGCGCCCCAGGTCTGGGCATCCCTAATCCAAAGGGCTGGGGCATCCCAGGTCTGGGGCTTTCTAAGCCTAAGGGCTAGGACACCCTAGACCTGGCGCACCCAAAGCCTAAGGGCTGGGGAGCCCCAGGCCTGGGTCTCCCAAAGCCTAAGGGCTGGGCGTCCCAGGCCTGGGGTTCCCAAAGTCTAATAGCTGGGGATCACCAGGCCTGGGGCTCCCTAAGCCTAAGGGCTGGGGCGCCCCAGGCCTGGGGATCCCTAAGCCTAAGGGCTGAGGCGACCCAGGTCTGGGGCTATCTAAGCCTAAGGGCTGGGGCGCCTCAGGCTTGGGCTCTCTAAGCCTAACGGTTTGGGCGCCCCAGACCAGGGGCTCCCTAAGCCTAAGTGTGGGGGCGCCCCAGGCTTGGAGCTTCTTAAGCCAAAGGGCTGGGGCGTCCCAGGCCCTGGGCTCCCAAAGCCTAAGTGCTGGGGTGCCCCAGGCCTAGGGCTCTATAAGCCCAAGAGCTGGGGCACCCCAGTCCTGGGGCTCCCAAATTCGAAGGACTGAGGCGTCCCAGGCCTGGGGCTCCCTAAGGCCAAGGGTGGGGCGCCCCAGGCCTGGGGCTCCCAAAGTCTAAGAGCTGGGGCTAACATGGCCTGGGGCTCCCTAAGCCTAAATGCTGGGGCGCCCCAGGCCTGGGGCTCCCTAAGCCTAAAGTCCGGGGCGACCCTGGCCTGGCGCTCCCTAAGCCTACTTGCTGGGACGACCCAGGTCTGGGGATCTCTAAGCCTAAGGGCTGGGGCGCCCCAGGTCTGGGGCTCCCAAAGCCTAAAGGCTGGGGCGCCCCAGGCTAGGGGCTCCCAAAGACTAAGGGCTGGGGCGACCCAGGCCTGGGGCTCCCTAAGGCTAATTGCTGGGGCACCCCAGGTCTGGGGCTCTCTAAGCCTAAGGGCTTGGGCGACCCTGGCCTGGGGTTCCCTAAGCCTAAAGACTCGGGCGCCCCCGGCCTGGGGCTCCCAAAGCCTAAGGACTGGGGCGCCCCAGGCCAGGGGCTCCCAAAGCCTAAAGGCTGGGGCGCCCCAGGCCTGGAGCTCCCAAAGCCTAAAGGCTGGGGCGCCTCAGGCCTAGGGCTCCCTAAGCCTAAGGGCTGGGGCGCCCCAGGCTTGCGGCTCCCAAAGCCAAAGGGCTGGGGCGACGGGCCTGGGGCTCCCTAAGCCTAAGGGCTGGGGCGACACAGGCCTGGGGCTCCCAAAGTCTAAGGGCTGGGGCGACCCAGGCCTGGGGCACCCTAAGCCGCAGAGCTGGGGCGCCCCAGGCCTGGGGCTCCCTAAGCCTAAGGTTGGGGGCGCCCCAGGCCTGGGGCTCCCAAAACCTAAGGGCTGGGGAGACCCAGGCCTGGGTCTCCCTCAGCCTAAGGGCTGGAGCGCCACAGGCCTGGGGTTCCCTAAGCCTAAGCGCTGGGGCGCCCCAGGACTGGGGTTCCAAAAGCCTAAGGGCTGGGGCGCTCCAGGCCTGGGCATCCTTAATCCTAAGGGCTGGGGCACCCCAGGCCTGGGGCTCCCTAAGCCTAATTGCTGGGGCGCCCCAGGTCTGGGGCTCTCTAAGCCTAATGGTTGAGTAGACCCTAGCCTGGGGGTCCCTAAGCCTAAGGGCGGGTTTCCCTGTCATGGGGCTCCCAAAGCCTAAGGGCTGGGGCGCCCCAGTCCTGGGGCTCCCAAAGTCTAAGGGCTGGGGAGACCCAGGCCTGGGTCTCCCTCAGCCTAAGGGCTGGAGCGCCACAGGCCTGGGGTTCCCTAAGCCTAAGGGCTGGGGCGCCCCAGGCCTGGCACTCCCAAAACCTATGGGCTTGGGCGTCCCTGGCCTGGGGCTCCCAAAGCCTAATGGCTGGGGCGCCCCAGGCCTGGGGCTCCCTAAGCCTAAGGGCTGGAGCGCACCAGGCCTGGGACTCCATAAGCTTAAGGGTTGGCGCGCCGCAGGCCTGGGGCTCCCAAATCCTAAGGGCTGGGGCGCCACAGGCCTGGCGCTCCCAAAGCTTAAGACCTGGGGTGCTCCAGGACTGGGGTTCCCAAAGCCTAAGGGCTGGGTCGCCCCAGGCCTGGGGCTCCCTAAGCCTAAGGGTTGGGGCGCCCCAGGCCTGGGGCTCCAAAAGCTTAAGGGTTGGCACGCCGCAGGCCTGGGGATCCCAAATCCTAAGGCCTGGGGCGCCACAGGCCTGGCGCTCCCAAAGCCTACGGGCTGGGGCGCCCCAGGTCTGGGGCTCCCAAAGCCTAAGGGCTGGGGTGCCCCAGGCTGAGGCTCCCTAAGCATAAGGGCTGGGGCGTCCCAGCCCTGGTTCTAGCTAAGTCTAAGGGCTGGTTGCAAGAGGCCGGGGCCACCCAAAGCTTAAGGGCTGGGGTGCCCCATGCCTGGGGTTCCGAAGCCTAAGGGTTGGGGCGCCGCAGGCCTGGGGCTCCCAAAACCTATGGTCAGGGGCGTCCCAGGCCTGGGCCTACCAAAGCCTAAGGGCTGAGGCGCCCTTGGCCTGGGGCTCACAAAGCCTAAGGGCTGGGGCGCACCAGGTCTGGGGCTCCCACAGACTAAGGTCTGGGGCGACCCGGCCTCGGGCTCCCAAAATCTAAGGACTAGGGCCACACAGGCCTGGGGCTCCCAAGCCAAAGGGCTAGGGAACCCCAGGCCAGGGGCTCCCTAAGCCTAAGGGCTGGGGCGCCCCAGGTCTGGGGCTCCCTAAGCGTTAGGGCTGGGGCGCCCCAGACCTGGGGCTCCCAAAGCCTAGGGGCTGAGGCACCCCAGGCTTGGGGCTCCCAAAGCCTAATTGCTGGGGCGCCCCAGGCCTGGGGATCTCTAAGCCCAAGGGCTGGGGTTCTCCAGGCCTGGGGCTCCCAAAGCCTAAGGGCTGGGGCACCCCAGGCTTGGGCCTCCCAAAGCCTAAGGGCTGAGGCGCCCCTGGCCTGGGGCTCACAAAGCCTAAGGGCTGGGGCGCACCAGGTCTGGGGCTCCCACAGACTAAGGTCTGGGGCGACCCGGCCTCGGGCTCCCAAAATCTAAGGACTAGGGCCACACAGGCCTGGGGCTCCCAAGCCAAAGGGCTAGGGAACCCCAGGCCAGGGGCTCCCTAAGCCTAAGGGCTGGGGAGCCCCAGGTCTGGGGCTCCCTAAGCGTTAGGGCTGGGGCGCCCCAGACCTGGGGCTCCCAAAGCCTAAGGGCTGAGGCACCCCAGGCTTGGGGCTCCCAAAGCCTAATTGCTGGGGCGCCCCAGGCCTGGGGATCTCTAAGCCCAAGGGCTGGGGTTCTCCAGGCCTGGGGCTCCCAAAGCCTAAGGGCTGGGGCACCCCAGGCTTGGGGCTCCCAAAGCCTAAGGGCTGGGGCGACCCAGGCCTGGGGCTCCCTAAAACTAAGGGCTAGGGCGCCCCAGGCCTGGGGATCCATAAGCCTAAGGGCTGGGGCGCCCCAGGCCGGGGCATCCCTAATCCTAAGGGCTGGGGCGCCCCAGGCCTGGGGTTCCCAAAGCCTAAAGGCTGGGGTGCCCCAAGTCTGGGGCTCTCTAAGCCTAAGGGCTGGGGCGACCCAGGCCTGGCGCTCCCAAAGCCTAATTGCTGGGGCACCCCCGGTCTGGGGCTCTCTAAGCCTAAGGCTTGGTCGACCCTGGCCTGGGGCTCCCTAAGCCTAAGGGCTGGGGCGCCCCCGGCCTGGGGATCCCAAAGCCTAAGGGCTGGGTCACCCCAGGCCTGGGGCTCTCTAAGCCCATGGGCTGGGGCGCCCCAGGCCTGGGGCTCCCAAAGCCCAAGGAATGAGGAGTCCCAGGCCTGGGGCTCCCAAAGCCTAAGGGCTGGGGCGCCCCAGGCCTGGGGCTCCCTAAGTCTAATGGCTGGGGCGCCCCAAGTTGGGAATCCCTAAGCCTAATTGCTGGGGCGCCGCATGTCTGGGGCTCTATAAGTCTAAGTGCTGGGGCGCCTCAGGCCAGGGGCTCCCTAAGTCTAAGAGCTGGGGCTCACCAGGCCAGGGACTTCCAAAGCCTAAGGGCTGGGGCGCCCCAGGCCTGGGGCTCCAAAAGCCCAAGCGCTGAGGCGTCCCAGGCCTGGGTCACCCTAAGCCTAAGGGCTGGGGCGCCCGAGGCCTAGGGCTCCCTAAGGCTAAGGGCTGGGGCGCCCCAGACCTAAGGCTCCCAAAGCCTAAGGGCTGGGGCGCCCCAGGCCTGGGGCTCCAAAAGCCCAAGCGCTGAGGCATCCCAGGCCTGGGGCACCCTAAGTCTAAGGGCTGGGGCGCCCAAGGCCTAGGGCTCCCTAAGGCTAAGGGTTGGGGCGCCCCAGACCTAGGGCTCCCAAAGCCTAAGGGCTGGGGCGCCCCATGCCTGGTGTTCCAAAGCCTAAGGGCTGGGGCGCCGCTGGCCTGGGGCTCCCAAAACCTATGGGCTGGTGCGTCCCAGGTCTGGGGCTCCCAAAACCTAAGCGCTGAGGCGCCCCAGGCCTGGAGCTCCCAAAGTCTAAGGGCTGGGGCGCCCCAGGTAGGGGCTCCCAAAGACTAAGGGCTGGGGTGGCCCGACCTCGGCCTCCCAAATTCTAAGGGCTAGGGCGACCCAGGGCTGGGGCTAACTAAGCCTAAGGGCTGGGGCTCCCAAGACCTGGGGCTATCAAAGCCTAAGGGCTGGGGCGTCCCAGGCTTTGGGCTTCTTAAGTCTAAGGGCTGGGGAGCCCCAGGCCTGGGGCTCCCTAAGCTTAAGGGCAGGGGCGCCCAAGTTCAGGGGCGCCCAAGACTAAGAGCTGGGGTGACCCAAGCCTGGGTCTCCCAAAGCCTAAGGGCTGGGGCGCCCCAAGCCTGGGGCTCCCAAAGTCTAAGGGTGGGGGCGACCCAGGCCTGGGGCTCCCAAAGCCTAAGGGTGGGGGCGCCCCAGGCCTGGGGCTCCCAAAACCTAAGGGCTGGGGAGACCCTGGCCTGGGGTTCCCTAAGCCTAAGCGCTGGGGCGCCCCAGGACTGGGGTTCCCAAAGCCTAAGGGCTGGGGCGCCCCAGGTCTGGGCATCCCTAATCCAAAGGGCTGGGGCATCCCAGGTCTGGGGCTTTCTAAGCCTAAGGGCTAGGACACCCTAGACCTGGCGCACCCAAAGCCTAAGGGCTGGGGAGCCCCAGGCCTGGGTCTCCCAAAGCCTAAGGGCTGGGCGTCCCAGGCCTGGGGTTCCCAAAGTCTAATAGCTGGGGATCACCAGGCCTGGGGCTCCCTAAGCCTAAGGGCTGGGGCGCCCCAGGCCTGGGGATCCCTAAGCCTAAGGGCTGAGGCGACCCAGGTCTGGGGCTATCTAAGCCTAAGGGCTGGGGCGCCTCAGGCTTGGGCTCTCTAAGCCTAACGGTTTGGGCGCCCCAGACCAGGGGCTCCCTAAGCCTAAGTGTGGGGGCGCCCCAGGCTTGGAGCTTCTTAAGCCAAAGGGCTGGGGCGTCCCAGGCCCTGGGCTCCCAAAGCCTAAGTGCTGGGGTGCCCCAGGCCTAGGGCTCTATAAGCCCAAGAGCTGGGGCACCCCAGTCCTGGGGCTCCCAAATTCGAAGGACTGAGGCGTCCCAGGCCTGGGGCTCCCTAAGGCCAAGGGTGGGGCGCCCCAGGCCTGGGGCTCCCAAAGTCTAAGAGCTGGGGCTAACATGGCCTGGGGCTCCCTAAGCCTAAATGCTGGGGCGCCCCAGGCCTGGGGCTCCCTAAGCCTAAAGTCCGGGGCGACCCTGGCCTGGCGCTCCCTAAGCCTACTTGCTGGGACGACCCAGGTCTGGGGATCTCTAAGCCTAAGGGCTGGGGCGCCCCAGGTCTGGGGCTCCCAAAGCCTAAAGGCTGGGGCGCCCCAGGCTAGGGGCTCCCAAAGACTAAGGGCTGGGGCGACCCAGGCCTGGGGCTCCCTAAGGCTAATTGCTGGGGCACCCCAGGTCTGGGGCTCTCTAAGCCTAAGGGCTTGGGCGACCCTGGCCTGGGGTTCCCTAAGCCTAAAGACTCGGGCGCCCCCGGCCTGGGGCTCCCAAAGCCTAAGGACTGGGGCGCCCCAGGCCAGGGGCTCCCAAAGCCTAAAGGCTGGGGCGCCCCAGGCCTGGAGCTCCCAAAGCCTAAAGGCTGGGGCGCCTCAGGCCTAGGGCTCCCTAAGCCTAAGGGCTGGGGCGCCCCAGGCTTGCGGCTCCCAAAGCCAAAGGGCTGGGGCGACGGGCCTGGGGCTCCCTAAGCCTAAGGGCTGGGGCGACACAGGCCTGGGGCTCCCAAAGTCTAAGGGCTGGGGCGACCCAGGCCTGGGGCACCCTAAGCCGCAGAGCTGGGGCGCCCCAGGCCTGGGGCTCCCTAAGCCTAAGGTTGGGGGCGCCCCAGGCCTGGGGCTCCCAAAACCTAAGGGCTGGGGAGACCCAGGCCTGGGTCTCCCTCAGCCTAAGGGCTGGAGCGCCACAGGCCTGGGGTTCCCTAAGCCTAAGCGCTGGGGCGCCCCAGGACTGGGGTTCCAAAAGCCTAAGGGCTGGGGCGCTCCAGGCCTGGGCATCCTTAATCCTAAGGGCTGGGGCACCCCAGGCCTGGGGCTCCCTAAGCCTAATTGCTGGGGCGCCCCAGGTCTGGGGCTCTCTAAGCCTAATGGTTGAGTAGACCCTAGCCTGGGGGTCCCTAAGCCTAAGGGCGGGTTTCCCTGTCATGGGGCTCCCAAAGCCTAAGGGCTGGGGCGCCCCAGTCCTGGGGCTCCCAAAGTCTAAGGGCTGGGGAGACCCAGGCCTGGGTCTCCCTCAGCCTAAGGGCTGGAGCGCCACAGGCCTGGGGTTCCCTAAGCCTAAGGGCTGGGGCGCCCCAGGCCTGGCACTCCCAAAACCTATGGGCTTGGGCGTCCCTGGCCTGGGGCTCCCAAAGCCTAATGGCTGGGGCGCCCCAGGCCTGGGGCTCCCTAAGCCTAAGGGCTGGAGCGCACCAGGCCTGGGACTCCATAAGCTTAAGGGTTGGCGCGCCGCAGGCCTGGGGCTCCCAAATCCTAAGGGCTGGGGCGCCACAGGCCTGGCGCTCCCAAAGCTTAAGACCTGGGGTGCTCCAGGACTGGGGTTCCCAAAGCCTAAGGGCTGGGTCGCCCCAGGCCTGGGGCTCCCTAAGCCTAAGGGTTGGGGCGCCCCAGGCCTGGGGCTCCAAAAGCTTAAGGGTTGGCACGCCGCAGGCCTGGGGATCCCAAATCCTAAGGCCTGGGGCGCCACAGGCCTGGCGCTCCCAAAGCCTACGGGCTGGGGCGCCCCAGGTCTGGGGCTCCCAAAGCCTAAGGGCTGGGGTGCCCCAGGCTGAGGCTCCCTAAGCATAAGGGCTGGGGCGTCCCAGCCCTGGTTCTAGCTAAGTCTAAGGGCTGGTTGCAAGAGGCCGGGGCCACCCAAAGCTTAAGGGCTGGGGTGCCCCATGCCTGGGGTTCCGAAGCCTAAGGGTTGGGGCGCCGCAGGCCTGGGGCTCCCAAAACCTATGGTCAGGGGCGTCCCAGGCCTGGGCCTACCAAAGCCTAAGGGCTGAGGCGCCCTTGGCCTGGGGCTCACAAAGCCTAAGGGCTGGGGCGCACCAGGTCTGGGGCTCCCACAGACTAAGGTCTGGGGCGACCCGGCCTCGGGCTCCCAAAATCTAAGGACTAGGGCCACACAGGCCTGGGGCTCCCAAGCCAAAGGGCTAGGGAACCCCAGGCCAGGGGCTCCCTAAGCCTAAGGGCTGGGGCGCCCCAGGTCTGGGGCTCCCTAAGCGTTAGGGCTGGGGCGCCCCAGACCTGGGGCTCCCAAAGCCTAGGGGCTGAGGCACCCCAGGCTTGGGGCTCCCAAAGCCTAATTGCTGGGGCGCCCCAGGCCTGGGGATCTCTAAGCCCAAGGGCTGGGGTTCTCCAGGCCTGGGGCTCCCAAAGCCTAAGGGCTGGGGCACCCCAGGCTTGGGCCTCCCAAAGCCTAAGGGCTGAGGCGCCCCTGGCCTGGGGCTCACAAAGCCTAAGGGCTGGGGCGCACCAGGTCTGGGGCTCCCACAGACTAAGGTCTGGGGCGACCCGGCCTCGGGCTCCCAAAATCTAAGGACTAGGGCCACACAGGCCTGGGGCTCCCAAGCCAAAGGGCTAGGGAACCCCAGGCCAGGGGCTCCCTAAGCCTAAGGGCTGGGGAGCCCCAGGTCTGGGGCTCCCTAAGCGTTAGGGCTGGGGCGCCCCAGACCTGGGGCTCCCAAAGCCTAAGGGCTGAGGCACCCCAGGCTTGGGGCTCCCAAAGCCTAATTGCTGGGGCGCCCCAGGCCTGGGGATCTCTAAGCCCAAGGGCTGGGGTTCTCCAGGCCTGGGGCTCCCAAAGCCTAAGGGCTGGGGCACCCCAGGCTTGGGGCTCCCAAAGCCTAAGGGCTGGGGCGACCCAGGCCTGGGGCTCCCTAAAACTAAGGGCTAGGGCGCCCCAGGCCTGGGGATCCATAAGCCTAAGGGCTGGGGCGCCCCAGGCCGGGGCATCCCTAATCCTAAGGGCTGGGGCGCCCCAGGCCTGGGGTTCCCAAAGCCTAAAGGCTGGGGTGCCCCAAGTCTGGGGCTCTCTAAGCCTAAGGGCTGGGGCGACCCAGGCCTGGCGCTCCCAAAGCCTAATTGCTGGGGCACCCCCGGTCTGGGGCTCTCTAAGCCTAAGGCTTGGTCGACCCTGGCCTGGGGCTCCCTAAGCCTAAGGGCTGGGGCGCCCCCGGCCTGGGGATCCCAAAGCCTAAGGGCTGGGTCACCCCAGGCCTGGGGCTCTCTAAGCCCATGGGCTGGGGCGCCCCAGGCCTGGGGCTCCCAAAGCCCAAGGAATGAGGAGTCCCAGGCCTGGGGCTCCCAAAGCCTAAGGGCTGGGGCGCCCCAGGCCTGGGGCTCCCTAAGTCTAATGGCTGGGGCGCCCCAAGTTGGGAATCCCTAAGCCTAATTGCTGGGGCGCCGCATGTCTGGGGCTCTATAAGTCTAAGTGCTGGGGCGCCTCAGGCCAGGGGCTCCCTAAGTCTAAGAGCTGGGGCTCACCAGGCCAGGGACTTCCAAAGCCTAAGGGCTGGGGCGCCCCAGGCCTGGGGCTCCAAAAGCCCAAGCGCTGAGGCGTCCCAGGCCTGGGTCACCCTAAGCCTAAGGGCTGGGGCGCCCGAGGCCTAGGGCTCCCTAAGGCTAAGGGCTGGGGCGCCCCAGACCTAAGGCTCCCAAAGCCTAAGGGCTGGGGCGCCCCAGGCCTGGGGCTCCAAAAGCCCAAGCGCTGAGGCATCCCAGGCCTGGGGCACCCTAAGTCTAAGGGCTGGGGCGCCCAAGGCCTAGGGCTCCCTAAGGCTAAGGGTTGGGGCGCCCCAGACCTAGGGCTCCCAAAGCCTAAGGGCTGGGGCGCCCCATGCCTGGTGTTCCAAAGCCTAAGGGCTGGGGCGCCGCTGGCCTGGGGCTCCCAAAACCTATGGGCTGGTGCGTCCCAGGTCTGGGGCTCCCAAAACCTAAGCGCTGAGGCGCCCCAGGCCTGGAGCTCCCAAAGTCTAAGGGCTGGGGCGCCCCAGGTAGGGGCTCCCAAAGACTAAGGGCTGGGGTGGCCCGACCTCGGCCTCCCAAATTCTAAGGGCTAGGGCGACCCAGGGCTGGGGCTAACTAAGCCTAAGGGCTGGGGTTCCCAAGACCTGGGGCTATCAAAGCCTAAGGGCTGGGGCGTCCCAGGCTTTGGGCTTCTTAAGTCTAAGGGCTGGGGAGCCCCAGGCCTGGGGCTCCCTAAGCTTAAGGGCAGGGGCGCCCAAGTTCAGGGGCGCCCAAGACTAAGAGCTGGGGTGACCCAAGCCTGGGTCTCCCAAAGCCTAAGGGCTGGGTGCCCCAGGCCTGTGGCTCCCTAAGGCTAAGGGTTGGGGCGCCCCAGGCCTGGGGCTCCCAAAGCCTAAGGGCTGGGGAGCCCCAGGCCAGGGGCTCCCTAAGTCTAAGAGCTGGGGATCACCAGGCCTGGGGCTCCCTAAGCCTAAGGGATGGGGCACCCTAGACCTGGCGCACCCAAAGCCTAAGGGCTGGGGAGCCCCAGGCCTGGGTCTCCAAAAGCCTAAGGGCTGGGCGTCCCAGGCCTGGGGTTCCCAAAGTCTAAGAGCTGGGGATCACCAGGCCTGGGGCTCCCTAAGCCTAAGGGCTGGGGCGCCCCAGGCCTGGGGATCCCTAAGCCTAAGGGCTGGGGCGACCCAGGTCTGGGGCTATCTAAGCCAAAGGGCTGGGGCGCCTCAGGCCTGGGGCTCTCTAAGCCTAAGGGTTTGGGCGCCCCAGACGAGGGGCTCCCTAAGCCTAAGTGTGGGGGCGCCCCAGGCTTGGAGCTTCTTAAGCCGAAGGGCTGGGGCGTCCCAGGCCCTGGGCTCCCAAAGCCTAAGTGCTGGGGTGCCCCAGGCCTAGGGCTCTGTAAGCCCAAGAGCTGGGGCACCCCAGTCCTGGGGCTCCCAAAGCCGAAGGACTGAGGCGTCCCAGGCCCGGGGATCGCTAAGGCCAAGGTTGGGGCGCCCCAGGCCTGGGGCTCCCAAAGTCTAAGAGCTGGGGCTAACCTGGCCTGGGGCTCCCTAAGCCTAAATGCTGGGGCGCCCCAGGCCTGGGGCTCCCTAAGACTAAGGGCCGGGGCGACCCTGGCCTGGCGCTCCCTAAGCCTACTTGCTGGGGCGCCCCAGGTCTGGGGATCTCTAAGCCTAAGGGCTGGGGCGCCCCAGGTCTGGGGCTCCCAAAGCCTAAAGTCTGGGGCGCCCCAGGCTAGGGGCTCCCAAAGACTAAGGGCTGGGGCGACCCAGGCCTGGGGCTCCCTAAGCCTAATTGCTGGGGCACCCCAGGTCTGGGGCTCTCTAAGCCTAAGGGCTTGGGCGACCCTGGCCTGGGGCTCCCTAAGCCTAAGGACTCGGGCGCCCCCGGCCTGGGGCTCCCAAAGCCTAAGGACTGGGGCGCCCCAGGCCAGGGGCTCCCAAAGCCTAAAGGCTGGGGCACCTCAGGCCTGGGGCTCCCTAAGCCTAAGTGCTGGGGCGCCCCAGGCCTGGAGCTCCCAAAGCCTAAAGGCTGGGGCGCCTCAGGCCTAGGGCTCCCTAAGCCTAAGGGCTGGGGCGCCCCAGGCTTGCGGCTCCCAAAGCCAAAGGGCTGGGGCGACGGGCCTGGGGCTCCCTAGGCCTAAGGACTGGGGCGCCCCAAGACTGGGGTTCCCTAGGCCTAATTGCTGGGCCGCCCCAGGTCTGGGGCTCTCTAAGCCTAATGGTTGGGTAGACCCTAGCCTGGGGCTCCCTAAGCCTAAGGACGGGGTTCACTGTCCTGGAGCTCCCAAAGCCTAAGGGCTGGGGCGCCCCAAGCCTGGGGCTCCCAAAGTCTAAGGGCAGGGGCGACGCAGGCCTGTGGCTCCCAAAACCTAAGGGTCGGGGCGTCCCAGGCCTGGGGCTCCCAAAACCTAAGGGCTGGGGAGACCCAGGCCTGGGTCTCCCTCAGCTTAAGGGCTGGAGCGCCACAGGCCTGGGGTTCCCTAAGCCTAAGCGCTGGGGCGCCCCAGGACTGGGGTTCCCAAAGCCTAAGGGCTGGGGCACCCCAGGCCTGGGCATCCCTAATCCTAAGGGCTGGGGCACCCCAGGCCTGGGGCTCCCTAAGCCTAATTGCTGGGGCGACCCAGGTCTGGGGCTTTCTAAGCCTAAGGGTTGGGGCCACCCAGGTCTGGGGCTTTCTAAGCCTAAGGGTTGGGGCGACCCAGGCCTGGGGCTCCCTAAGACTAATTGCTAGGGCGCCCCAAGTCTGGGGCTCAATAAGCCTAAGGGCTGGGGCAATCCTGGAATGGGTCTCCCTAAGTCAAAGAGCTGCGGCTCACCAGGCCTGGGGCTCCCTACGCCGAATGGCGGGGGCGCCCCAGGCCTGGCGCTCCCAAAACCTATGGGCTTGGGCGTCCCTGGCCTGGGGCTCCCAAAGCCTAATGGCTGGGGCGCCCCAGGCCTGGGGCTCCCTAAGCCTAAGGTCTGGGGTGCCCCAGGCCTGGGGCTCCAAAAGCTTAAGGGTTGGCGCGCCGCAGGCCTGGGGCTCCCAAATCCTAAGGGCTGGGGCGCCACAGGCCTGGCGCTCCCAAAGACTAAGGCCTGGGGCGCCCCAGGACTGGGGCTCCCAAAGCCTAAGGGCTGGAGCGCCCCAGGCCTGGGGCTCCCAAATCCTAAGGCCTGGGGCTCCACAGGCCTGGCGCTCCCAAAGCCTAAGGGCTGGGGCGCCCCAGGTCTGGGGCTCCCAAAGCCTAAGGGCTGGGGCACCCCAGGCCTGGAGCTCCCTAAGCCTAAGGGCTGGGGCGCCTCAGGCCTGGGGCTTCTTAAACTTAAGGGCTGGGGCGCCCCAGGCCTGGGGCTCCCAAAGCCTAAGGGCTGGGGCGCCCCATGCCTGGGGTTCCAAAGCCTAAGGGCTGGGGCGCCACAGGCCTGGGGCTCCCAAAACCTATGGGCGGGGGCGCACCAGGCCTGGGGCTCCCTAAGACTAAGGTCTGGGGCGACCCTGCCTCTGGCTCCCAAAACCTAAGGGCTGGGGCGCCCCAGGCCTAGGGCTCCCAAAACCTATGGGCTGGGGCGTCCCAGTCCTGGTGCTCCAAAAGCCTAAGGGCTTGGGCGCCACGGCATCGGGCTCCCAAAGCCTAAAGGCTGTGGTGCCCCATGCCAGGGGCTCCCTAAGCATAAGGGCTGGGGCGTCCCAGGCCTGGTTCTCCCTAAGTCTAAGGGCTGGGTGCAAGAGGCCGGGGCCTCCCAAAGCTTAAGGGCTGGGGCGCCCCATGCCTGGGGTTCCAAAGCCTAAGGGTTGGGGCGCCGCAGGCCTGGGGCTCCCAAAACCTATGGTCAGGGGCGTCCCAGGCCTGGGCCTCCCAAAGCCTAAGGGCTGAGGCGCCCCAGGCCAGGGGCTAACAAAGCCTAAGGGCTGGGGCGCACCAGGTCTGGGGCTCCCAAAGACTAAGGGCTGGGGCGACCCGGCCTCGGGCTCCCAAAATCTAAGGACTAGGGCGACCCAGGCCTGGGGCTCCCAAGCCTAAGCGCTGGGGAGCCCCAGGACAGGGGCTCCCTAAGCCTAAGGGCTGGGGCGCCCCAAGTCTGGGGCTCCCTAAGCGTTAGGGCTGGAGCGCCGCAGACCTGGGGCTCCCAAAGCCTAAGGGCTGGGGTACCCCAGGCCTGGGGCTAACTAGGACTAAGGGCTGGGGCGCCCCAGACCTGGAGCTATCAAAGCCTAAGGACTGGGGCGTCCCAGGCCTTGGGCTTCTTAAGCCTAAGGGCTGGGGCGCCCCAGGCCTGGGGCTCCCTAAGCCTAAGGGCTGGGGTGACCCAACCTGGGGCTCCCTAAGACTAATGGCTGGGGCGCCCCAGGTCTGGCCATACCAAATACTGAGGGCTGGGATGCCCCAGGCCTTGGGCTCCCTAAGCCTAATTGCTGGGGGGCCCCAGGTCTGGGGCTCTCTAAGCCTAAGGGCTGGGGCGACCCTGGCCTGTCGCTCCCTAAGTCTAAGGGCTGGTGCCCCCCAGGCCTGGGGCTCCCAAAGCCTAAGGGATGGGGCGCCCCAAGCCTGGGGCTCCCAAAGCCTAAGGGCTGGGGCGCCCCAGGCCTGCGGCTCCCAAAGACTAAGGGTTGGGGTGACCCGGCCTCGGGCTCCCAAAGTATAAGAGCTAGGGTGAACGAGGCCTGGGGCTAACTAAGCCTAAGGGCTGGGGCGTCCCAGACCTGGGGCTATCAAAGCCTAAGGGCTAGGGCACCGCAGGCCTGGGGCTATCAAAGCCTAAGGGCTAAGGCGCCCCAGGCCTGGGGCTCCCAAAGCCGAAGGGCTGGTGCGCCCCAGGTGTGGGGCTCCCGAAGCCTAAGGGTTGGGGCGCCCAAGGCCATGGGCTACCTAAGTCTAAGAGCTGGGGATCACCAGGCCTGGGACTCCCAAAGCCTAAGGGCTGGGGCGCCCCAGGCCTGGGTCTCCCAAAGCCTAAGGGCTGGGCGCCCCAGGCCTGGGGCTCCCAAAGTCTAAGAGCTTGGGCTCACCAGGCCTGGGGCTCCCTAAGCCTAAGGGCTGGGGTGCCCCAGGCCTGGGGTTCCCTAAGCCTAAGGGCTGGGGCAACCCAGGTCTGGGGCTCCCTAAGCCTAATGGCTGGACCGCCCCAGGTCTGGGCATACAAAATACTGAGGGCTGGAGGGCCCCAAGCCTGGGGCTCCCAAAGCCTAAGGGCTAGGCGCCCCAGGCTGGGGCTCCCAAAGTCTAAGAACTGGGGCTCACCAGGCCTTGGGCTCCCTAACCCTAAGGATTGGGGCGCCCCAGACCTGGGGCTCCCTAAGCCTAAGGGCCGGCGAGACCCTGGCCTGGCACTCCCTAAGCCTAATTGCTGGGGTGCCCCAGGTCTGGGGATCTCTAAGTCTAAGGGCTGGGGTTCTCCAGGCCTGGGGCTCCCAAAGCCTAAGGGCTGGGGCACCCCAGGTTTGGGGCTCCCAAAGCCTAATTGCTGGGGCGCCCCAGGCCTGGGGATCTCTAAGCCTAAGGGCTGAGGCGACCCAGGCCTGGCGCTCCCAAAGCCTAATTGCTGGGGCACCCCCGGTCTGGGGCTCTCTAAGCCTAAGGCTTGGGCGACCCTGGCATGGGGCTCCCTAAGCCTAAGGGCTGGGGCGCCCCTGCCCTGGGGCTCCCAAAGCCCAAGGGCTGGGGCGCCCCAGGCCAGGGGCTCCCAAAGCGTAAGGGCGTGGGCGCCCCAGGCCTGGGGATCCCAAAGCCTAAGGGCTGGGGCACCCCAGCCTGGGGTTGTCTAAGCCCAAGGGCTGGGGCGCCCCATGCCTGGGGCTCCCAAAGCCCAAGGAATGAGGAGTCCCAGGCCTGGGGCTCCCAAAGCCTAAGGGCTGGGGCGCCCCAGGCCTGGGGCTCCCTAAGTCTAATGGCTGGGGCGCCCAAGTTGGGAATCCCTAAGCCTAATTGCTGGGGCGCCGCATGTGTGGGGCTCTATAAGCCTAAGTGCTGGGGCGCCTCAGGCCAGAGGCTCCCTAAGTCTAAGAGCTGGGGCTCACCAGGCCAGGGACTCCCAAAGCCTAAGGGATGGGGCTCCCCAGGCCTGGGGCTCCAAAAGCCCAAGCGCTGAGGCGTCCCAGGCCTGGGGCACCCTAAGCCTAAGGGCTTGGGAGCCCGAGGCCTAGGGCTCCCTAAGGCTAAGGGCTGGGGCACCCCAGACCTAGGGCTCCCAAAGCCTAAGGGCTGGGGCACCCCATGCCTGGTGTTCCAAAGCCTAAGGGCTGGGGCGCCGCAGGCCTGGGGCTCCCAAAACCTATGGGCTGGTGCGTCCCAGGCCTGGGGCTCCCAAAGCCTAAGCGCTGAGGCGCCCCAGGCCTGGAGCTCCCAAAGTCTAAGGGCTGGGGCGCCCCAGGTCGGGGCTCCCAAAGACTAAGGGCTGGGGTGACCCGACCTCGGCCTCTGAAATTCTAAGGGCTAGGGCGACCCAGGCCTGGGGCTAACTAAGCCTAAGGGCTGGTGCGCCCCAGACCTGGGGCTATCAAAGCCTAAGGGCTGGGGCACCGCAGACCTGGGTCTCCCAAAGCCTAAGGGCTGAGGCGCCCCAGGCCTGGGGCTCCCTAAGCTTAAGGACTGGGGCACCCAGACCAGGGTCTCCCAAAGACTAAAAGCTGGGGCGACCCAAGCCTGGGTCTCCCAAACCCTAAGGGCTGGGTGCCCCAGGCCTGTGGCTCCCTAAGGCTAAGGGTTGGGGCGCCCCAGGCCTGGGGCTCCCAAAGCCTAAAGGCTGGGGAGCCCCAGGCCAGGGGCTCCCTAAGTCTAAGAGCTGGGGATCACCAGGCCTAAGGCTCCCTAAGCCTAAGGGCTGGGGCACCCTAGACCTGGCACACCCAAAGCCTAAGGGCTGAGGAGCCCCAGGCCTGGGTCTCCCAAAGCCTAAGGGCTGGGCGTCCCAGGCCTGGGGTTCCCAAAGTCTAAGAGCTGGGGATCACCAGGCCTGGGGCTCCCTAAGGCCAAGGTTGGGGCGCCCCAGGCCTGGGGCTCCCAAAGTCTAAGAGCTGGGGCTAAACTGGCCTGGGGCTCCCTAAGCCTAAATGCTGGGGCGCCCCAGGCCTGGGGCTCCCTAAGCCTAAGGGCCGGGGCGACCCTGGCCTGGCGCTCCCTAAGCCTACTTGCTGGGGCGCCCCAGGTCTGGGGATCTTTAAGCCTAAGGGCTGGGGCACCCCACGTCTTGGGCTCCCAAAGCCTAAAGGCTGGGGCGCCCCACGCTAGGGGCCCTCAAAGACTAAGGGCAGGGGCGACCCAGGCCTGGGGCTCCCTAAGCCTAATTGCAGGGTCACCCCAGGTCTGGGGCTCTCTAAGCCTAAGGGCTTGGGCGTCCCTGGCCTGGGGCTCCCTAAGCTTAAGGATTCGGGCGCCCCCGGCCTGGGGCTCCCAAAGCCTAAGGACTGGGGCGCCCCAGGCCAGGGGCTCCCAAAGCCTAAAGCCTGGGGCGCCTCAGGCCTGGGGCTCCCTAAGCCTAAGTGCTGGGGCGCCCCAGGCCTGGAGCTCCCAAAGCCTAAAGGCTGCGGCGCCTCAGGCCTAGGGCTCCCTAAGCCTAAGGGCTGGGGCGCCCCAGGCTTGCGGCTCTCAAAGCCAAATGGCTGGGGCGACGGGCCTGGGGCTCCCTAAGCCTAAGGGCTGGGGCGACACAGGCCTGGGGCTCCCTAAGCCTAAGGGCTGGGGCGCCCCAGGCCTGGGCATCCCTAATCCTAAGGGCTGGGGCGCCCCAGTCATGGCGCTCCCTAAGCCTAATTGCTGGGGCGCCCCAGGTCTGGGGCTCTCTAAGCCTAATGGTTGGGTAGACCCTAGACTGGGGCTCCCTAAGCCTAAGGGCGGGGTTCCCTGTCCTGGGGCTCCCAAAGCCTAAGGGCTGGGGCGCCCCAGGCCTGGGGCTCCCAAAGTCTAAGGGCTGGGACGACCCAGGCCTGGGGCACCCTAAGCCACAGAGCTGGGGCGCCCCAGGCCTGCGGCTCCCTAAGACTAAGGGTGGGGGCGCCCCAGGCCTGTGGCTCCCAAAACCTAAGGGCTGGGGAGACCCAGGCCTGGGGTTCCCTAAGCCTAAGCGCTGGGGCGCCCCAGGACTGGGGTTCCCAAAGCCTAAGGCCTGGGCGCCCCAGGCCTGGGCATCCCTAATCCAAAGGGCTGGGGCATCCCAGGCCTGGGGCTCCCTAAGCTTAATTGCTGGTGCGACCCAGGTCTGGGGCTTTCTAAGCCTAAGGGCTTGGGCGACCCTGGCCTGGGGCTCCCTAAGCTTAAGGACTTGGGCGCCCCAGGCCTGGGGCTCCCAAAGCCTAAGGATTGGGGCGCCCCAGGCCAGGGGCTCCCAAAGCCTAAAGGGTGGGGCGCCTCAGGCCTGGGGCTCCCTAAGCCTAAGTGCTGGGGCGCCCCAGGCCTGGAGCTCCCAAAGCTTAAAGGCTGGGGCGCCTCAGGCCAAGGGCTCCCTAAGCCTAAGGGCTGGGGCGCCCCAGGCTTGCGGCTCCCAAAGCCAAAGGGCTGGGGCGACGGGCCTGGGGCTCCCTAAGCCTAAGGGCTGGGGCGACACAGGCCTGGGGCTCCCTAAGCCTAAGGACTGGGGCGCCCCAGGACTGGGGTTCCCAAAGCCTAAGGGCTGGGTAGCCCCAGGCCTGGGCATCCCTAATCCTAAGGGCTGGGGCGCCCCAGTCATGAGGCTCCCTAAGCCTAATTGCTGGGGCGCCCCAGGTCTGGGGCTCTCTAAGCCTAATGGTTGGGTAGACCCTAGCCTGGGGCTCCCTAAGCCTAAGGGCGGGGTTCCCTGTCCTGGGGCTCCCAAAGCCTAAGGGCTGGGGCGCCCCAGGCCTGGGGCTCCCAAAGTCTAAGGGCTGGGGCGACCCAGGCCAGGGGCACCCTAAGCCGCAGAGCTGGGGCGCCCCAGGCCTGCGGCTCCCTAAGCCTAAGGGTGGGGTCGCCCCAGGCTTGGGGCTCCCACAACCTAAGGGCTGGAGCGCCACAGGCCTGGGATTCCCTAAGCCTAAGAGCTGGGGCGCCCCAGGACTGGGGTTCCCAAAGCCTAAGGGCTGGGGCGCCCCAGGCCTTTGCATCCCTAATCCTAAGGGTTGGGGCACCCCAGGCCTGGGGCTCCCTAAGCCTAATGGCTGGGGCACCCCAGGTCTGGAGCTCAATAAGCCTATGGGCTGGGGCGACCCTGGCCTGCGTCTCCCTAAGTCAAAGAGCTGCGGCTAACCAGGCCTGGGGCTCCCTACACCGAATGGCGGGGGCGTCCCAGGCCTGGCGCTCCCAAAACCTATGGGCTTGGGCGTCCCTGGCCTGGGGCTCCCAAAGCCTAATGGCTGGGGCGCCCCAGGCCTGGGGCTCCCTAAGCCTAAGGGCTGGTGCGCCCCAGGTCTGGGGCTCTCAAAGACTAAGGGCTGGGGCGTCCCAAGCCTTGGGCTTCTTAAGTGTAAAGGCTGGGGAGCCCCAGGCCTGGGGCTCCTTAACCCTATAGGCTGGGGCGCCCAAGGCCAGGGTCTCCAAAGACTAAGAGCTGGGGCGACCAAAGCCTGGGCCTCCCAAAGCCCAAGGGCTGGGTGCCCCAGGCCTGTGGCTCCCTAAGGCTAAGTGTTGGGGCGCCCCAGGCCATGGGCTCCCTAAGTCTAAGAGCTGGGGATCACCAGGCCTGGGACTCCCAAAGCCTAAGGGCTGGGGCGCCCCAGGCCTGGGTCTCCCAAAGCCAAAGGGCTGGGCGCCCCAGGCCTGGGGCTCCCAAAATCTAAGAGCTGGGGCTCACCAGGCCTGGGGCTCCCTAAGCCTAAGGGCTGGGGTGCCCAGGCCTGGGGCTCCCTAAGCCTAAGGGGTGGGGAATCCCAGGTCTGGGGCTCCCTAAGCCTTATGGCTGGAGCGCCCCAGGTGTGGGCATACAAAATACTGAGGGCAGGAGTGCCCCAAGCCTGGGGCTCCCAAAGCCTAAGGGCTAGGCGCCCCAGGCTGGGGCTCCCAAAGTCTAAGAACTGGGGCTCACCAGGCCTTGGGGTCCCTAAGCCTAAGGATTGGGGCGCCCCAGCTCTGGGGATCTCTAAGCTTAAGGGCTGGGGTTCTCCAGGCCTGGGGCTCCCAAAGCCTAAGGGCTGGGGCACCCCAGGCTTGCGGCTCCCAAAGCCTAATTGCTGGGGCGCCCCAGGCCTGGGGATCTCTAAGCGCAAGGGCTGGGGTTCTCCAGGCCTGGGGCTCCCAAAGCCTAAGGGCTGGGGCACCCCAGGCTTGGGGATCCCAAAGCCTAAGGGCTGGGGCGACCCAGGCCTCGGGCTCCCTAAAACTAAGGGCTGGGGCGCCCCAGGCCTGGGGATCCCTAAGCCTAAGGGCGGGGCGCCCCAGGCCTGGGCATCCCTAATCCTAAGGGCTGGGGCGCCCCAGGCCTGGGGCTCCCTAAGCCTAATTGCTGGGGTGCCCCAAGTCTGGGGCTCTCTAAGCCTAAGGGCTGGGGCGACCCAGGCCTGGCGCTCCCAAAGCCTAATTGCTGGGGCACCCCCGGTCTGGGGCTCTCTAAGCCTAAAGCTTGGGCGACCCTGGCCTGGGGCTCCCTAAGCCTAAGGGCTGGGGCACCCCCGGCCTGGGGCTCCCAAAGCCTAAGGGCTGGGTCCCCCCAGCCCAGGGGCTCCCAAAGCCCAAGGGCTGGGGCGCCCCAGGCCAGGGGCTCCCAAAGCGTAAGGGCGGGGGCGCCCCAGGCCTGGGGATCCCAAAGCCTAAGGGCTGGGGCACCCCAGGCCTGGGGCTGTCTAAGCCCAAGGGCTGGGGCGCCCCAGGCCTGGAGCTCCCAAAGCCCAAGGCATGAGGAGTCCCAGGCCTGGGGCTCCCAAAGCCTAAGGGCTGGGGCGCCCCAGGCCTGGGGCTCCCTAAGTCTAATGGCTGGGGCGCCCCAAGTTGGGAATCCCTAAGCCTAATTGCTGGGGCCCCGCATGTCTGGGGCTCTATAAGTCTAAGGGCTGGGGCTCCCCAGGCCAGGGGCTCCCTAAGCCTAAGTGCTGGGGCGCCTCAGGCCAGGGGCTCCCTAAGTCTAAGAGCTGGGGCTCACCAGGCCAGGGACTCCCAAAGCCTAAGGGCTGGGGCACCCCAGGCCTGGGGCTCCAAAAGCCCAAGCGCTGAGGCGTCCCAGGCCTGGGGCACCCTAAGCCTAAGGGCTGGGGCGCCCGAGGCCTAGGGCTCTCTAAGGCTAAGGGCTGGGGCGCCCCAGACCTAGGGCTCCCAAAGCCTAAGGGCTGGGGCGCCCCATGCCTAGTGTTCCAAAGCCTAAGGGCTGGGGCGCCGCAGGACTGGGGCTCCCAAAACCTATGGGCTGGTGCGTCCCAGGCCTGGGGCTCCCAAAGTCTAAGCGCTGAGGCGCCCCAGGCCTGGAGCTCCCAAAGTCTAAAGGCTGGGGCGCCCCAGGTCGTGGCTCCCAAAGACTAAGTGCTGGGCTGACCCAACCTCGGCCTCCCAAAGTCTAAGTGCTAGGGCGACCCAGGCCTTGGGCTAACTAAGCCTAAGGGCTGGGGCGCCCCAGACCTGGGGCTATCAAAGCCTAAGGTCTGGGGCACCGCAGGCCTGGGGCTCCCAAAGCCTAAGGGCTGAGGCGCCCCAGGCGTGGGGCTCCCTAAGCCTAAGGGCTGGGGCACCCAAGGCCAGGGTCTCCCAAAGACTAAGAGCTGGGGCGACCCAAGCCTTGGTCTCCCAAAGCCTAAGGGCTGGGTGCCCCAGGCCTGTGGCTCCCTAAGGCTAAGGGTTGGGGCGCCCCAGGCCTGGGGCTCCCAAAGCCTAAGGGCTGGGGAGCCCCAGGCCAGGGGCTCCCTAAGTCTAAGAGCTGGGGATCACCAGGCCTGGGGCTCCCTAAGCCTAAGGGCTGGGGCACCCTAGACCTGGCGCACCCAAAGCCTAAGGGCTGGGCAGCCCCAGGCCTGGGTCTCCCAAAGCCTAAGGGCTGGGCGTCTCAGGCCTGGGGTTCCCGAAGTCTAAGAGCTGGGGATCACCAGACCTGGGGCTCCCTAAGCCTAAGGGCTGGGGCGCCCCAGGCCTGGGGATCCCTAAGCCTAAGTGCTGGGGCGACCCAGGTCTGGGGCTATCTAAGCCTAAGGGCTGGGGCGCCTCAGGCCTGGGGCTCTCTAAGCCTAAGGGTTTGGGCGCCCCAGACCAGGGGCTCCCTAAGCCTAAGTGTGGGGGCGCCCCAGGCTTGGCGCTCCCTAAGCCCAAGGGCTGGGGCGTCCCAGGCCTGGGCTCCCAAAGCCTAAGTGCTGGGGTGCCCCAGGCCTAGGGCTCTATAAGCCCAAGAACTGGGGCACCCCAGTCCTGGGGCTCCCAAAGCCGAAGGACTGATGCGTCCCAGGCCTGGGCCTCCCTAAGGCCAAGGTTGGGGCGCCCCAGGCCTGGGGCTCCCAAAGTCTAAGAGCTGGGGCTAACCTGGCCTGGGGCTCCCTTAGCCTAAATGCTGGGGCGCCCCAGGACTGGGGCTCCCTCTGCCTAAGGGCCGGGCGACCCTGGCCTGGCGCTCCGTAAGCCTACTTGCTGGGTGCCCCAAGTCTGGGGATCTCTAAGCCTAAGGACTGGGGCGCACCAGGTCTGGGGCTCCCAAAGCCTAAAGGCTGGTGCGCCCCAGGCTAGGGGCTCCCAAAGACTAAGGGCTGGGGCGACCCAGGCCTGGGACTCCCTAAGCCTAATTGCTGGGGCACCCCAGGTCTGGGGCTCTCTAAGCCTAAGGGCTTGGGCGACCCTAGCCTAGGGCTCCCTAAGCTTAAGGACTTGGGCGCCCCCAGCCTGGGGCTCCCAAAGCCTAAGGACTGGGGCGCCCCAGGCCAGGGGCTCCCAAAGCCTAAAGGCTGGGGCGCCTCAGGCCTGGGGCTCCCTAAGCCTATGTGCTGGGGCGCCCCAGGCCTGGAGCTCCCAAAACCTAAAGGCTGAGGCGCCTCAGGCCTAGGGCTCCCTAAGCCTAAGGGCTGGGGCGCCCCAGGCTTGCGGCTCCCAAAGCCAAAGGGCTGGGGTGACGGGCCTGGGGCTCCCTAAGCCTAAGGGCTGGGGCGACACACGCCTGGGGCTCCCTAAGCCTAAGGACTGGGGCGCCCCAGGACTGGGTTCCCAAAGCCTAAGGGCTGGGGCGCCCCAAGCCTGGGCATCCCTAATACTAAGGGCTGGGGCGCCCCAGTCATGGGGCTCCCTAATTTAATTGCAGGGGCGCCCAAGGTCTGGGGCTCTCCAAGCCTAATGGTTGGGTAGACCCTAGCCTGGGGCTCCCTAAGCCTAAGGGCGGGGTTCCCTGTCCTGGGGCTCCCAAAGCCTAAGGGCTGGGGCGCCCCAGGCCTGGGGCTCCCAAAGTCTAAGGACTGGGGCGACCCAGGCCTGGGGCACCCTAAGCCGCAGAGCTGGGGCGCCCCAGGCCTGAGGCTCCCTAAGCCTAAGGGTGGGGGCGCCTCAGGCCTGGGGCTCCCTAAGCCTAAGTGCTGGGGCGCCCCAGGCCTGGAGCTCCCAAAGCCTAAAGGCTGAGGCGCCTCAGGCTTAGGGCTCCCTAAGCCTAAGGGCTGGGGCGCCCCAGGCTTGCGGCTCCCAAAGCCAAAGGGCTGGGGCGCCGGGCCTGGTGCTCCCTAAGCCTAAGGACTGGGGCGACACAGGCCTGGGGCTCCCTAAGCCTAAGGGCCGGGGCGACCCTGGCCTGGCGCTCCCTAAGCCTACTTGCTGGGGCGCCCCAGGTCTGGGGATCTTTAAGCCTAAGGGCTGGGGCACCCCACGTCTTGGGCTCCCAAAGCCTAAAGGCTGGGGCGCCCCACGCTAGGGGCCCCCAAAGACTAAGGGCTGGGGCGACCCAGGCCTGGGGCTCCCTAAGCCTAATTGCTGGGTCACCCCAGGTCTGGGGCTCTCTAAGCCTAAGGGCTTGGGCGTCCCTGGCCTGGGGCTCCCTAAGCTTAAGGACTCGGGCGCCCCCGGCCTGGGGCTCCCAAAGCCTAAGGACTGGGGCGCCCCAGGCCAGGGGCTCCCAAAGCCTAAAGCCTGGGGCGCCTCAGGCCTGGGGCTCCCTAAGCCTAAGTGCTGGGGCGCCCCAGGCCTGGAGCTCCCAAAGCCTAAAGGCTGGGGCGCCTCAGGCCTAGGGCTCCCTAAGCCTAAGGGCTGGGGCGCCCCAGGCTTGCGGCTCTCAAAGCCAAATGGCTGGGGCGACGGGCCTGGGGCTCCCTAAGCCTAAGGGCTGGGGCGACACAGGCCTGGGGCTCCCTAAGACTAAGGGCTGGGGCGCCCCAGGCCTGGGCATCCCTAATCCTAAGGGCTGGGGCGCCCCAGTCATGGCGCTCCCTAAGCCTAATTGCTGGGGCGCCCCAGGTCTGGGGCTCTCTAAGCCTAATGGTTGGGTAGACCCTAGACTGGGGCTCCCTAAGCCTAAGGGCGGGGTTCCCTGTCCTGGGGCTCCCAAAGCCTAAGGGCTGGGGCGCCCCAGGCCTGGGGCTCCCAAAGTCTAAGGGCTGGGACGACCCAGGCCTGGGGCACCCTAAGCCGCAGAGCTGGGGCGCCCCAGGCCTGCGGCTCCCTAAGCCTAAGGGTGGGGGCGCCCCAGGCCTGTGGCTCCCAAAACCTAAGGGCTGGGGAGACCCAGGCCTGGGGTTCCCTAAGCCTAAGCGCTGGGGCGCCCCAGGACTGGGGTTCCCAAAGCCTAAGGCCTGGGCGGCCAAGGCCTGGGCATCCCTAATCCAAAGGGCTGGGGCATCCCAGGCCTGGGGCTCCCTAAGCCTAATTGCTGGTGCGACCCAGGTCTGGGGCTTTCTAAGCCTAAGGGCTTGGGCGACCCTGGCCTGGGGCTCCCTAAGCTTAAGGACTTGGGCGCCCCAGGCCTGGGGCTCCCAAAGCCTAAGGATTGGGGCGCCCCAGGCCAGGGGCTCCCAAAGCCTAAAGGCTGGGGCGCCTCAGGCCTGGGGCTCCCTAAGCCTAAGTGCTGGGGCGCCCCAGGCCTGGAGCTCCCAAAGCTTAAAGGCTGGGGCGCCTCAGGCCAAGGGCTCCCTAAGCCTAAGGGCTGGGGCGCCCCAGGCTTGCGGCTCCCAAAGCCAAAGGGCTGGGGCGACGGGCCTGGGGCTCCCTAAGCCTAAGGGCTGGGGAGCCCCCGGCCTGGGGCTTCCAAAGCCTAAGGGCTGGGTCCCCACAGGCCAGGGGCTACCAAAGCCCAAGGGCTGGGGCGCCCCAGGCCAGGGGCTCCAAAAGCGTAAGGGCGGGGGCGTCCCAGGCCTGGGGCTCCCAAAGCCTAAGGGCTGGTGCGCCCCAGGCCTGGGGCTCCCTAAGTCTAATGCCTGGGGCGCCCCAGGTTGGGAATCCCTAAGCCTAATTGCTGGGGCCCCGCATGTCTGGGGCACTATAAGTCTAAGTGCTGGGGCGCCCCAGGCCTGGGGCTCCCTATGCCTAAGTGCTGGGGTGACTCAGGCCAGGGGCTCCCTAAGTCTAAGAGCTGGGGCTCACCAGGCCAGGGACTCCCAAAGCCTAAGGGCTGGGGCGCCCCAGGCCTGGGGCTCCAAAAGCCCAAGCGCTGAGGCGTCCCAGGCCTGGGGCACCCTAAGCCTAAGGGCTGGGGCGCCCGAGGCCTAGGGCTCCCTAAGGCTAAGGGCTGGGGCGCCCCAGACCTAGGGCTCCCAAAGCCTAAGGACTGGGGCGCCCCATGCCTGGTGTAACAAAGCCTAAGGGCTGGGGCGCCGCAAGCCTGGGGCTCCCAAAACCTATGGGCTGGTGCGTCCCAGGCCTGGGGCTCCCAAAGCCTAAGCGCTGAGGCGCCCCAGGCCTGGAGCTCCCAAAGTCTAAGGGCTGGGGCGCCCCAGGTCGGGGCTCCCAAAGACTAAGGGCTGGGGTGACCCGACCTCGGCCTCCCAAAGTCTAAGGGCTAGGGCAACCCAGGCTGGGGCACCCTAAACCGCAGAGCTGGGGCACCCTAGGCCTGGGGCTCCCTAAGCCTAAGGGTGGGGGCGCGCCAGGCCTGGGGCTCCCAAAACCTAAGGGCTGGGGAGACCCAGGCCTGGGTCTCCCTCAGCCTAAGGGCTTTAGCGCCACAGGCCTGGGGTTCCCTAAGCCTAAGCGCTGGGGCGCCCCAGGACTGGGGTTCCCAAAGCCTAAGGGCTGGGGCACCCCAGGCCTGGGCATCCCTAATCCTAAGGGCTGGGGCACCCCAGGCCTGGGGCTCCCTAAGCCCAATTGCTGGGGCGACCCAGGTCTGGGGCTTTCTAAGCCTAAGGGTTGGGGCGACCCTGGCCTGGGTCTCCCTAAGTCAAAGAGCTGCGGCTCACCAGGCCTGGGGCTCCCTACGCCGAATGGTGGGGGCGCCCCAGGCCTGGTGCTCCCAAAACCTATGGGCTTGGGCGTCCCTGGCCTGGGGCTCCCAAAGCCTAATGGCTGGGGCGCCCCAGGCCTGGGGCTCCCTAAGCCTAAGGGCTGGGGCGCCCCAGGCCTGGGGCTCCAAAAGCTTAAGGGTTGGCGCGCCGCAGGCCTGGGGCTCCCAAATCCTAAGGGCTGGGGCACCCCAGGCCTGGGGATCTCTAAGCGCAAGGGCTGGGGTTCTCCAGGCCTGGGGCTCCTAAAGCCTAAGGGCTGGGGCACCCCAGGCTTGGGGCTCCCAAAACCTAAGGGCTGGGGCGACCCAGGCCTGGAGCTCCCTAAAATTAAGGGCTGGGGGGCCCCAGGCCTGGGGATCCCTAAACCTAAGGGCTGGGGCGCCCCAGGCCTGGGCATCCCTAATCCTAAGGGCTGGGGTGCCCCAGGCCTGGGGCTCCCTAAGCCTAATAGCTGGAGTGCCCCAAGTCTGGGGCTCTCTAAGCCTAAGGGCTGGGGCGACCCAGGCCTGGGGCTCCCAAAGCCTAATTACTGGGGCACCCCCGGTCTGGGGCTCTCTAAGCCTAAGGCTTGGGCGATCCTGGCCTGGGGCTCCCTAAGCCTAAGGGCTGGGGCGCCCCCGGCCTGGGGCTCCCAAAGCCTAAGGGCTGGGTCCCCACAGGCCAGGGGCTACCAAAGCCCAAGGGCTGGGGCGCCCCAGGCCAGGGGCTCCCAAAGCGTAAGGGCGGGGGCGTCCCAGGCCTGGGGCTCCCAAAGCCTAAGGGCTGGTGCGCCCCAGGCCTGGGGCTCCCTAAGTCTAATGGCTGGGGCGCCCCAGGTTGGGAATCCCTAAGCCTAATTGCTGGGGCCCCGCATGTCTGGGGCACTATAAGTCTAAGGGCTGGGGCGCCCCAGGCCTGGGGCTCCCTATGCATAAGTGCTGGGGTGACTCAGGCCAGGGGCTCCCTAAGTCTAAGAGCTGGGGCTCACCAGGCCAGGGACTCCCAAAGCCTAAGGGCAGGGGCGCCCCAGGCCTGGGGCTCCAAAAGCCCAAGCGCTGAGGCGTCCCAGGCCTGGGGCACCCTAAGCCTAAGGGCTGGGGCGCCCTAGGCCTAGGGCTCCCTAAGGCTAAGGGCTGGGGCGCCCCAGACCTAGGGCTCCCAAAGCCTAAGGGCTGGGGCGCCCCATGCCTGGTGTAACAAAGCCTAAGGGCTGGGGCGCCGCAGGCCTGGGGCTCCCAAAACCTATGGGCTGGTGCGTCCCAGGCCTGGGGCTCCCAAAGCCTAAGCGCTGAGGCGCCCCAGGCCTGGAGCTCCCAAAGTCTAAGGGCTGGGGCGCCCCAGGTCGGGGCTCCCAAAGACTAAGGGCTGGGGTGACCCGACCTCGGCCTCCCAAAGTCTAAGGGCTAGGGCGACCCAGGCCTGGGGCTAACTAAGCCTAAGGGCTGGGGCTCCCAAGACTGGGGGCTATCAAAGCCTAAGGGCTTGGGCGTCCCAGGCCTTGGGCTTCTTAAGTCTAAGGGCTGGGGAGCCCCAAGCCTGGGGCTCCCTAAGCAAAAGGGCAGGGGCGCCCAAGTTCAGGGGCGCCCAAGACTAAGAGCTGGGGCGACCCAAGCCTGGGTCTCCCAAAGCCTAAGGGCTGGGTGCCCCAGGCCTGTGGCTCCCTAAGGCTAAGGGTTGGGGCGCCACAGGTCTGGGGCTCCTAAAGCCTTGGACTGGTGAGCCCCAGGCCAGGGGCTTCCTAAGTCTAAGAGCTGGGGATCACCAGGCCTGGGGTTCCCTAAGCCTAAGGGCTGGGACACCCTAGACCTGGCGCACCCAAAGCCTAAGGGCTGGGGAGCCCCTTGCCTGGGTCTCCCAAAGCCTAAGAGCTGGGTGTCCCAGGCCTGGGGTTCCCAAAGTCTAATAGCTGGGGATCACCAGGCCTGGGGCTCCCTAAGCCTAAGGGCTGGGGCGCCCCAGGCCTGGGGATCCCTAAGCCTAAGGGCTGGGGCGACCCAGGTCTGGGGTTATCTAAGCCTAAGGGCTGGGGCGCCTCAGGCTTGGGCTCTCTAAGCCTAACGGTTTGGGCGCCCCAGACCAGGGGCTCCCTAAGCCTAAGTGTGGGGGCGCCCCAGGCTTTGAGCTTCTTAAGGCGAAGGGCTGGGGCGTCCCAGGCCCTGGGCTCCCAAAGCCTAAGTGCTGGGGTTCCCCAGGCCTAGGGCTCTATAAGCCCAAGAACTGGGGCACCCCAGTCCTGGGGCTCCCAAAGCCGAAGGACTGAGGCGTCCCAGGCCTGGGGCTCCCTAAGGCCAAGGGTGGGGCGCCCCAGGCCTTGGGCTCCCAAATTCTAAGAGCTGGGGCTAACATGGCCTGGGGCTCCCTAAGCCTAAATGCTGGGGCGCCCCAGGCCTGGGGCTCCCTAAGCCTAAGGGCCGGGGCGACCCTGGCCTGGCGCTCCCTAAGCCTACTTGCTGGGGCGCCCCAGGTCTGGGGATCTCTAAGCCTAAGGGCTGGGGCGCCCCAGGTCTGGGGCTCCCAAAGCCTAAAGGCTGGGGCGCCCCAGGCTAGGGGCTCCCAAAGACTAAGTGCTGGGGCGACCCAGGCCTGGGGCTCCCTAAGCCTAATTGCTGGGGCACCCCAGGTCGGGGGCTCTCTAAGCCTAAGGGCTTGGGCGACCCTGGCCTGGGGTTCCCTAAGCCTAAGGACTCGGGCGCCCCCGGCCTGGGGCTCCCAAAGCCTAAGGATGGGGCGCCCCAGGCCTGGAGCTCCCAAAGCCTAAAGGTTGGGGCGCCTCAGGCCTAAGGCTCCCTAAGCCTAAGGGCTGGGGCGACACAGGCCTGGGGCGCCCAAAGTCTAAGGGCTGGGGCGACCCAGGCCTGGGGCACCCTAAGCCGCAGAGCTGGGGCGCCCCAGGCCTGGGGCTCCCTAAGCCTAAGGGTGGGGGCGCCCCAGGCCTGGGGCTCCCAAAACCTAAGGGCTGGGGAGACCCAGGCACAGCCTAAGGGCTGGAGCGCCACAGGCCTGGGGTTCCCTAAGCCTAAGGGCTGGGGCGCCCCAGGCCTGGCACTCCCAAAACCTATGGGCTTGGGCGTCCCTGGCCTGGGGCTCCCAAAGCCTAATGGCTGGGGCGCCCCAGGCCTGGGGCTTCCTAAGCCTAAGGGCTGGGGCGCCCCAGGCCTGGGGCTCCATAAGCTTAAGGGTTGGCCTGCCGCAGGCCTGGGGCTCCCAAATCCTAAGGGCTGGGGCGCCACAGGCCTGGCGCTCCCAAAGCTTAAGGCCTGGGGCGCTCCAGGACTGGGGTTCTCAAAGCCTAAGGGCTGGGGCGCCCCAGGCCTGGGGCTCCCTAAGCCTAAGGGTTGGGACGCCCTAGGCCTGGGGCTCCAAAAGCTTAAGGGTTGGCACGCCGCAGGCCTGGGGCTCCCAAATCCTAAGGCCTGGGGCGCCACAGGCCTGGCGCTCCCAAAGCCTACGGGCTGGGGCGCCCCAGGTCTGGGGCTCCCAAAGCCTAAGGGCTGGGGTGCCCCAGGCCTGAGGCTCCCTAAGCATAAGGGCTGGGGCGTCCCAGCCCTGGTTCTCCCTAAGTCTAAGGGCTGGGTGCAAGAGGCCGGGGCCTCCCAAAGCTTAAGGGCTGGGGCGCCCCATGCCTGGGGTTCCAAAGCCTAAGGGTTGGGGCGCCGCAGGCCTGGGGCTCCCAAAACCTATGGTCAGGGGCGTCCCAGGCCTGGGCCTCACAAAGCCTAAAGGCTGGGGCGCACCAGGTCTGGGGCTCCCACAGACTAAGGTCTGGGGCGACCCGGGCTCGGGCTCCCAAAATCTAAGGACTAGGGCGACACAGGCCTGGGGCTCCCCAGCCAAAGGGCTAGGGAACCCCAGGCCAGGGGCTCCCTAAGCCTAAGGGCAGGGGCGCCCCAGGTCTGGGGCTCCCTAAGCGTTAGGGCTGGGGCGCCCCAGACCTGGGGCTTCCAAAGCCTAAGGGCTGAGGCACCCCAGGCTTGGGGCTCCCAAAGCCTAATTGCTGGGGCGCCCCAGGCCTGGGGATCTCTAAGCCCAAGGGCTGGGGTTCTCCAGGCCTGGGGCTCCCAAAGCCTAAGGGCTGGGGCACCCCAGGCTTGGGGCTCCCAAAGCCTAAGGGCTGGGGCGACCCAGGCCTGGGGCTCCCTAAAACTAAGGGCTGGGGCGCCCCAGGCCTGGGGATCCCTAAGCCTAAGGGCTGGGGCGCCCCAGGCCTGGGCATCCCTAATCCTAAGGGCTGGGGCGCCCCAGGCCTGGGGTTCCCAAAGCCTAAAGGCTGGGGCACTCCAGGCCTGGGCATCCTTAATCCTAAGGGCTGGGGCACCCCAGGCCTGGGGCTCCCTAAGCCTAATTGCTGGGGTGCCCCACGTCTGGGGCTCTCTAAGCCTAAGGGCTGGGGCGACCCAGGCCTGGCGCTCCCAAAGCCTAATTGCTGGGGCACCCCCGGTCTGGGGCTCTCTAAGCCTAAGGCTTGGTCGACCCTGGCCTGGGGCTCCCTAAGCCTAAGGGCTGGGGGGCCCCTGCCTGGGGATCCCAAAGCCTAAGGGCTGGGGCACCCCAGGCCTAGGGCTCCCTAAGCCTAAGGGCTGGGGCGCCCCAGGCTTGCGGCTCCCAAAGCCAAAGGGCTGGGGCGACGGGCCTGGGGCTCCCTAAGCCTAAGGGCTGTGGCGACACAGGCCTGGGGCGCCCAAAGTCTAAGGGCTGGGGCGACCCAGGCCTGGGGCACCCTAAGCCGCAGAGCTGGGGCGCCCCAGGCCTGGGGCTCCCTAAGCCTAAGGGTGGGGGCGCCCCAGGCCTGGGGCTCCCAAAACCTAAGGGCTGGGGAGACCCAGGCCTGGGTCTCCCTCAGCCTAAGGGCTGGAGCGCCACAGGCCTGGGGTTCCCTAAGCCTAAGCGCTGGGGCGCCCCAGGACTGGGGTTCCCAAAGCCTAAGGGCTGGGGCGCTCCAGGCCTGGGCATCCTTAATCCTAAGGGCTGGGGCACCCCAGGCCTGGGGCTCCCTAAGCGTAATTGCTGGGGCGCTCCAGGTCTGGGGCCCTCTAAGCCTAATGGTTGGGTAGACCCTAGCCTGGGGGTCCCTAAGCCTAAGGGCGGGTTTCCCTGTCCTGGGGCTCCCAAAGCCTAAGGGCTGGGGCGCCCCAGGCCTGGGGCTCCCAAAGTCTAAGCGCTGGGGCGACCCAGGACTGGGGCACCCTAAGCCGCAGAGCTGGGGCGCCCCAGGCCTGGGGCTCCCTAAGCCTAAGAGTGGGGGCGCCACAGGCCTGGGGCTCCCAAAACCTAAGGGCTGGGGAGACCCAGGCCTGGGTCTCCCTCAGCCTAAGGGCTGGAGCGCCACAGGCCTGGGGTTCCCTAAGCCTAAGGGCTGGGGCGCCCCAGGCCTGGCACTCCCAAAACCTATGGGCTTGGGCGTCCCTGGCCTGGGGCTCCCAAAGCCTAATGGCTGGGGCGCCCCAGGCCTGGGGCTCCCTAAGCTTAAGGGCTGGGGCGCCCCAGACCTGGGGCTCCATAAGCTTAAGGGTTGGCGCGCCGCAGGCCTGGGGCTCCCAAATCCTAAGGGCTGGGGCGCCACAGGCCTGGCGCTCCCAAAGCTTAAGGCCTGGGGCGCTCCAGGACTGGGGTTCCTAAAGCCTAAGGGCTGGGGCGCCCCAGGCCTGGGGCTCCCTAAACCTAAGGGTTGGGACGCCCCAGGCCTGGGGCTCCAAAAGCTTAAGGGTTGGCAAGCCGCAGGCCTGGGGCTCCCAAATCCTAAGGCCTGGGGCGCCACAGGCCTGGCGCTCCCAAAGCCTAAGGGCTGGGGCGACCCAGGCCTGGGGCTCCCTAAAACTAAGGGCTGAGGCGCCCCAGGCCTGGGGATCCCTAAGCTTAAGGGCTGGGGCGCCCCAGGCCTGGGCATCCCTAATCCTAAGGGCTGGGGCGCCCCACGCCTGGGGTTCCCAAAGCCTAAAGGCTGGGGCGCTCCAGGCCTGGGCATCCTTAATCCTAAGGGCTGGGGCACCCCAGGCCTGGGGCTCCCTAAGCCTAATTGCTGGGGTGCCCCACGTCTGGGGCTCTCTAAGCCTAAGGGCTGGGGCGACCCAGGCCTGGCGCTCCCAAAGCCTAATTGCTGGGGCACCCCCGGTCTGGGGCTCTCTAAGCCTAAGGCTTGGTCGACCCTGGCCTGGGGCTTCCTAAGCCTAAGGGCTGGGGCGCCCCCGGCCTGGGGATCCCAAAGCCTAAGGGCTGGGGCACCCCAGGCCTGGGGCTCTCTAAGCATAAGGGCTGGGGCACCCCAGGCCTGGGGCTCTCTAAGCCTAAGGGCTGGGGCGCCCCAGGCCTGGGGCTCACAAAGCCCAAGGAATGAGGAGTCCCAGGCCTGGGGCTCCCAAAGCCTAAGGGCTGGGGCGCCCTAGGCCTCGGGCTCCCTAAGTCTAATGGCTGGGGCGCCCCAAGTTGGGAATCCCTAAGCCAAATTGCTGGGGCGCCGCATGTCTGGGGCTCTATAAGTCTAAGGGCTGGGGCGCCCCAGGCATGGGGCTCCCTAAGCCTAAGTGCTGGGGCGCCTCAGGCCAAGGGCTCCCTAAGTCTAAGAGCTGGGGCTCACCAGGCCAGGGACTCCCAAAGCCTAAGGGCTGGGGCGCCCCAGGTCTGGGGCTCCAAAAGCCCAAGCGCTGAGGCGTCCCAGGCCTGGGGCACCCTAAGCCTAAGGGCTGGGGCGCCCTAGGCCTAGGGCTCCCTAAGGCTAAGGGCTGGGGCGCCCCAGACCTAGGGCTCCCAAAGCCTAAGGGCTGGGGCGCCCCATGCCTGGTGTTCCAAAGCCTAAGGGCTGGGCGCCGCTGGCCTGGGGCTCCCAAAACCTATGGGCTGGTGCGCCCCAGGTCTGGGGCTCCCAAAGCCTAAGCGCTGAGGCGCCCCAGGCCTGGAGCTCCCAAAGTCTAAGGGCTGGGGCGCCCCAGGTCGGGGCTCCCAAAGACTAAGGGCTGGGGTGGCCCGACCTCGGCCTCCCAAAGTCTAAGGGCTAGGGCGACCCAGGGCTGGGGCTAACTAAGCCTAAGGGGTGGGGCTCCCAAGACCAGGGGCTATCAAAGCCTAAGGGCTGGGGCGTCCCAGGCCTTGGGCTTCTTAAGTCTAAGGGCTGGGGAGCCCCAGGCCTGGGGCTCCCTATGGCTAAGGGCAGGGGCGCCCAAGTTCAGGGAAGCCCAAGACTAAGAGCTGGGGCGACCCAAGCCTGGGTCTCCCAAAGCCTAAGGGCTGGGTGCCCCAGGCCTGTGGCTCCCTAAGGCTAAGGGTTGGGGCGCCCCTGGCCTGGGGCTCCGAAAGCCTAAGGGCTGGGGAGCCCCAGGCCAGGGGCTCCCTAAGTCTAAGAGCTGGGGATCACCAGGCCTGGGGCTCCCTAAGCCTAAGGGCTGGGGCACCCTAGACCTGGCGCACCCAAAGCCTAAGGGCTGGGGAGCCCCAGGCCTGGGTCACCCAAAGCCTAAGGGCTGGGCGTCCCAGGCCTGGGGTTTCCAAAGTCTAAGAGCTGGGGATCACCAGGCCTGGGGCTCCCTAAGCCTAAGGGCTGGGGCACCCCAGGCCTGGGGATCCCTAAGCCTAAGGGCTGGGGCGACCCAGGTCTGGGGATATCTAAGCCTAAGGGCTGGGGCGCCTCAGGCCTGGGGCTCTCTAAGCCTAAGGGTTTGGGGGCCCCAGACCAGGGGCTCCCTAAGCCTAAGTGTGGGGGCGCCCCAGGCTTGGAGCTCCCTAAGCCGAAGGGCTGGGGCGTCCCAGGCCCTGGGCTCCCAAAGCCTAAGTGCTGGGGTGCCCCAGGCCTAGGGCTCTGTAAGCCCAAGAGCTGGGGCACCCCAGTCCTGGGGCTCCCAAAGCCGAAGGACTGAGGCGTCCCAGGCCTGGGGCTCCTTAAGGCCAAGGTTGGGGCGCCCCAGGCCTGGGGCTCCCAAAGTCTAAGAGCTGGGGCTAACCTGGCCTGGGGCTCCCTAAGCCTAAATGCTGGGGCGCCCCAGGCCTGGGGCTCCCTAAGACTAAGGGCCGGGGCGACCCTGGCCTGGCGCTCCCTAAGCCTACTTGCTGGGGCGACCCAGGCCTGGGGCTCCCTAAGCCTAATTGCTGGGGCACCCCAGGTCTGGGGCTCTAAGCCTAAGGGCTTGGGCGACCCTGGCCTGGGGCTCCCTAAGCCTAAGGACTCGGGCGCCCCCGTCCTGGGGCTCCCAAAGCCTAAGGACTGGGGCTCCTCAGGCCTGGGGCTCCCTAAGCCTAAGTGCTGGGGCGCCGCAGGCCTGGAGCTCCCAAAGCCTAAAGGCTGGGGCGCCTCAAGCCTAGGGCTCCCTAAGCCTAAGGGCTTGGGCGCCCCAGGCTTGTGGCTCACAAAGACAAAGGGCTGGGGCGACGGGCCTGGGGCTCCCTAAGCTTAAGGACTGGGGCGCCCCAGGACTGGGGTTCCCTAAGCCTAATTGCTGGGGCGCCCCATGTCTGGGGCTCTCTAAGCCTAATGGTTGGGTAGACCCAAGCCTGGGGCTCCCAAAGTCTAAGGACTGGGGCGACCCAGGCCTGGGGCTCCCAAAGCCTAAGGGTGGGGGCTCCCCAGGCCTGGGGCTCCCAAAACCTAAGGGCTGGGGAGACCCAGGCCTGGGTCTCCCTCAGCTTAAGGGCTGGAGCGCCACAGGCCTGGGGTACCCTAAGCCTAAGCGCTGGGGCGCCCTAGGACTGGGGTTCCCAAAGCCTAAGGGCTGGGGCGCCCCAGGCCTGGGGCTCCCTAAGCCTAATTGCTGGGGCGACCCAGGTCTGGGGCTTTCTAAGCCTAAGGGTTGGGGCGACCCAGGCCTGGGGCTCCCAAATCCTAAGGCCTGGGGCTCCACAGGCCTGGCGCTCCCAAAGCCTAAGGGCTGGGGCGCCCCAGGTCTGGGGCTCCAAAAGCTTAATGGTTTGCGCGCCGCAGGCCTGGGGCTCCCAAATCCTAAGGGCTGGGGCGCCACAGGCCTGGCGCTCCCAAAGACTAAGGCCTGGGGCGCCCCAGGACTGGGGTTCCCAAAGCCTAAGGGCTGGAGTGCCCCAGGCCTGGGGCTCCCAAATCCTAAGGCCTGGGGCTCCACAGGCCTGGAGCTCCCAAAGCCTAAGGTCTGGGGTGCCCCAGGTCTGGGGCTCCCAAAGCCTAAGGGCTGGGGCGCCCCAGGCCTGGGGCTCCCTAAGCCTAAGGGCTGGGGCGCCTCAGGCCTGGGGCTCCCTAAACTTAAGGGCTGGGGCGCCCCAGGCCTGGGGCTCCCAAAACCTAAGGGCTGGGGCGCCCCATGCCTGGGGTTCCAAAGCCTAAGGGCTGGGGCGCAACAGGCCTGGGGCTCCCAAAACCTATGGGCTGAGGCGCACCAGGCCTGGGGCTCCCTAAGACTAAGGTCTGGGGCGACCCTGCCTCTGGCTCCCAAAACCTAAGGGCTGGGGCGCCCCAGGTCTAGGGCTCCCAAAACCTATGGGCTGGGGCGTCCCAGTCCTGGTGCTCCAAAAGCCTAAGGGCTTGGGCGCCACGGCATCGGGCTCCCAAAGCCTAAAGGCTGTGGTGCCCCATGCCAGGGGCTCCCTAAGCATAAGGGCTGGGGCGTCCCAGGCCTGGTTCTCCCTAAGTCTAAGGGCTGGGTGCAAGAGGCCGGGGCCTCCCAAAGCTTAAGGGCTGGGGCGCCCCATGCCTGGGGTTCCAAAGCCTAAGGGTTGGGGCGCCGCAGGCCTGGGGCTCCCAAAACCTGTGGTCAGGGGCGTCCCAGGCCTGGGCCTCCCAAAGCCTAAGGGCTGAGGCGCCCCAGGCCAGGGGCTAACAAAGCCTAAGGGCTGGGGCGCACCAGGTCTGGGGCTCCCAAAGACTAAGGGCTGGGGCGACCCGGCCTCGGGCTCCCAAAATCTAAGGACTAGGGCGACCCAGGCCTGGGGCTCCCAAGCTTAAGGGCTTGGGAGCCCCAGGCCAGGGTCTCCCTAAGCCTAAGGGCTGGGGCGCCCCAGGTCTGGGGCTCCCTAAGCGTTAGGGCTGGAGCGCCCCAGACCTGGGGCTCCCAAAGCCTAAGGGCTGGGGTACCCCAGGCCTGGGGCTAACTAGGACTAAGGGCTGGGGCGCCCCAGACCTGGAGCTATCAAAGCCTAAGGACTGGGGCGTCCCAGGCCTTGGGCTTCTTAAGCCTAAGGGCTGGGGCGCCCCAGGCCTGGGGCTCCCTAAGCCTAAGGGCTGGGGTGACCCAGGCCTGGGGCTCCCTAAGACTAATGGCTGGGGCGCCCCAGGTCTGGCCATACCAAATACTGAGGGCTGGGATGCCCCAGGCCTTGGGCTACCTAAGCCTAATTGCTGGGGGGCCCCAGGTCTGGGGCTCTCTAAGCCTAAGGGCTGGGGCGACCCTGGCCTCTCGCTCCCTAAGCCTAAGGGCTGGTGCCCCCCAGGCCTGGGGCTCCTAAAGCCTAAGGGATGGGGCGCCCCAAGCCTGGGGCTCCCAAAGCCTAAGGGCTGGGGCGCCCCAGGCCTGGGGCTCCCAAAGACTAAGGGTTGGGGTGACCCGGCCTCGGGCTCCCAAAGTATAAGGGCTAGGGTGAATGAGGCCTGGGGCTAACTAAGCCTAAGGGCTGGGGCGCCCCAGACCTGGGGCTATCAAAGCCTAAGGGCTAGGGCACCGCTGGCCTTGGGCTATCAAAGCCTAAGGGCTAAGGCGCCCCAGGCCAGGGGCTCCCAAAGCCTAAGGGCTGGTGCGCCCCAGGTCTGGGGCTCCCGAAGCCTAAGGGTTGGGGCGTCCAAGGCCATGGGATCCCTAAGTCTAAGAGCTGGGGATCACCAGGCCTGGGACTCCCAAAGCCTAAGGGCTGGGGCGCCCCAGGCTGGGTCTCCCACAGCCTAAGGGCTGGGCGCCCCAAGGCCATGGGATCCCTAAGTCTAAGAGCTGGGGATCACCAGGCCTGGGACTCCCTAAGCCTAAGGGCTGGGGCAACCCAGGTCTGGGGCTCCCTAAGCCTAATGGCTGGAGCGCCCCAGGTCTGGGCATACAAAATACTGAGGGCTGGAGTGCCCCAAGCCTGGGGCTCCCAAAGCCTAAGGGCTAGGCGCCCCAGGCTGGGGCTCCCAAAGTCTAAGAACTGGGGCTCACCAGGCCTTGGGCTCCATAACCCTAAGGATTGGGGCGCCCCAGACCTGGGGCTCCCTAAGCCTAAGGGCCGGCGAGACCCTGGCCTGGCGCTCCCTAAGCCTAATTGCTGGGGTGCCCCAGGTCTGGGGATCTCTAAGCCTAAGGGCTGGGTTTCTCCAGGCCTGGGGCTCCCAAAGCCAAGGGCTGGGGCACCCCAGGCTTGGGGCTCCCAAAGCCTAATTGCTGGGGAGCCCCAGGCCTGGGGATCTCTAAGCCCAAGGGCTGGGGTTCTCCAGGCCTGGGGCTCCCAAAGCCTAAGGGCTGGGGCACCCAGGCTTGGGGCTCCCAAAGCCTAAGGGCTGGGGCAACCCAGGCCTGGGGCTCCCTAAAACTAAGGGCTGGGGCGCCCCAGGCCTGGGGATCCCTAAGCCTAAGGGCTGGGGCGCCCCAGGCCTGGGCATCCCTAATCCTAAGGGCTGGGGCGCCCCAGGCCTGGGGCTCCCTAAGCCTAACTGCTGGGGTGCCCCAAGTCTGGGGCTCTCCAAGCCTAAGGGCTGAGGCGACCCAGGCCTGGCGCTCCCAAAGCCTAATTGCTGGGGCACCCCCGGTCTGGGGATCTCTAAGCCCAAGGGCTGGGGCGCCCCATGCCTGGGGCTCCCAAAGCCCAAGGAATGAGGAGTCCCAGGCCTGGGGCTCCCAAAGCCTAAGGGCTGGGGCGCCCCAGGCCTGGGGCTCCCTAAGTCTAATGGCTGGGGCGCCCCAAGTTGGGAATCCCTAAGCCTAATTGCTGGGGCGCCGCATGTCTGGGGCTCTATAAGTCTAAGGGCTGGGGCGCCCCAGGCCTGGGGCTCCCTATGCCTAAGTGCTGGGGCGCCTCAGGCCAGGGGCTCCCTAAGTCTAAGAGCTGGGGCTCACCAGGCCAGGGACTCCCAAAGCCTAAGGGATGGGGCGCCCCAGACCTAGGGCTCCCAAAGCCTAAGGGCTGGGGCACCCCATGCCTGGTGTTCCAAAGCCTAAGGGCTGGGGCGCCGCAGGCCTGGGGCTCCCAAAACCTATGGGCTGGTGCGTCCCAGGCCTGGGGCTCCCAAAGCCTAAGCGCTGAGGCGCCCCAGGCCTGGAGCTCCCAAAGTCTAAGGGCTGGGGCGCCCCAGGTCGTGGCTCCCAAAGACAAAGGGCTGGGGTGACCCGACCTCGGCCTCCGAAATTCTAAGGGCTAGGGCGACCCAGGCCTGGGGCTAACTAAGCCTAAGGGCTGGTGCACCCCAGACCTGGGGCTATCAAAGCCTAAGGGCTGGGGCACCGCAGGCCTGGGTCTCCCAAAGCCTAAGGGCTGAGGCGCCCCAGGCCTGGGGCTCCCTAAGCTTAAGGACTGGGGCGCCCAGGCCAGGGTCTCCCAAAGACTAAGAGCTGGGGCGACCCAAGCCTGGGTCTCCCAAAACCTAAGGGCTGGGTGCCCCAGGCCTGTGGCTCCCTAAGGCTAAGTGTTGGGGCGCCCCAGGCCTGGGGCTCCCAAAGTCTGAGGGCTGGGGAGACCCAGGCCTGGGTCTCCCTCAGCCTAAGGGCTGGAGCGCCACAGGCCTGGGGTTCCCTAAGCCTAAGCGCTGGGGCGCCCCAGGACTGGGGTTCCCAAAGCCTAAGGGCTGGGACGCTCCAGGCCTGGGCATCCTTAATCCTAAGGGCTGGGGCACCCCAGGCCTGGGGCTCCCTAAGCCTAATTGCTGGGGCGCCCCAGGTCTGGGGCTCTCTAAGCCTAATGGTTGGGTAGACCCTAGCCTGGGGGTCCCTAAGCCTAAGGGCGGGTTTCCCTGTCCTGGGGCTCCAAAAGCCTAAGGGCTGGGGCGCCCCAGGCCTGGGGCTCCCAAAGTCTAAGGGCTGGGGCGACCCAGGCCTGGGGCACCCTAAGCCGCAGAGCTGGGGCGCCCCAGGCCTGGGGCTCCCTAAGCCTAAGGGTGGGGGCGCCCCAGGCCTGGGGCTCCCAAAACCTAAGGGCTGCGGAGACCCAGGCCTGGGTCTCCCTCAGCCTAAGGGCTGGAGCGCCACAGGCCTGGGGTTACTTAAGCCTAAGGGCTGGGGCGCCCCAGGCCTGGCACTCCCAAAACCTATGGGCTTGGGCGTCCCTGGCCTGGGGCTCCCAAAGCCTAATGGCTGGGGCGCCCCAGGCCTGGGGCTCCCTAAGCCTAAGGGCTGGGGCGCCCCAAGCCTGGGGCTACAAAAGCTTAAGGGTTGGCGCGCCGCAGGCCTGGGGCTCCCAAATCCTAAGGGCTGGGGCGCCACAGGCCTGGCGCTCCCAAAGCTTAAGGCCTTGGGCGCCCCACGCCTGGCACTCCCAAAACCTATGGGCTTGGGCGTCCCTGGCCTGGGGCTCCCAAAGCCTAATGGCTGGGGCGCCCCAGGCCTGGGGCTCCCTAAGCCTAAGGGCTTGGGCGCCCCAAGCCTGGGGCTACAAAAGCTTAAGGGTTGGCGCGCCGCAGGCCTGGGTCTCCCTCAGCCTAAGGGCTGGAGCGCCACAGGCCTGGGGTTCCCTAAGCCTAAGGGCTGGGGCGCCCCACGCCTGGCACTCCCAAAACCTATGGGCTTGGGCGTCCCTGGCCTGGGGCTCCCAAAGCCTAATGGCTGGGGCGCCCCAGGCCTGGGGCTCCCTAAGCCTAAGGGCTGGGCGCCCCAAGCCTGGGGCTACAAAAGCTTAAGGGTTGGCGCGCCGCAGGCCCGGGGCTCCCAAATCCTAAGGGCTGGGGCGCCACAGGCCTGGCGCTCCCAAAGCTTAAGGCCTTGGGCGCTCCAGGACTGGGGTCCCCAAAGCCTAAGGGCTGGGGCGCCCCAGGCCCGGGGCTCCCTAAGCCTAAGGGTTGGGGCGCCCCAGGCCTGGGGCTCCAAAAGCTTAAGGGTTGGCACGCCACAGGCCTGGGGCTCCCAAATCCTAAGGCCTGGGGCACCACAGGCCTGGCGCTCCCAAAGCCTACGGGCTGGGGCGTCCCAGGTCTGGGGCTCCCAAAGCCTAAGGGCTGGGGTGCCCCAGGCCTGAGGCTCCCTAAGCATAAGGGCTGGGGCGTCCCAGCCCTGGTTCTCCCTAAGTCTAAGGGCTGGGTGCAAGAGGCCGGGGCCTCCCAAAGCTTAAGGGCTGGGGCGCCCCATGCCCGGGGTTCCAAAGCCTAAGGGTTGAGGCGCCGCAGGCCTGGGGCTCCCAAAACCTATGGTCAGGGGCGTCCCAGGCCTGGGCCTCCCAAAGCCTAAGGGCTGAGGCGCCCCTGGCCTGGGGCTCACAAAGCCTAAGGGCTGGGGCGCACCAGGTCTGGGGTTCCAACAGACTAAGGTCTGGGGCGACCCGGCCTCGGGCTCCCAAAATCTAAGGACTAGGGCGACACAGGCCTGGGGTTCCCAAGCCAAAGGGCTATGGAACCCCAGGCCAGGGGCTCCCTAAGCCTAAGGGCTGGGGCGCCCCAGGTCTGGGGCTCCCTAAGCGTTAGGGCTAGGGCGCCCCAGACCTGGGGCTCCCAAAGCCTAAGGGCTGAGGCACCCCAGGCTTGGAGCTCCCAAAGCCTAATTGCTGAGGCGCCCCAGGCCTGGGGATCTCTAAGCCCAAGGGCTGGGGTTCTCCAGGCCTGGGGCTCCCAAAGCCTAAGGGCTGGGGCACCCCAGGCTTGGGGCTCCCAAAGCCTAAGGGCTGGGGCGACCCAGGCCTGTGGCTCCCTAAAACTAAGGGCTGGGGCGCCCCAGGCCTGGGGATCCCTAAGCCTAAGGGCTGGGGCTCCCCAAGCCTGGGCATCCCTAATCCTAAGGGCTGGGGCGCCCCAGGCCTGGGGTTCCCAAAGCCTAAATGCTGGGGCGCTCCAGGCCTGGGCATCCTTAATCCTAAGGGCTGGGGCACCCCAGGCCTGGGGCTCCCTAAGCCTAATTGCTGGGGTGCCCCAAGTCTGGGGCTCTCTAAGCCTAAGGCCTGGGGCGACCTAGGCCTGGCGCTCCCAAAGCCTAATTGCTGGGGCACCCCCGGTCTGGGACTCTCTAAGCCTAAGGCTTGGTCGACCCTGGCCTGGGGCTCCCTAAGCCTAAGGGCTGGGGCGCCCCCGGCCTGGGGATCCCAAAGCCTAAGGGCTGGGGCACCCCAGGCCTGGGGCTCTCTAACCCAAGGGCTGGTGCGCCCCAGGCCTGGGGCTCCCAAAGCCCAAGGAATGAGGAGTCTCAGGCCTGGTGCTCCCAAAGCCTAAGGGCTGGGGCGACCCAGGCCTGGGGCTCCCTAAGTCTAATGGCTGGGGCGCCCCAAGTTGGGAATTCCTAAGCCTAATTGCCGGGGCGCCGCATGTCTGGGGCTCTATAAGTCTAAGGGCTGGGGCGCCCCAGGCCTGGGGCTCCCTAAGCCTAAGTGCTGGGGCGCCTCAGGCCAGGGGCTCCCTAAGTCTAAGAGCTGGGGCTCACCAGGCCAGGGACTCCCAAAGCCTAAGGGATGGGGCGCCCCAGGCCTGGGGCTCCAAAAGCCCAAGCGCTGAGGCGTCCCAGGCCTGGGGCACCCTTAGCCTAAGGGCTGGGGCGCCCGAGGCCTAGGGCTCCCTAAGGCTAAGGGCTGGGGCGCCCCAGACCTAGGGCTCCCAAAGCCTAAGGGCTGGGGCGCCCCAGGCCTGGGGCTCCAAAAGCCCAAGCGCTGAGGTGTCCCAGGCCTGGGGCACCCTAAGCCTAAGGGCTGGGGCGCCCGAGGCCTTGGACTTCCTAAGGCTAAGGGTTGGGGCGCCCCAGACCTAGGGCTCCCAAAGCCTAAGGGCTGGGGCGCCCCATGCCTGGTGTTACAAAGCCTAAAGGCTGGGGCGCCGCTGGCCTGGGGCTCCCAAAACCTATGGGCTGGTGCGTCCCAGGTCTGGGGCTCCCAAAGCCTAAGCGCTGAGGCGCCCCAGGCCTGGAGCTCCCAAAGTCTAAGGGCTGGGGCGCCCCAGGTCGGGGCTCCCAAAGACTAAGGGCTGGGGTGGCCCGACCTCGGCCTCCCAAAGTCTAAGGGCTAGGGCGACCCAGGGCTGGGGCTAACTAAGCCTAAAGGCTGGGGCTCCCAAGACCTGGGGCTATCAAAGCCTAAGGGCTGGGGCGTCCCAGGCCTTGGGCTTCTTAAGTCTAAGGGCTGGGGAGCCCCAGGCCTGGGGCTCCCTAAGCCTAAGGGAAGGGGCGCCCAAGTTCAGGGGCGCCCAAGATTAAGAGCTGGGGCGACCCAAGCCTGGGTCTCCCAAAGCCTAAGGGCTGGGTGCCCCAGGCCTGTGGCTCCCTAAGGCTAAGGGTTGGGGTGCCCCAGGCCTGGGGCTCCCAAAGCCTAAGGGCTGGGGAGCCCCAGGCCAGGGGCTCCCTAAGTCTAAGAGCTGGGAATCACCAGGCCTGGGGCTCCCTAAGCCTAAGGGCTGGGGCACCCTAGACCTGGCGCACCCAAAGCCTAAGGGCTGGGGAGCCCCAGGGCTGGGTCTCCCAAAGCCTAAGGGCTGGGCGTCACAGGCCTGGGGTTCCCAAAGTCTAAGAACTGGGGATCAACAGGCCTGGGGCTCCCTAAGCCGAAGGGCTGGGGCGCCCCAGGCCTGGGGATCCCTAAGCCTAAGGGCTGGGGCGACCCAGGTCTGGGGCTCCCTAAGCCTAAGTGTGGGGGCGCCCCAGGCTTGGAGCTCCCTAAGCCGAAGGGCTGGGGCGTCCCAGGCCCTGAGCTCCCAAAGCCTAAGTGCTGGGGTGCCCAAGGCCTAGGGCTCTGTAAGCCCAAGAGCTGGGGCACCCCAGTCCTGGGGCTCCCAAAGCCGAAGGACTGAGGCCTCCCAGGCCTGGGGCTCCCTAAGGCCAAGGTTGGGGCGCCCCAGGTCTGGGTCTCCCAAAGCCTAAGAGCTGGGGCTAACCTGGCCTGGGGCTCCCTAAGCCTAAATGCAGGGCGCCCCAGGCCTGGGGCTCCCTAAGACTAAGGGCCGGGGCGACCCTGGCCTGGCGCTCCCTAAGCCTACTTGCTGGGGCGCCCCAGGTCTGGGCATCTCTAAGCCTAAGGGCTGGGGCGCCCCAGGTCTGGGGCTCCCAAAGCCTAAAGGCTGGGGCGCCCCAGGCTAGGGGCTCCCAAAGCCTAAGGTCTGGGGCGCCCCAGGCCAGGGGCTCCAAAGCCTAAAGGCTGGGGCACCTCAGGCCTGCGGCTCCCTAAGCCTAAGTGCTGGGGATCCCCAGGCCTGGAGCTCCCAAAGCCTAAAGGCTGGGGCGCCTCAGGCCTAGGGCTCCCTAAGCCTAAGGGCTGGGGCGCCCCAGGCTTGCGGCTCCCAAAGCCAAAGGGCTGGGGCGACGGGCCAGAGGCTCCCTAAGCCTAAGGACTGGGGTGCCCCAGGACTGGGATTCCCTAAGCCTAATTGCTGGGGCGCCCCAGGTCTGGGGCTCTCTAAGCCTAATGGTTGGGTAGACTCTAGCCTGGGGCTCCCTAAGCCTAAGGGCGGGGTTCCCTGTCCTGGAGCTCCCAAAGCCTAAGGGCTGGGGCGCCCCAAGCCTGGGGCTCCCAAAGTCTAAGGGCAGGGGCGACCCAGGCCTGGGGCTCCCAAAGCCTAAGGGTGGGGGCGCCCAAGGCCTGGGGCTCCCAAAACCTAAGGGCTGGGGAGACCCTGGCCTGGGGTTCCCTAAGCCTAAGCGCTGGGGTGCCCCAGGACTGGGGTTCCCAAAGCCTAAGGGCTGGGGCGCCCCAGGCCTGGGCATCCCTAATCCAAAGGGCTGGGGCATCCCAGGTCTGGGGCTTTCTAAGCCTAAGGACTGGGACACCCTAGACCTGGCGCACCCAAAGCGTAAGGGCTGGGGAGCCCCAGGCCTGGGTCTCCCAAGCCTAAGGGCTGGGCGTCCCAGGCCTGGGGTTCCCAAAGTCTAATAGCTGGGGATCACCAGGCCTGGGGCTCCCTAAGCCTAAGGGCTGGGGCGCCCCAGGCCTGGGGATCCCTAAGCCTAAGGGCTGAGGCGACCCAGGTCTGGGGCTATCTAAGCCTAAGGGCTGGGGCGCCTCAGGCTTGGGCTCTCTAAGCCTAACGGTTTGGGCGCCCCAGACCAGGGGCTCCCTAAGCCTAAGTGTGGGGGCACCCCAGGCTTGGAGCTTCTTAAGCCGAAGGGCTGGGGCGTCCCAGGCCCTGGGCTCCCAAAGCCTAAGTGCTGGGGTGCCCCAGGCCTAGGGCTCTATAAGCCCAAGAGCTGGGGCACCCCAGTCCTGGGGCTCCCAAAGCCGAAGGACTGAGGCGTCCCAGGCCTGGGGCTCTCTAAGGCCAAGGGTGGGGCGCCCCAGGCCTGGGGCTCCCAAAGTCTAAGAGCTGGGGCTAACACGGCCTGGGGCTCCCTAAGCCTAAATGCTGGGGCGCCCCAGGCCTGGGGCTCCCTAAGCCTAAAGTCCGGGGCGACCCTGGCCTGGCGCTCCCTAAGCCTACTTGCTGGGACGACCCAGGTCTGGGGATCTCTAAGCCTAAGGGCTGGGGCGCCCCAGGTCTGGGGCTCCCAAAGCCTAAAGGCTGGGGCGCCCCAGGCTAGGGGCTCCCAAAGACTAAGGGCTGGGGCGACCCAGGCCTGGGGCTCCCTAAGGCTTATTGCTGGGGCACCCCAGGTCTGGGGCTCTCTAAGCCTAAGGGCTTGGGCGACCCTGGCCTGGGGTTCCCTAAGCCTAAAGACTCGGGCGCCCCCAGCCTGGGGCTCCCAAAGCCTAAGGACTGGGGCGCCCCAGGCCAGGGGCTCCCAAAGCCTAAAGGCTGGGGCGCCCCAGGCCTGGAGCTCCCAAAGCCTAAAGGCTGGGGCGCCTCAGGCCTAGGGCTCCCTAAGCCTAAGGGCTGGGGCCCCCCAGGGTTGCGGCTCCCAAAGCCAAAGGGCTGGGGCGACGGGCCTGGGGCTCCCTAAGCCTAAGGGCTGGGGCGACACAGGCCTGGGGCTCCCAAAGTCTAAGGGCTGGGGCGACCCAGGCCTGGGGCACCCTAAGCCGCAGAGCTGGGGCGCCCCAGGCCTGGGGCTCCCTAAGCCTAAGGGTGGGGGCGCCCCAGGCCTGGGGCTCCCAAAACCTAAGGGCTGGGGCGCCCCAGGACTGGGGTTCCCAAAGCCTAAGTGCTGGGACGCTCCAGGCCTGGGCATCCTTAATCCTAAGGGCTGGGGCACCCCAGGCCTGGGGCTCCCTAAGCCTAATTGCTGGGGCGCCCCAGGTCTGGGGCTCTCTAAGCCTAATGGTTGAGTAGACCCTAGCCTGGGGGTCCCTAAGCCTAAGGGCGGGTTTCCCTGTCATGGGGCTCCCAAAGCCTAAGGGCTGGGGCGCCCCAGTCCTGGGGCTCCCAAAGTCTAAGGGCTGGGGAGACCCAGGCCTGGGTCTCCCTCAGCCTAAGGGCTGGAGCGCCACAGGCCTGGGGTTCCCTAAGCCTAAGGGCTGGGGCGCCCCAGGCCTGGCACTCCCAAAACCTATGGGCTTGGGCGTCCCTGGCCTGGGGCTCCCAAAGCATAATGGCTGGGGCGCCCCAGGCCTGGGGCTCCCTAAGCCTAAGGGCTGGAGCGCACCAGGCCTGGGACTCCATAAGCTTAAGGGTTGGCGCGCCGCAGGCCTGGGGCTCCCAAATCCTAAGGGCTGGGGCGCCACAGGCCTGGCGCTCCCAAAGCTTAAGACCCGGGGCGCTCCAGGACTGGGGTTCCCAAAGCCTAAGGGCTGGGTCGCCCCAGGCCTGGGGCTCCCTAAGCCTAAGGGTTGGGGCGCCCCAGGCCTGGGGCTCCAAAAGCTTAAGGGTTGGCACGCCGCAGGCCTGGGGCTCCCAAATCCTAAGGCCTGGGGCGCCACAGGCCTGGCGCTCCCAAAGCCTACGGGCTGGGGCGCCCCAGGTCTGGGGCTCCCAAAGCCTAAGGGCTGGGGTGCCCCAGGCTGAGGCTCACTAAGCATAAGGGCTGGGGCGTCCCAGCCCTGGTTCTCCCTAAGTCTAAGGGCTGGTTGCAAGAGGCCGGGGCCTCCCAAAGCTTAAGGGCTGGGGCGCCCCATGCCTGGGGTTCCAAAGCCTAAGCGTTGGGGCGCCGCAGGCCTGGGGCTCCCAAAACCTATGGTCAGGGGCGTCCCAGGCCTGGGCCTCCCAAAGCCTAAGGGCTGAGACGCCCCTGGCCTGGGGCTCACAAAGCCTAAGGGCTGGGGCACACCAGGTCTGGGGCTCCCACAGACTAAGGTCTGGGGCGACCCGGCCTCGGGCTCCCAAAATCTAAGGACTAGGGCCACACAGGCCTGGGGCTCCCAAGCCAAAGGGCTAGGGAACCCCAGGCCAGGGGCTCCCTAAGCCTAAGGGCTGGGGCGCCCCAGGTCTGGGGCTCCCTAAGCGTTAGGGCTGGGGCGCCCCAGACCTGGGGCTCCCAAAGCCTAAGGGCTGAGGCACCCCAGGCTTGGGGCTCCCAAAGCCTAATTGCTGGGGCGCCCCAGGCCTGGGGATCTCTAAGCCCAAGGGCTGGGGTTCTCCAGGCCTGGGGCTCCCAAAGCCTAAGGGCTGGGGCACCCCAGGCTTGGGGCTCCCAAAGCCTAAGGGCTGGGGCGACCCAGGCCTGGTGCTCCCTAAAACTAAGGGCTGGGGCGCCCCAGGCCTGGGGATCCCTAAGCCTAAGGGCTGGGGCGCCCCAGGCCTTGGCATCCTTAATCCTAAGGGCTGGGGCGCCCCAGGCCTGGGGTTCCCAAAGCCTAAAGGCTGGGGCGCTCCAGTCCTGGGCATCCTTAATCCTAAGGGCTGGGGCACCCCAGGCCTGGGGCTCCCTAAGCCTAATTGCTGGGGTGCCCCAAGTCTGGGGCTCTCTAAGCCTAAGGGCTGGGGCGACCCAGGCCTGGCGCTCCCAAAGCCTAATTGCTGGGGCACCCCGGTCTGGGGCTCTCTAAGCCTAAGGCTTGGTCGACCCTGGCCTGGGGCTACCTAAGCCTAAGGGCTGGGGCGCCCCCGGCCAGGGAACCCAAAGCCTAAGGGCTGGGGCACCCCAGGCCTGGGGCTCTCTAAGCCCAAGGGCTGGGGCGCCCCAGGCCTGGGGCTCCCAAAGCCCAAGGAATGAGGAGTCCCAGGCCTGGGGCTCCCAAAGCATAAGGGCTGGGGCGCCCCAGGCCTGGGGCTCCCTAAGTCTAATGGCTGGGGCGCCCCAAGTTGGGAATCCCTAAGCCTAATTGCTGGGGCGCCGCATGTCTGGGGCTCTATAAGTCTAAGTGCTGGGGCGCCTCAGGCCAGGGGTTCCCTAAGTCTAAGAGCTGGGGCTCACCAGGCCAGGGACTTCCAAAGCCTAAGGGCTGGGGCGCCCCAGGCCTGGGGCTCCAAAAGCCCAAGCGCTGAGGCGTCCCAGGCCTGGGGCACCCTAAGCCTAAGGGCTGGGGCGCCCGAGGCCTAGGGCTCCCTAAGGCTAAGGGCTGGGGCGCCCCAGACCTAAGGCTCCCAAAGCCTAAGGGCTGGGGCGCCCCAGGCCTGGGGCTCCAAAAGCCCAAGCGCTGAGGCATCCCAGGCCTGGGGCACCCTAAGTCTAAGGGCTGGGGCGCCCAAGGCCTAGGGCTCCCTAAGGCTAAGGGTTGGGGCGCCCCAGACCTAGGGCTCCCAAAGCCTAAGGGCTGGGGCGCCCCATGCCTGGTGTTCCAAAGCCTAAGGGCTGGGGCGCCGCTGGCCTGGGGCTCCCAAAACCTATGGGCTGGTGCGTCCCAGGTCTGGGGCTCCCAAAACCTAAGCGCTGAGGCGCCCCAGGCCTTGAGCTCCCAAAGTCTAAGGGCTGGGGCGCCCCAGGTAGGGGCTCCCAAAGACTAAGGGCTGGGGTGGCCCGACCTCGGCCTCCCAAAGTCTAAGGGCTAGGGCGACCCAGGGCTGGGGCTAACTAAGCCTAAGGGCTGGGGCTCCCAAGACCTGGGGCTAACAAAGCCTAAGGGCTGGGGAGCCCCAGGCCAGGGGCTCCCTAAGCCTAAGGGTTGGGGCGCCCCAGGCCTGGGGCTCCAAAAGCTTAAGGGTTGGCACGCCGCAGGCCTGGGGCTCCCAAATCCTAAGGCCTGGGGCGCCACAGGCCTGGCGCTCCCAAAGCCTACGGGCTGGGGCGCCCCAGGTCTGGGGCTCCCAAAGCCTAAGGGCTGGGGTGCCCCAGGCTGAGGCTCCCTAAGCATAAGGGCTGGGGCGTCCCAGCCCTGGTTCTCCCTAAGTCTAAGGGCTGGTTGCAAGAGGCCGGGGCCTCCCAAAGCTTAAGGGCTGGGGCGCCCCATGCCTGGGGTTCCAAAGCCTAAGGGTTGGGGCGCCGCAGCCCTGGGGCTCCCAAAACCTATGGTCAGGGGCGTCCCAGGCCTGGGCCTCCCAAAGCCTAAGGGCTGAGACGCCCCTGGCCTGGGGCTCACAAAGCCTAAGGGCTGGGGCACACCAGGTCTGGGGCTCCCACAGACTAAGGTCTGGGGCGACCCGGCCTCGGGCTCCCAAAATCTAAGGACTAGGGCCACACAGGCCTGGGGCTCCCAAGCCAAAGGGCTAGGGAACCCCAGGCCAGGGGCTCCCTAAGCCTAAGGGCTGGGGCGCCCCAGGTCTGGGGCTCCCTAAGCGTTAGGGCTGGGGCGCCCCAGACCTGGGGCTCCCAAAGCCTAAGGGCTGAGGCACCCCAGGCTTGGGGCTCCCAAAGCCTAATTGCTGGGGCGCCCCAGGCCTGGGGATCTCTAAGCCCAAGGGCTGGGTTTCTCCAGGCCTGGCGCTCCCAAAGCCTAAGGGCTGGGGCACCCCAGGCTTGGGGCTCCCAAAGCCTAAGGGCTGGGGCGACCCAGGCCTGGTGCTCCCTAAAACTAAGGGCTGGGGCGCCCCAGGCCTGGGGATCCCTAAGCCTAAGGGCTGGGGCGCCCCAGGCCTTGGCATCCTTAATCCTAAGGGCTGGGGCGCCCCAGGCCTGGGGTTCCCAAAGCCTAAAGGCTGGGGCGCTCCAGTCCTGGGCATCCTTAATCCTAAGGGCTGGGGCACCCCAGGCCTGGGGCTCCCTAAGCCTAATTGCTGAGGTGCCCCAAGTCTGGGGCTCTCTAAGCCTAAGGGCTGGGGCGACCCAGGCCTGGCGCTCCCAAAGCCTAATTGCTGGGGCACCCCGGTCTGGGGCTCTCTAAGCCTAAGGCTTGGTCGACCCTGGCCTGGGGCTCCCTAAGCCTAAGGGCTGGGGCGCCCCCGGCCAGGGAACCCAAAGCCTAAGGGCTGGGGCACCCCAGGCCTGGGGCTCTCTAAGCCCAAGGGCTGGGGCGCCCCAGGCCTGGGGCTCCCAAAGCCCAAGGAATGAGGAGTCCCAGGCCTGGGGCTCCCAAAGCGTAAGGGCTGGGGCGCCCCAGGCCTGGGGCTCCCTAAGTCTAATGGCTGGGGCGCCCCAAGTTGGGAATCCCTAAGCCTAATTGCTGGGGCGCCGCATGTCTGGGGCTCTATAAGTCTAAGTGCTGGGGCGCCTCAGGCCAGGGGCTCCCTAAGTCTAAGAGCTGGGGCTCACCAGGCCAGGGACTTCCAAAGCCTAAGGGCTGGGGCGCCCCAGGCCTGGGGCTCCAAAAGCCCAAGCGCTGAGGCGTCCCAGGCCTGGGGCACCCTAAGCCTAAGGGCTGGGGCGCCCGAGGCCTAGGGCTCCCTAAGGCTAAGGGCTGGGGCGCCCCAGACCTAAGGCTCCCAAAGCCTAAGGGCTGGGGCGCCCCAGGCCTGGGGCTCCAAAAGCCCAAGCGCTGAGGCATCCCAGGCCGGGGGCACCCTAAGTCTAAGGGCTGGGGCGCCCAAGGCCTAGGGCTCCCTAAGGCTAAGGGTTGGGGCGCCCCAGACCTAGGGCTCCCAAAGCCTAAGGGCTGGGGCGCCCCATGCCTGGTGTTCCAAAGCCTAAGGGCTGGGGCACCGCTGGCCTGGGGCTCCCAAAACCTATGGGCTGGTGCGTCCCAGGTCTGGGGCTCCCAAAACCTAAGCGCTGAGGCGCCCCAGGCCTTGAGCTCCCAAAGTCTAAGGGCTGGGGCGCCCCAGGTAGGGGCTCCCAAAGACTAAGGGCTGGGGTGGCCCGACCTCGGCCTCCCAAAGTCTAAGGGCTAGGGCGACCCAGGGCTGGGGCTAACTAAGCCTAAGGGCTGGGGCTCCCAAGACCTGGGGCTATCAAAGCCTAAGGGCTGGGGCGTCCCAGGCTTTGGGCTTCTTAAGTCTAAGGGCTGGGGAGCCCCAGGCCTGGGGCTCCCTAAGCCTAAGGGCAGGGGCGCCCAAGTTCAGGGGCGCCCAAGACTAAGAGCTGGGGCGACCCAAGCCTGGTTCTCCCAAAGCCTAAGGGCTGGGTGCCCCAGGCCTGTGGCTCCCTAAGGCTAAGGGTTGGGGCGCCCCAGGCCTGGGGCTCCCAAAGCCTAAGGGCTGGGGAGCCCCAGGCCAGGGGCTCCCTAAATCTAAGAGCTGGGGATCACCAGGCCTGGGGCTCCCTAAGCCTAAGGGATGGGGCACCCTAGACCTGGCGCACCCAAAGCCTAAGGGCTGGGGAGCCCCAGGCCTGGGTCTCCAAAAGCCTAAGGGCTGGGCGTCCCAGGCCTGGGGTTCCCAAAGTCTAAGAGCTGGGGATCACCAGGCCTGGGGCTCCCTAAGCCTAAGGGCTGGGGCGCCCCAGGCCTGGGGATCCCTAAGCCTAAGAGCTGGGGCGACCCAGGTCTGGGGCTATCTAAGCCAAAGGGCTGGGGCGCCTCAGGCCTGGGGCTCTCTAAGCCTAAGGGTTTGGGCGCCCCAGACGAGGGGCTCCCTAAGCCTAAGTGTGGGGGCGCACCAGGCTTGGAGCTTCTTAAGCCGAAGGGCTGGGGCGTCCCAGGCCCTGGGCTCCCAAAGCCTAAGTGCTGGGGTGCCCCAGGCCTAGGGCTCTGTAAGCCCAAGAGCTGGGGCACCCCAGTCCTGGGGCTCCCAAAGCCGAAGGACTGAGGCGTCCCAGGCCTGGGGCTCGCTAAGGCCAAGGTTGGGGCGCCCCAGGCCTGGGGCTCCCAAAGTCTAAGAGCTGGGGCTAACCTGGCCTGGGGCTCCCTAAGCCTAAATGCTGGGGCGCCCCAGGCCTGGGGCTCCCTAAGACTAAGGGCCGGGGCGACCCTGGCCTGGCGCTCCCTAAGCCTACTTGCTGGGGCGCCCCAGGTCTGGGGATCTCTAAGCCTAAGGGTTGGGGCGCCCCAGGTCTGGGGCTCCCAAAGCCTAAAGTCTGGGGCGCCCCAGGCTAGGGGCTCCCAAAGACTAAGGGCTGGGGCGACCCAGTCCTGGGGCTCCCTAAGCCTAATTGCTGGGGCACCCCAGGTCTGGGGCTCTCTAAGCCTAAGGGCTTGGGCGACCCTGGCCTGGGGCTCCCTAAGCCTAAGGACTCGGGCGCCCCCGGCCTGGGGCTCCCAAAGCCTAAGGACTGGGGCGCCCCAGGCCAGGGGCTCCCAAAGCCTAAAGGCTGGGGCACCTCAGGCCTGGGGCTCCCTAAGCCTAAGTGCTGGGGCGCCCCAGGCCTGGAGCTCCCAAAGCCTAAAGGCTGGGGCGCCTCAGGCCTAGGGCTCCCTAAGCCTAAGGGCTGGGGCGCCCCAGGCTTGCGGCTCCCAAAGCCAAAGGGCTGGGGCGACGGGCCTGGGGCTCCCTCAGCTTAAGGGCTGGAGCGCCACAGGCCTGGGGTTCCCTAAGCCTAAGCGCTGGGGCGCCCCAGGACTGGGGTTCCCAAAGCCTAAGGGCTGGGGCACCCCAGGCCTGGGCATCCCTAATCCTAAGGGCTGGGGCACCCCAGGCCTGGGGCTCCCTAAGCCTAATTGCTGGGGCGACCCAGGTCTGGGGCTTTCTAAGCCTAAGGGTTGGGGCCACCCAGGTCTGGGGCTTTCTAAGCCTATGGGTTGGGGCGACCCAGGCCTGGGGCTCCCTAAGACTAATTGCTAGGGCGCACCAAGTCTGGGGCTCAATAAGCCTAAGGGCTGGGGCAATCCTGGACTGGGTCTCCCTAAGTCAAAGAGCTGCGGCTCACCAGGCCTGGGGCTCCCTACGCCGAATGGCGGGGGCGCCCCAGGCCTGGCGCTCCCAAAACCTATGGGCTTGGGCGTCCCTGGCCTGGGGCTCCCAAAGCCTAATGGCTGGGGCGCCCCAGGCCTGGGGCTCCCTAAGCCTAAGGTCTGGGGCGCCCCAGGCCTGGGGCTCCAAAAGCTTAAGGGTTGGCGCGCCGCAGGCCTGGGGCTCCCAAATCCTAAGGGCTGGGGCGCCACAGGCCTGGCGCTCCCAAAGACGAAGGCCTGGGGCGCCCCAGGACTGGGGTTCCCAAAGCCTAAGGGCTGGAGCGCCCCAGGCCTGGGGCTCCCAAATCCTAAGGCCTGGGGCTCCACAGGCCTGGCGCTCCCAAAGCCTAAGGGCTGGGGCGCCCCAGGTCTGGGGCTCCCAAAGCCTAAGGGCTGGGGCACCCCAGGCCTGGGGCTCCCTAAGCCTAAGGGCTGGGGCGCCTCAGGCCTGGGGCTTCTTAAACTTAAGGGCTGGGGCGCCCCAGGCCTGGGGCTCCCAAAGCCTAAGGGCTGGGGCGCCCCATGCCTGGGGTTCCAAAGCCTAAGGGCTGGGGCGCCACAGGCCTGGGGCTCCCAAAACCTATGGGCGGGGGCGCACCAGGCCTGGGGCTCCCTAAGACTAAGGTCTGGGGCGACCCTGCCTCTGGCTCCCAAAACCTAAGGGCTGGGGCGCCCCAGGCCTAGGGCTCCCAAAACCTATGGGCTGGGGCGTCCCAGTCCTGGTGCTCCAAAAGCCTAAGGGCTTGGGCGCCACGGCATCGGGCTCCCAAAGCCTAAAGGCTGTGGTGCCCCATGCCAGGGGCTCCCTAAGCATAAGGGCTGGGGCGTCCCAGGCCTGGTTCTCCCTAAGTCTAAGGGCTGGGTGCAAGAGGCCGGGGCCTCCCAAAACTTAAGGGCTGGGGCGCCCCATGCCTGGGGTTCCAAAGCCTAAGGGTTGGGGCGCCGCAGGCCTGGGGCTCCCAAAACCTATGGTCAGGGGCGTCCCAGGCCTGGGCCTCCCAAAGCCTAAGGGCTGAGGCGCCCCAGGCCAGGGGCTAACAAAGCCTAAGGGCTGGGGCGCACCAGGTCTGGGGCTCCCAAAAACTAAGGGCTGGGGCGACCCGGCCTCGGGCTCCCAAAATCTAAGGACTAGGGCGACCCAGGCCTGGGGCTCCCAAGCCTAAGGGCTGGGGAGCCCCAGGCCAGGGGCTCCCTAAGCCTAAGGGCTGGGGCGCCCCAGGTCTGGGGCTCCCTAAGCGTTAGGGCTGGAGCGCCGCAGACCTGGGGCTCCCAAAGCCTAAGGGCTGGGGTACCCCAGGCCTGGGGCTAACTAGGACTAAGGGCTGGGGCGCCCCAGACCTGGAGCTATCAAAGCCTAAGGACTGGGGCGTCCCAGGCCTTGGGCTTCTTAAGCCTAAGGGCTGGGGCGCCCCAGGCCTGGGGCTCCCTAAGCCTAAGGGCTGGGGTGACCCAACCTGGGGCTCCCTAAGGCTAATGGCTGGGGCGCCCCAGGTCTGGCCATACCAAATACTGAGGGCTGGGATGCCCCAGGCCTTGGGCTCCCTAAGCCTAATTGCTGGGGGGCCCCAGGTCTGGGGCTCTCTAAGCCTAAGGGCTGGGGCGACCCTGGCCTGTCGCTCTCTAAGTCTAAGGGCTGGTGCCCCCCAGGCCTGGGGCTCCCAAAGCCTAAGGGATGGGGCGCCCCAAGCCTGGGGCTCCCAAAGCCTAAGGGCTGGGGCGCCCCAGGCCTGGGGCTCCCAAAGACTAAGGGTTGGGGTGACCCGGCCTCGGGCTCCCAAAGTATAAGGGCTAGGGTGAACGAGGCCTGGGGCTAACTAAGCCTAAGGGCTGGGGCGTCCCAGACCTGGGGCTATCAAAGCCTAAGGGCTAGGGCACCGCAGGCCTGGGGCTATCAAAGCCTAAGGGCTAAGGCGCCCCAGGTCTGGGGCTCCCAAAGCCGAAGGGCTGGTGCGCCCCAGGTCTGGGGCTCCCGAAGCCTAAGGGTTGGGGCGCCCAAGGCCATGGGCTACCTAAATCTAAGAGCTGGGGATCACCAGGCCTGGGACTCCCAAAGCCTAAGGGCTGGGGCGCCCCAGGCCTGGGTCTCCCAAAGCCTAAGGGCTGGGCGCCCCAGGCCTGGGGCTCCCAAAGTCTAAGGGTCGGGGCGTCCCAGCCCTGGGGCTCCCAAAACCTAAGGGCTGGGGAGACCCAGGCCTGGGTCTCCCTCAGCTTAAGGGCTGGAGCGCCACAGGCCTGGGGTTCCCTAAGCCTAAGCGCTGGGGCGCCCCAGGACTGGGGTTCCCAAAGCCTAAGGGCTGGGGCACCCCAGGCCTGGGCATCCCTAATCCTAAGGGCTGGGGCACCCCAGGCCTGGGGCTCCCTAAGCCTAATTGCTGGGGCGACCCAGGTCTGGGGCTTTCTAAGCCTAAGGGTTGGGGCCACCCAGGTCTGGGGCTTTCTAAGCCTATGGGTTGGGGCGACCCAGGCCTGGGGCTCCCTAAGACTAATTGCTAGGGCGCACCAAGTCTGGGGCTCAATAAGCCTAAGGGCTGGGGCAATCCTGGACTGGGTCTCCCTAAGTCAAAGAGCTGCGGCTCACCAGGCCTGGGGCTCCCTACGCCGAATGGCGGGGGCGCCCCAGGCCTGGCGCTCCCAAAACCTATGGGCTTGGGCGTCCCTGGCCTGGGGCTCCCAAAGCCTAATGGCTGGGGCGCCCCAGGCCTGGGGCTCCCTAAGCCTAAGGTCTGGGGCGCCCCAGGCCTGGGGCTCCAAAAGCTTAAGGGTTGGCGCGCCGCAGGCCTGGGGCTCCCAAATCCTAAGGGCTGGGGCGCCACAGGCCTGGCGCTCCCAAAGACGAAGGCCTGGGGCGCCCCAGGACTGGGGTTCCCAAAGCCTAAGGGCTGGAGCGCCCCAGGCCTGGGGCTCCCAAATCCTAAGGCCTGGGGCTCCACAGGCCTGGCGCTCCCAAAGCCTAAGGGCTGGGGCGCCCCAGGTCTGGGGCTCCCAAAGCCTAAGGGCTGGGGCACCCCAGGCCTGGGGCTCCCTAAGCCTAAGGGCTGGGGCGCCTCAGGCCTGGGGCTTCTTAAACTTAAGGGCTGGGGCGCCCCAGGCCTGGGGCTCCCAAAGCCTAAGGGCTGGGGCGCCCCATGCCTGGGGTTCCAAAGCCTAAGGGCTGGGGCGCCACAGGCCTGGGGCTCCCAAAACCTATGGGCGGGGGCGCACCAGGCCTGGGGCTCCCTAAGACTAAGGTCTGGGGCGACCCTGCCTCTGGCTCCCAAAACCTAAGGGCTGGGGCGCCCCAGGCCTAGGGCTCCCAAAACCTATGGGCTGGGGCGTCCCAGTCCTGGTGCTCCAAAAGCCTAAGGGCTTGGGCGCCACGGCATCGGGCTCCCAAAGCCTAAAGGCTGTGGTGCCCCATGCCAGGGGCTCCCTAAGCATAAGGGCTGGGACGTCCCAGGCCTGGTTCTCCCTAAGTCTAAGGGCTGGGTGCAAGAGGCCGGGGCCTCCCAAAACTTAAGGGCTGGGGCGCCCCATGCCTGGGGTTCCAAAGCCTAAGGGTTGGGGCGCCGCAGGCCTGGGGCTCCCAAAACCTATGGTCAGGGGCGTCCCAGGCCTGGGCCTCCCAAAGCCTAAGGGCTGAGGCGCCCCAGGCCAGGGGCTAACAAAGCCTAAGGGCTGGGGCGCACCAGGTCTGGGGCTCCCAAAAACTAAGGGCTGGGGCGACCCGGCCTCGGGCTCCCAAAATCTAAGGACTAGGGCGACCCAGGCCTGGGGCTCCCAAGCCTAAGGGCTGGGGAGCCCCAGGCCAGGGGCTCCCTAAGCCTAAGGGCTGGGGCGCCCCAGGTCTGGGGCTCCCTAAGCGTTAGGGCTGGAGCGCCGCAGACCTGGGGCTCCCAAAGCCTAAGGGCTGGGGTACCCCAGGCCTGGGGCTAACTAGGACTAAGGGCTGGGGCGCCCCAGACCTGGAGCTATCAAAGCCTAAGGACTGGGGCGTCCCAGGCCTTGGGCTTCTTAAGCCTAAGGGCTGGGGCGCCCCAGGCCTGGGGCTCCCTAAGCCTAAGGGCTGGGGTGACCCAACCTGGGGCTCCCTAAGGCTAATGGCTGGGGCGCCCCAGGTCTGGCCATACCAAATACTGAGGGCTGGGATGCCCCAGGCCTTGGGCTCCCTAAGCCTAATTGCTGGGGGGCCCCAGGTCTGGGGCTCTCTAAGCCTAAGGGCTGGGGCGACCCTGGCCTGTCGCTCTCTAAGTCTAAGGGCTGGTGCCCCCCAGGCCTGGGGCTCCCAAAGCCTAAGGGATGGGGCGCCCCAAGCCTGGGGCTCCCAAAGCCTAAGGGCTGGGGCGCCCCAGGCCTGGGGCTCCCAAAGACTAAGGGTTGGGGTGACCCGGCCTCGGGCTCCCAAAGTATAAGGGCTAGGGTGAACGAGGCCTGGGGCTAACTAAGCCTAAGGGCTGGGGCGTCCCAGACCTGGGGCTATCAAAGCCTAAGGGCTAGGGCACCGCAGGCCTGGGGCTATCAAAGCCTAAGGGCTAAGGCGCCCCAGGTCTGGGGCTCCCAAAGCCGAAGGGCTGGTGCGCCCCAGGTCTGGGGCTCCCGAAGCCTAAGGGTTGGGGCGCCCAAGGCCATGGGCTACCTAAATCTAAGAGCTGGGGATCACCAGGCCTGGGACTCCCAAAGCCTAAGGGCTGGGGCGCCCCAGGCCTGGGTCTCCCAAAGCCTAAGGGCTGGGCGCCCCAGGCCTGGGGCTCCCAAAGTCTAAGGGTCGGGGCGTCCCAGCCCTGGGGCTCCCAAAACCTAAGGGCTGGGGAGACCCAGGCCTGGGTCTCCCTCAGCTTAAGGGCTGGAGCGCCACAGGCCTGGGGTTCCCTAAGCCTAAGCGCTGGGGCGCCCCAGGACTGGGGTTCCCAAAGCCTAAGGGCTGGGGCACCCCAGGCCTGGGCATCCCTAATCCTAAGGGCTGGGGCACCCCAGGCCTGGGGCTCCCTAAGCCTAATTGCTGGGGCGACCCAGGTCTGGGGCTTTCTAAGCCTAAGGGTTGGGGCCACCCAGGTCTGGGGCTTTCTAAGCCTAAGGGTTGGGGCGACCCAGGCCTGGGGCTCCCTAAGACTAATTGCTAGGGCGCACCAAGTCTGGGGCTCAATAAGCCTAAGGGCTGGGGCAATCCTGGACTGGGTCTCCCTAAGTCAAAGAGCTGCGGCTCACCAGGCCTGGGGCTCCCTACGCCGAATGGCGGGGGCGCCCCAGGCCTGGCGCTCCCAAAACCTATGGGCTTGGGCGTCCCTGGCCTGGGGCTCCCAAAGCCTAATGGCTGTGGCGCCCCAGGCCTGGGGCTCCCTAAGCCTAAGGTCTGGGGCGCCCCAGGCCTGGGGCTCCAAAAGCTTAAGGGTTGGCGCGCCGCAGGCCTGGGGCTCCCAAATCCTAAGGGCTGGGGCGCCATAGGCCTGGCGCTCCCAAAGACTAAGGCCTGGGGCGCCCCAGGACTGGGGTTCCCAAAGCCTAAGGGCTGGAGCGCCCCAGGCCTGGGGCTCCCAAATCCTAAGGCCTGGGGCTCCACAGGCCTGGCGCTCCCAAAGCCTAAGGGCTGGGGCGCCCCAGGTCTGGGGCTCCCAAAGCCTAAGGGCTGGGGCACCCCAGGCCTGGGGCTCCCTAAGCCTAAGGGCTGGGGCGCCTCAGGCCTGGGGCTTCATAAACTTAAGGGCTGGGGCGCCCCAGGCCTGGGGCTCCCAAAGCCTAAGGGCTGGGGCGCCCCATGCCTGGGGTTCCAAAGCCTAAGGGCTGGGGCGCCACAGGCCTGGGGCTCCCAAAACCTATGGGCGGGGGCGCACCAGGCCTGGGGCTCCCTAAGACTAAGGTCTGGGGCGACCCTGCCTCTAGCTCCCAAAACCTAAGGGCTGGGGCGCCCCAGGCCTAGGGCTCCCAAAACCTATGGGCTGGGGCGTCCCAGTCCTGGTGCTCCAAAAGCCTAAGGGCTTGGGCGCCACGGCATCGGGCTCCCAAAGCCTAAAGGCTGTGGTGCCCCATGCCAGGGGCTCCCTAAGCATAAGGGCTGGGGCGTCCCAGGCCTGGTTCTCCCTAAGTCTAAGGGCTGGTTGCAAGAGGCCGGGGCCTCCCAAAGCTTAAGGGCTGGGGCGCCCCATGCCTGGGGTTCCAAAGCCTAAGGGTTGGGGCGCCGCAGGCCTGGGGCTCCCAAAACCTATGGTCAGGGGCGTCCCAGGCCTGGGCCTCCCAAAGCCTAAGGGCTGAGGCGCCCCAGGCCAGGGGCTAACAAAGCCTAAGGGCTGGGGCGCACCAGGTCTGGGGCTCCCAAAGACTAAGGGCTGGGGCGACCCGGCCTCGGGCTCCCAAAATCTAAGGACTAGGGCGACCCAGGCCTGGGGCTCCCAAGCCTAAGGGCTGGGGAGCCCCAGGCCAGGGGCTCCCTAAGCCTAAGGGCTGGGGCGCCCCAGGTCTGGGGCTCCCTAAGCGTTAGGGCTGGAGCGCCGCAGACCTGGGGCTCCCAAAGCCTAAGGGCTGGGGTACCCCAGGCCTGGGGCTAACTAGGACTAAGGGCTGGGGCGCCCCAGACCTGGAGCTATCAAAGCCTAAGGACTGGGGCGTCCCAGGCCTTGGGCTTCTTAAGCCTAAGGGCTGGGGCGCCCCAGGCCTGGGGCTCCCTAAGCCTAAGGGCTGGGGTGACCCAACCTGGGGCTCCCTAAGGCTAATGGCTGGGGCGCCCCAGGTCTGGCCATACCAAATACTGAGGGCTGGGATGCCCCAGGCCTTGGGCTCCCTAAGCCTAATTGCTTGGGGGCCCCAGGTCTGGGGCTCTCTAAGCCTAAGGGCTGGGGCGACCCTGGCCTGTCGCTCCCTAAGTCTAAGGGCTGGTGCCCCCCAGGCCTGGGGCTCCCAAAGCCTAAGGGATGGGGCGCCCCAAGCCTGGGGCTCCCAAAGCCTAAGGGCTGGGGCGCCCCAGGCCTGGGGCTCCCAAAGACTAAGGGTTGGGGTGACCCGGCCTCGGGCTCCCAAAGTATAAGGGCTAGGGTGAACGAGGCCTGGGGCTAACTAAGCCTAAGGGCTGGGGCGTCCCAGACCTGGGGCTATCAAACCCTAAGGGCTAGGGCACCGCAGGCCTGGGGCTATCAAAGCCTAAGGGCTAAGGCGCCCCAGGTCTGGGGCTCCCAAAGCCGAAGGGCTGGTGCGCCCCAGGTCTGGGGCTCCCGAAGCCTAAGGGTTGGGGCGCCCAAGGCCATGGGCTACCTAAATCTAAGAGCTGGGGATCACCAGGCCTGGGACTCCCAAAGCCTAAGGGCTGGGGCGCCCCAGGCCTGGGTCTCCCAATGCCTAAGGGCTGGGCGCCCCAGGCCTGGGGCTCCCAAAGTCTAAGAGCTTGGGCTCACCAGGCCTGGGGCTCCCTAAGCCTAAGTGCTGGGGTGCCCCAGGCCTGGGGTTCCCTAAGCCTAAGGGCTGGGGCAACCCAGGTCTGGGGCTCCCTAAGCCTAATGGCTGGAGCGCCCCAGGTCTGGGCATACAAAATACTGAGGGCTGGAGTGCCCCAAGCCTGGGGCTCCCAAAGCCTAAGGGCTAGGCGCCCCAGGCTGGGGCTCCCAAAGTCTAAGAACTGGGGCTCACCAGGCCTTGGGCTCCCTAACCCTAAGGATTGGGGCGCCCCAGACCTGGGGCTCCCTAAGCCTAAGGGCCGGCGAGACCCTGGCCTGGCACTCCCTAAGCCTAATTGCTGGGGTGCCCCAGGTCTGGGGATCTCTAAGTCTAAGGGCTGGGGTTCTCCAGGCCTGGGGCTCCCAAAGCCTAAGGGCTGGGGCACCCCAGGTTTGGGGCTCCCAAAGCCTAATTGCTGGGGCGCCCCAGGCCTGGGGATCTCTAAGCCTAAGGGCTGAGGCGACCCAGGCCTGGCGCTCCCAAAGCCTAATTGCTGGGGCACCCCCGGTCTGGGGCTCTCTAAGCCTAAGGCTTGGGCGACCCTGGCATGGGGCTCCCTAAGCCTAAGGGCTGGGGCGCCCCTGCCCTGGGGCTCCCAAAGCCCAAGGGCTGGGGCGCCCCAGGCCAGGGGCTCCCAAAGCGTAAGGGCGGGGGCGCCCCAGGCCTGGGGATCCCAAAGCCTAAGGGCTGGGGCACCCCAGGCCTGGGGTTGTCTAAGCCCAAGGGCTGGGGCGCCCCATGCCTGGGGCTCCCAATGCCCAAGGAATGAGGAGTCCCAGGCCTGGGGCTCCCAAAGCCTAAGGGCTGGGGCGCCCCAGGCCTGGGGCTCCCTAAGTCTAATGGCTGGGGCGCCCAAGTTGGGAATCCCTAAGCCTAATTGCTGGGGCGCCGCATGTGTGGGGCTCTATAAGTCTAAGGGCTGGGGCGCCCCAGGCCTCGGGCTCCCTAAGCCTAAGTGCTGGGGCGCCTCAGGCCAGAGGCTCCCTAAGTCTAAGAGCTGGGGCTCACCAGGCCAGGGACTCCCAAAGCCTAAGGGATTGGGCTCCCCAGGCCTGGGGCTCCAAAAGCCCAAGCGCTGAGGCGTCCCAGGCCTGGGGCACCCTAAGCCTAAGGGCTTGGGAGCCCGAGGCCTAGGGCTCCCTAAGGCTAAGGGCTGGGGCACCCCAGACCTAGGGCTCCCAAAGCCTAAGGGCTGGGGCACCCCATGCCTGGTGTTCCAAAGCCTAAGGGCTGGGGCGCCGCAGGCCTGGGGCTCCCAAAACCTATGGGCTGGTGCGTCCCAGGCCTGGGGCTCCCAAAGCCTAAGCGCTGAGGCGCCCCAGGCCTGGAGCTCCCAAAGTCTAAGGGCTGGGGCGCCCCAGGTCGGGGCTCCCAAAGACTAAGGGCTGGGGTGACCCGACCTCGGCCTCTGAAATTCTAAGGGCTAGGGCGACCCAGGCCTGGGGCTAACTAAGCCTAAGGGCTGGTGCGCCCCAGACCTGGGGCTATCAAAGCCTAAGGGCTGGGGCACCGGAGACCTGGGTCTCCCAAAGCCTAAGGGCTGAGGCGCCCAAGGCCTGGGGCTCCCTAAGCTTAAGGACTGGGGCACCCAGACCAGGGTCTCCCAAAGATTAAAAGCTGGGGCGACCCAAGCCTGGGCCTCCCAAAGCCTAAGGGCTGGGTGCCCCAGGCCTGTGGCTCCCTAAGGCTAAGGATTGGGGCGCCCCAGGCCTGGGGTTCCCAAAGCCTAAGGGCTGGGGAGCCCCAGGCCAGGTGCTCCCTAAGTCTAAGAGCTGGGGATCACCAGGCCTGGGGCTCCCTAAGCCTAAGGGCTGGGGCACCCTAGACCTGGCACACCCAAAGCCTAAGGGCTGAGGAGCCCCAGGCCTGGGTCTCCCAAAGCCTAAGGGCTGGGCGTCCCAGGCCTGGGGTTCCCAAAGTCTAAGAGCTGGGGATCACCAGGCCTGGGGCTCCCTAAGGCCAAGGTTGGGGCGCCCCAGGCCTGGGGCTCCCAAAGTCTAAGAGCTGGGGCTAACCTGGCCTGGGGCTCCCTAAGCCTAAATGCTGGGGCGCCCCAGGCCTGGGGCTCCCTAAGCCTAAGGGCCGGGGCGACCCTGGCCTGGCGCTCCCTAAGCCTACTTGCTGGGGCGCCCCAGGTCTGGGGATCTTTAAGCCTAAGGGCTGGGGCACCCCACGTCTTGGGCTCCCAAAGCCTAAAGGCTGGGGCGCCCCACGCTAGGGGCCCCCAAAGACTAAGGGCTGGGGCGACCCAGGCCTGGGGCTCCCTAAGCCTAATTGCTGGGTCACCCCAGGTCTGGGGCTCTCTAAGCCTAAGGGCTTGGGCGTCCCTGGCCTGGGACTCCCTAAGCTTAAGGACTCGGGCGCCCCCGGCCTGGGGCTCCCAAAGCCTAAGGACTGGGGCGCCCCAGGCCAGGGGCTCCCAAAGCCTAAAGCCTGGGGCGCCTCAGGCCTGGGGCTCCCTAAGCCTAAGTGCTGGGGCGCCCCAGGCCTGGAGCTCCCAAAGCCTAAAGGCTGGGGCGCCTCAGGCCTAGGGCTCCCTAAGCCTAAGGGCTGGGGCGCCCCAGGCTTGCGGCTCTCAAAGCCAAATGGCTGGGGCGACGGGCCTGGGGCTCCCTAAGCCTAAGGGCTGGGGCGACACAGGCCTGGGGCTCCCTAAGCCTAAGGGCTGGGGCGCCCCAGGCCTGGGCATCCCTAATCCTAAGGGCTGGGGCGCCCCAGTCATGGCGCTCCCTAAGCCTAATTGCTGGGGCGCCCCAGGTCTGGGGCTCTCTAAGCCTAATGGTTGGGTAGACAGTAGACTGGGGCTCCCTAAGCCTAAGGGCGGGGTTCCCTGTCCTGGGGCTCCCAAAGCCTAAGGGCTGGGGCGCCCCAGGCCTGGTGCTCCCAAAGTCTAAGGGCTGGGACGACCCAGGCCTGGGGCACCCTAAGCCGCAGAGCTGGGGCGCCCCAGGCCTGCGGCTCCCTAAGCCTAAGGGTGGGGGCGCCCCAGGCCTGTGGCTCCCAAAACCTAAGGGCTGGGGAGACCCAGGCCTGGGGTTCCCTAAGCCTAAGCGCTGGGGCGCCCCAGGACTGGGGTTCCCAAAGCCTAAGGCCTGGGCGCCCCAGGCCTGGGCATCCCTAATCCAAAGGGCTGGGGCATCCCAGGCCTGGGGCTCCCTAAGCCTAATTGCTCGTGCGACCCAGGTCTGGGGCTTTCTAAGCCTAAGGGCTTGGGCGACCCTGGCCTGGGGCTCCCTAAGCTTAAGGACTTGGGCGCCCCAGGCCTGGGGCTCCCAAAGCCTAAGGATTGGGGCGCCCCAGGCCAGGGGCTCCCAAAGCTTAAAGGCTGGGGCGCCTCAGGCCTGGGGCTCCCTAAGCCTAAGTGCTGGGGCGCCCCAGGCCTGGAGCTCCCAAAGCTTAAATGCTGGGGCGCCTCAGGCCAAGGGCTCCCTTAGCCTAAGGGCTGGGGCGCCCCAGGCTTGCGGCTCCCAAAGCCAAAGGGCTGGGGCGACGGGCCTGGGGCTCCCTAAGCCTAAGGGCTGGGGCGACACAGGCCTGGGGCTCCCTAATCCTAAGGGCTGGGGCGCCCCAGTCATGAGGCTCCCTAAGCCTAATTGCTGGGGCGCCCCAGGTCTGGGGCTCTCTAAGCCTAATGGTTGGGTAGACCCTAGCCTGGGGCTCCCTAAGCCTAAGGGCGGGGTTCCCTGTCCTGGGGCTCCCAAAGCCTAAGGGCTGGGGCGCCCCAGGCCTGGGGCTCCCAAAGTCTAAGGGCTGGGGCGACCCAGGCCTGGGGCACCCTAAGCCGCAGAGCTGGGGCGCCCCAGGCCTGCGGCTCCCTAAGCCTAAGGGTGGGGTTGCCCCAGGCTTGGGGCTCCCACAACCTAAGGGCTGGAGCGCCACAGGCCTGGGGTTCCCTAAGCCTAAGAGCTGGGGCGCCCCAGGACTGGGGTTCCCAAAGCCTAAGGGCTGGGGCGCCCCAGGCCTTTGCATCCCTAATCCTAAGGGTTGGGGCACCCCAGGCCTGGGGCTCCCTAAGCCTAATGGCTTGGGCACCCCAGGTCTGGAGCTTAATAAGCCTATGGGCTGGGGCGACCCTGGCCTGGGTCTCCCTAAGTCAAAGAGCTGCGGCTAACCAGGCCTGGGGCTCCCTACACCGAATGGCGGGGGCGCCCCAGGCCTGGCGCTCCCAAAACCTATGGGCTTGGGCGTCCCTGGCCTGGGGCTCCCAAAGCCTAATGGCTGGGGCGCCCCAGGCCTGGGGCTCCCTAAGCCTAAGGGCTGGGGCACCCCAGGGCAGGGCTCCAAAAGCTTAAGGGTTGGCGAGCCGCAGGCCTGGGGCTCCCAAATCCTAAGGGCTGGGGCGCCACAGGCCTGGCGCTCCCAAAGCCTAAGGGCTGGTTCGCCCCAGGTCTGGGCCTCTCAAAGACTAAGGGCTGGGGCGTCCCAAGCCTTGGGCTTCTTAAGTCTAAAGGCTGGGGAGCCCCAGGCCTGGGGCTCCTTAACCCTATAGGCTGGGGCGCCCAAGGCCAGGGTCTCCAAAGACTAAGAGCTGGGGCGACCCAAGCCTGGGCCTCCCAAAGCCCAAGGGCTGGGTGCCCCAGGCCTGTGGCTCCCTAAGGCTAAGTGTTGGGGCGCCCCAGGCCATGGGCTCCCTAAGTCTAAGAGCTGGGGATCACCAGGCCTGGGACTCCCAAAGCCTAAGGGCTAGGGCGCCCCAGGCCTGGGTCTCCCAAAGCCAAAGGGGTGGGCGCCCCAGGCCTGGGGCTCCCAAAGTCTAAGAGCTGGGGCTCACCAGGCCTGGGGCTCCCTAAGCCTGAGGGCTGGGGTGCCCAGGCCTGGGGCTCCCTAAGCCTAAGGGGTGGGGAATCCCAGGTCTGGGGCTCCCTAAGCCTTATGGCTGGAGCGCCCCAGGTCTGGGCATACAAAATACTGAGGGCTGGAGTGTCCCAAGCCTGGGGCTCCCAAAGCCTAAGGGCTAGGCGCCCCAGGCTGGGGCTCCCAAAGTCTAAGAACTGGGGCTCACCAGGCCTTGGGGTCCCTAAGCCTAAGGATTGGGGCGCCCCAGGTCTGGGGATCTCTAAGCCTAAGGGCTGAGGTTCTCCAGGCCTGGGGCTCCCAAAGCCTAAGGGCTGGGGCACCCCAGGCTTGGGGATCCCAAAGCCTAAGGGCTGGGGCGACCCAGGCCTCGGGCTCCCTAAAACTAAGGGCTGGGGCGCCCCAGGCCTGGGGATCCCTAAGCCTAAGGGCGGGGCGCCCCAGGCCTGGGCATCCCTAATCCTAAGGGCTGGGGCGCCCCAGGCCTGGGGCTCCCTAAGCCTAATTGCTGGGGTGCCCCAAGTCTGGGGCTCTCTAAGCCTAAGGGCTGGGGCGACCCAGGACTGGCGCTCCCAAAGCCTAATTGCTGGGGCACCCCCGGTCTGGGGCTCTCTAAGCCTAAAGCTTGGGCGACCCTGGCCTGGGGCTCCCTAAGCCTAAGGGCTGGGGCGCCCCCGGCCTGGGGCTCCCAAAGCCTAAGGGCTGGGTCCCCCCAGCCCAGGGGCTCCCAAAGCCCAAGGGCTGGGGCGCCCCAGGCCAGGGGCTCCCAAAGCGTAAGGGCGGGGGCGCCCCAGGCCTGGGGATCCCAAAGCCTAAGGGCTGGGGCACCCCAGGCCTGGGGCTGTCTAAGCCCAAGGGCTGGGGCGCCCCAGGCCTGGGGCTCCCAAAGCCCAAGGAATGAGGAGTCCCAGGCCTGGGGCTCCCAAAGCCTAAGGACTGGGGCGCCCCAGGCCTGGGGCTCCCTAAGTCTAATGGCTGGGGCGCCCCAAGTTGGGAATCCCTAAGCCTAATTGCTGGGGCGCCGCATGTCTGGGGCTCTATAAGTCTAAGGGCTGGGGCGCCCGAGGCCTGGGGCTCCCTAAGCCTAAGTGCTGGGGCGCCTCAGGCCAGGGGCTCCCTAAGTCTAAGAGCTGGGGCTCACCAGGCCAGGGACTCCCAAAGCCTAAGGGCTGGGGCGCCCCAGGCCTGGGGCTCCAAAAGCCCAAGCGCTGAGGCGTCCCAGGCCTGGGGCACCTAAGCCTAAGGGCTGGGGCGCCCGAGGCCTAGGGCTCTCTAAGGCTAAGGGCTGGGGCGCCCCAGACCTAGGGTTCCCAAAGCCTAAGGGCTGGGGCGCCCCATGCCTAGTGTTCCAAAGCCTAAGGGCTGGGGGGCCGCAGGACTGGGGCTCCCAAAACCTATGGGCTGGTGCGTCCCAGGCCTGGGGCTCCCAAAGTCTAAGCGCTGAGGCGCCCCAGGCCTGGAGCTCCCAAAGTCTAAGGGCTGGGGCGCCCCAGGTCGTGGCTCCCAAAGACTAAGGGCTGGGGTGACCCAACCTCGGCCTCCCAAAGTCTAAGTGCTAGGACGACCCAGGCCTTGGGCTAACTAAGCCTAAGGGCTGGGGCGCCCCAGACCTGGGGCTATCAAAGCCTAAGGTCTGGGGCACCGCAGGCCTGGGGCTCCCAAAGCCTAAGGGCTGAGGCGCCCCAGGCCTGGGGCTCCCTAAGCCTAAGGGCTGTTGCACCCAAGGCCTGGGTCTCCCAAAGACTAAGAGCTGGGGCGACCCAAGCCTTGGTCTCCCAAAGCCTAAGGGCTGGGTGCCCCAGGCCTGTGGCTCCCTAAGGCTAAGGGTTGGGGTGCCCCGGCCTGGGGCTCCCAAAGCCTAAGGGCTGGGGAGCCCCAGGCCAGGGGCTCCCTAAGTCTAAGAGCTGGGGATCACCAGGCCTGGGGCTCCCTAAGCCTAAAGGCTGGGGCACCCTAGACCTGGCGCACCCAAAGCCTAAGGGATGGGCAGCCCCAGGCCTGGGTCTCCCAAAGCCTAAGGGCTGGGCGTCTCAGGCCTGGGGTTCCCGAAGTCTAAGAGCTGGGGATCACCAGACCTGGGGCTCCCTAAGCCTAAGGGCTGGGTCGCCCCAGGCCTGGGGATCCCTAAGCCTAAGTGCTGGGGCGACCCAGGTCTGGGGCTATCTAAGCCTAAGGGCTGGGGCGCCTCAGGCCTGGGGCTCTCTAAGCCTAAGGGTTTGGGCGCCCCAGACCAGGGGCTCCCTAAGCCTAAGTGTGGGGGCGCCCCAGGCTTGGCGCTCCCTAAGCCCAAGGGCTGGGGCGTCCCAGGCCTGGGCTCCCAAAGCCTAAGTGCTGGGGTGCCCCAGGCCTAGGTCTCTATAAGCCCAAGAACTGGGGCACCCAGGTCCTGGGGCTCCCAAAGCCGAAGGACTGATGCGTCCCAGGCCTGGGGCTCCCTAAGTCCAAGGTTGGGGCGCCCCAGGCCTGGGGCTCCCAAAGTCTAAGAGCTGGGGCTAACCTAGCCTGGGGCTCCCTTAGCCTAAATGCTGGGGCGCCCCAGGACTGGGGCTCCCTAGGCCTAAGGGCCGGGCGACCCTGGCCTGGCGCTCCCTAAGCCTACTTGCTGGGTGCCCCAAGTCTGGGGATCTCTAAGCCTAAGGACTGGGGCGCACCAGGTCTGGGGCTCCCAAAGCCTAAAGGCTGGTGCGCCCCAGGCTAGGGGCTCCCAAAGACTAAGGGCTGGGGCGACCCAGGCCTGGGACTCCCTAAGCCTAATTGCTGGGGCACCCCAGGTCTGGGGCTCTCTAAGCCTAAGGGCTTGGGCGACCCTGGCCTAGGGCTCCCTAAGCTTAAGGACTTGGGCGCCCCCAGCCTGGGGCTCCCAAAGCCTAAGGACTGGGGCGCCCCAGGCCAGGGGCTCCCAAAGCCTAAAGGCTGGGGCGCCTCAGGCCTGGGGCTCCCTAAGCCTAAGTGCTGGGGCGCCCCAGGCCTGGAGCTCCCAAAGCCTAAAGGATGAGGCGCCTCAGGCCTAGGGCTCCCTAAGCCTAAGGGCTGGGGCGCCCCAGGCTTGCGGCTCCCAAAGCCAAAGGGCTGGGGTGACGGGCCTGGGGCTCCCTAAGCCTAAGGGCTGGGGCGACACAGGCCTGGGGCTCCCTTAGCCTAAGGACTGGGGCGCCCCAGGACTGGGTTCCCAAAGCCTAAGGCCTGGGTAGCCCCAGGCCTGGGCATCCCTAATACTAAGGGCTGGGGCGCCCCAGTCATGGGGCTCCCTAATTTAATTGCCGGGGCGCCCAAGGTCTGGGGCTCTCTAAGCCTAATGGTTGGGTAGACCCTAGCCTGGGGCTCCCTAAGCCTAAGGGCGGGGTTCCCTGTCCTGGGGCTCCCAAAGCCTAAGGGCTGGGGCGCCCCAGGCCTGGGGCTCCCAAAGTCTAAGGACTGGGGCGACCCAGGCCTGGGGCACCCTAAGCCGCAGAGCTGGGGCGCCCCAGGCCTGAGGCTCCCTAAGCCTAAGGGTGGGGGCGCCTCAGGCCTGGGGCTCCCTAAGCCTAAGTGCTGGGGCGCCCCAGGCCTGGAGCTCCCAAAGCCTAAAGGCTGAGGCGCCTCAGGCTTAGGGCTCCCTAAGCCTAAGGGCTGGGGCGCCCCAGGCTTGCGGCTCCCAAAGCCAAAGGGCTGGGGCGCCGGGCCTGGTGCTCCCTAAGCCTAAGGACTGGGGCGACACAGGCCTGGGGCTCCCTAAGCCTAAGGGCCGGGGCGACCCTGGCCTGGCGCTCCCTAAGGCTACTTGCTGGGGCGCCCCAAGTCTGGGGATCTTTAAGCCTATTGGCTGGGGCACCCCACGTCTTGGGCTCCCAAAGCCTAAAGGCTGGGGCGCCCCACGCTAGGGGCCCCCAAAGACTAAGGGCTGGGGCGACCCAGGCCTGGGGCTCCCTAAGCCTAATTGCTGGGTCACCCCAGGTCTGGGGCTCTCTAAGCCTAAGGGCTTGGGCGTCCCTGGCCTGGGGCTCCCTAAGCTTAAGGACTCGGGCGCCCCCGGCCTGGGGCTCCCAAAGCCTAAGGACTGGGGCGCCCCAGGCCAGGGGCTCCCAAAGCCTAAAGCCTGGGGCGCCTCAGGCCTGGGGCTCCCTAAGCCTAAGTGCTGGGGCGCCCCAGGCCTGGAGCTCCCAAAGCCTAAAGGCTGGGGCGCCTCAGGCCTAGGGCTCCCTAAGCCTAAGGGCTGGGGCGCCCCAGGCTTGCGGCTCTCAAAGCCAAATGGCTGGGGCGACGGGCCTGGGGCTCCCTAAGCCTAAGGGCTGGGGCGACACAGGCCTGGGGCTCCCTAAGCCTAAGGGCTGGGGCGACACAGGCCTGGGGCTCCCAAAGCCTAAGGGCTGGGGCGCCCCAGGCCTGGGCATCCCTAATCCTAAGGGCTGGGGCGCCCCAGTCATGGCGCTCCCTAAGCCTAATTGCTGGGGCGCCCCAGGTCTGGGGCTCTCTAAGCCTAATGGTTGGGTAGACCCTAGACTGGGGCTCCCTAAGCCTAAGGGCGGGGTTCCCTGTCCTGGGGCTCCCAAAGCCTAAGGGCTGGGGCGCCCCAGGCCTGGGGCTCCCAAAGTCTAAGGACTGGGGCGACCCAGGCCTGGGGCACCCTAAGCCGCAGAGCTGGGGCGCCCCAGGCCTGAGGCTCCCTAAGCCTAAGGGTGGGGGCGCCTCAGGCCTGGGGCTCCCTAAGCCTAAGTGCTGGGGCGCCCCAGGCCTGGAGCTCCCAAAGCCTAAAGGCTGAGGCGCCTCAGGCTTAGGGCTCCCTAAGCCTAAGGGCTGGGGCGCCCCAGGCTTGCGGCTCCCAAAGCCAAAGGGCTGGGGCGCCGGGCCTGGTGCTCCCTAAGCCTAAGGACTGGGGCGACACAGGCCTGGGGCTCCCTAAGCCTAAGGGCCGGGGCGACCCTGGCCTGGCGCTCCCTAAGGCTACTTGCTGGGGCGCCCCAAGTCTGGGGATCTTTAAGCCTATTGGCTGGGGCACCCCACGTCTTGGGCTCCCAAAGCCTAAAGGCTGGGGCGCCCCACGCTAGGGGCCCCCAAAGACTAAGGGCTGGGGCGACCCAGGCCTGGGGCTCCCTAAGCCTAATTGCTGGGTCACCCCAGGTCTGGGGCTCTCTAAGCCTAAGGGCTTGGGCGTCCCTGGCCTGGGGCTCCCTAAGCTTAAGGACTCGGGCGCCCCCGGCCTGGGGCTCCCAAAGCCTAAGGACTGGGGCGCCCCAGGCCAGGGGCTCCCAAAGCCTAAAGCCTGGGGCGCCTCAGGCCTGGGGCTCCCTAAGCCTAAGTGCTGGGGCGCCCCAGGCCTGGAGCTCCCAAAGCCTAAAGGCTGGGGCGCCTCAGGCCTAGGGCTCCCTAAGCCTAAGGGCTGGGGCGCCCCAGGCTTGCGGCTCTCAAAGCCAAATGGCTGGGGCGACGGGCCTGGGGCTCCCTAAGCCTAAGGGCTGGGGCGACACAGGCCTGGGGCTCCCTAAGCCTAAGGGCTGGGGCGACACAGGCCTGGGGCTCCCAAAGCCTAAGGGCTGGGGCGCCCCAGGCCTGGGCATCCCTAATCCTAAGGGCTGGGGCGCCCCAGTCATGGCGCTCCCTAAGCCTAATTGCTGGGGCGCCCCAGGTCTGGGGCTCTCTAAGCCTAATGGTTGGGTAGACCCTAGACTGGGGCTCCCTAAGCCTAAGGGCGGGGTTCCCTGTCCTGGGGCTCCCAAAGCCTAAGGGCTGGGGCGCCCCAGGCCTGGGGCTCACAAAGTCTAAGGGCTGGGACGACCCAGGCCTGGGGCACCCTAAGCCGCAGAGCTGGGGCGCCCCAGGCCTGTGGCTCCCAAAACCTAAGGGCTGGGGAGACCCAGGCCTGGGGTTCCCTAAGCCTAAGCGCTGGGGCGCCCCAGGACTGGGGTTCCCAAAGCCTAAGGCCTGGGCGCCCCAGGCCTGGGCATCCCTAATCCAAAGGGCTGGGGCATCCCAGGCCTGGGGCTCCCTAAGCCTAATTGCTGGTGCGACCCAGGTCTGGGGCTTTCTAAGCCTAAGGGCTTGGGCGACCCTGGCCTGGGGCTCCCTAAGCTTAAGGACTTGGGCGCCCCAGGCCTGGGGCTCCCAAAGCCTAAGGATTGGGGCGCCCCAGGCCAGGGGCTCCCAAAGCCTAAAGGGTGGGGCGCCTCAGGCCTGGGGCTCCCTAAGCCTAAGTGCTGGGGCGCCCCAGGCCTGGAGCTCCCAAAGCTTAAAGGCTGGGGCGCCTCAGGCCAAGGGCTCCCTAAGCCTAAGGGCTGGGGCGCCCCAGGCTTGCGGCTCCCAAAGCCAAAGGGCTGGGGCGACGGGCCTGGGGCTCCCTAAGCCTAAGGGCTGGGGCGACACAGGCCTGGGGCTCCCTAAGCCTAAGGACTGGGGCGCCCCAGGACTGTGGTTCAAAAAAGCCTAAGGGCTGGGTAGCCCCAGGCCTGGGCATCCCTAATCCTAAGGGCTGGGGCGCCCCAGTCATGAGGCTCCCTAAGCCTAATTGCTGGGGCGCCCCAGGTCTGGGGCTCTCTAAGCCTAATGGTTGGGTAGACCCTAGCCTGGGGCTCCCTAAGCCTAAGGGCGGGGTTCCCTGTCCTGGGGCTCCCAAAGCCTAAGGGCTGGGGCGCCCCAGGCCTGGGGCTCCCAAAGTCTAAGGGCTGGGGCGACCCAGGCCTGGGGCACCCTAAGCCGCAGAGCTGGGGCGCCCCAGGCCTGCGGCTCCCTAAGCCTAAGGGTGGGGTCGCCCCAGGCTTGGGGCTCCCACAACCTAAGGGCTGGAGCGCCACAGGCCTGGGGTTCCCTAAGCCTAAGAGCTGGGGCGCTCCAGGACTGGGGTTCCCAAAGCCTAAGGGCTGGGGCGCCCCAGGCCTTTGCATCCCTAATCCTAAGGGTTGGGGCACCCCAGGCCTGGGGCTCCCTAAGCCTAATGGCTGGGGCACCCCAGGTCTGGAGCTCAATAAGCCTATGGGCTGGGGCGACCCTGGCCTGGGTCTCCCTAAGTCAAAGAGCTGCGGCTAACCAGGCCTGGGGCTCCCTACACCGAATGGCGGGGGCGCCCCAGGCCAGGCGCTCCCAAAACCTATGGGCTTGGGCGTCCCTGGCCTGGGGCTCCCAAAGCCTAATGGCTGGGGCGCCCCAGGCCTGGGGCTCCCTAAGCCTAAGGGCTGGGGCACCCCAGGCCAGGGCTCCAAAAGCTTAAGGGTTGGCGAGCCGCAGGCCTGGGGCTCCCAAATCCTAAGGGCTGGGGCGCCACAGGCCTGGCGCTCCCAAAGCCTAAGGGCTGGGGCACCCCAGGCCTGGGGCTCCCAAATCCTAAGGCCTGGTTCGCCACAGGCCTGGCGCTCCCACAGCCTAAGGGCTGGGGCGCCCCAGGCCTGGGGCTCCCTAAGCCTAAGGGGTGGGGCGCCCCAGGCCTGGGGCTCCCTAAACTTAAGGGCTGGGGCGCCCCAGGCCTGGGGCTCCCAAAGCCTAAGGGCTGGTGCGCCCCAGGTCTGGGGCTCTCAAAGACTAAGGGCTGGGGCCTCCCAAGCCTTGGGCTTCTTAAGTGTAAAGGCTGGGGAGCCCCAGGCCTGGGGCTCCTTAACCCTATAGGCTGGGGCGCCCAAGGCCAGGGTCTCCAAAGACTAAGAGCTGGGGCGACCCAAGCCTGGGCCTCCCAAAGCCCAAGGGCTGGGTGCCCCAGGCCTGTGGCTCCCTAAGGCTAAGTGTTGGGGCGCCCCAGGCCATGGGCTCCCTAAGTCTAAGAGCTGGGGATCACCAGGCCTGGGACTCCCAAAGCCTAAGGGCTGGGGCGCCCCAGGCCTGGGTCTCCCAAAGCCAAAGGGCTGGGCGCCCCAGGCCTGGGGCTCCCAAAGTCTAAGAGCTGGGGCTCACCAGGCCTGGGGCTCCCTAAGCCTAAGGGCTGGGGTGCCCAGGCCTGGGGCTCCCTAAGCCTAAGGGGTGGGGAATCCCAGGTCTGGGGCTCCCTAAGTCTTATGGCTGGAGCGCCCCAGGTCTGGGCATACAAAATACTGAGGGCTGGAGTGCCCCAAGCCTGGGGCTCCCAAAGCCTAAGGGCTAGGCGCCCCAGGCTGGGGCTCCCAAAGTCTAAAAACTGGGGCTCACCAGGCCTTGGGGTCCCTAAGCCTAAGGATTGGGGCGCCCCAGCTCTGGGGATCTCTAAGCCTAAGGGCTGGGGTTCTCCAGGCCTGGGGCTCCCAAAGCCTAAGGGCTGGGGCACCCCAGGCTTGCGGCTCCCAAAGCCTAATTGCTGGGGCGCCCCAGGCCTGGGATCTCTAAGCGCAAGGGCTGGGGTTCTCCAGGCCTGGGGCTCCCAAAGCCTAAGGGCTGGGGCACCCCAGGCTTGGGGATGCCAAAGCCTAAGGGCTGGGGCGACCCAGGCCTCGGGCTCCCTAAAACTAAGGGCTTGGGCGCCCCAGGCCTGGGGATCCCTAAGCCTAAGGGCGGGACGCCCCAGGCCTGGGCATCCCTAATCCTAAGGGCTGGGGCGCCCCAGGCCTGGGGCTCCCTAAGCCTAATTGCTGGGGTGCCCCAAGTCTGGGGCTCTCTAAGCCTAAGGGCTGGGGCGACCCCGGCCTGGCGCTCCCAAAGCCTAATTGCTGGGGCACCCCCGGTCTGGGGCTCTCTAAGCCTAAAGCTTGGGCGACCCTGGCCTGGGGCTCCCTAAGCCTAAGGGCTGGGGCGCCCCCGGCCTGGGGCTCCCAAAGCCTAAGGGCTGGGTCCCCCCAGCCCAGGGGCTCCCAAAGCCCAAGGGCTGGGGCGCCCCAGGCCAGGGGCTCCCAAAGCGTAAGGGCGGGGGCGCCCCAGGCCTGGGGATCCCAAAGCCTAAGGGCTGGGGCACCCCAGGCTGGGGCTGTCTAAGCCCAAGGGCTGGGGCGCCCCAGGCCTGGGGCTCCCAAAGCCCAAGGAATGAGGAGTCCCAGGCCTGGGGCTCCCAAAGCCTAAGGGCTGGGGCGCCCCAGGCCTGGGGCTCCCTAAGTCTAATGGCTGGGGCGCCCCAAGTTGGGAATCCCTAAGCCTAATTGCTGGGGCGCCGCATGTCTGGGGCTCTATAAGTCTAAGGGCTGGGGCGCCCCAGGCCTGGGGCTCCCTAAGCCTAAGTGCTGGGGCGCCTCAGGCCAGGGGCTCCCTAAGTCTAAGAGCTGGGGCTCACCAGGCCAGGGACTCCCAAAGCCTAAGGGCTGGGGCGCCCCAGGCCTGGGGCTCCAAAAGCCCAAGCGCTGAGGCGTCCCAGGCCTGGGGCACCCTAAGCCTAAGGGCTGGGGCGCCCGAGGCCTAGGGCTCTCTAAGGCTAAGGGCTGGGGCGCCCCAGACCTAGGGCTCCCAAAGCCTAAGGGCTGGGGCACCCCATGCCTAGTGTTCCAAAGCCTAAGGGCTGGGGCGCCGCAGGACTGGGGCTCCCAAAACCTATGGGCTGGTGCGTCCCAGGCCTGGGGCTCCCAAAGTCTAAGCGCTGAGGCGCCCCAGGCCTGGAGCTCCCAAAGTCTAAGGGCTGGGGCGCCCCAGGTCGTGGCTCCCAAAGACTAAGGGCTGGGGTGACACAACCTCGGCCTCCCAAAGTCTAAGTGCTAGGGCGACCCAGGCCTTGGGCTAACTAAGCCTAAGGGCTGGGGCGCCCTAGACCTGGGGCTATCAAAGCCTAAGGTCTGGGGCACCGCAGGCCTGGGGCTCCCAAAGCCTAAGGGCTGAGGCGCCCCAGGCCTGGGGCTCCCTAAGCCTAAGGGCTGGGGCACCCAAGGCCAGGGTCTCCCAAAGACTAAGAGCTGGGGCGACCCAAGCCTTGGTCTCCCAAAGCCTAAGGGCTGGGTGCCCCAGGCCTGTGGCTCCCTAAGGCTAAGGGTTGGGGCGCCCCAGGCCTGGGGCTCCCAAAGCCTAAGGGCTGGGGAGCCCCAGGCCAGGGTCTCCCTAAGTCTAAGCGCTGAGGCGCCCCAGGCCTGGAGTTCCCAAAGTCTAAGGGCTGGGGCGCCCCAGGTCGTGGCTCCCAAAGACTAAGGGCTGGGGTGACCCAACCTCGGCCTCCCAAAGTCTAAGTGCTAGGGCGACCCAGGCCTTGGGCTAACTAAGCCTAAGGGCTGGGGCGCCCCAGACCTGGGGCTATCAAAGCCTAAGGTCTGGGGCACCGCAGGCCTGGGGCTCCCAAAGCCTAAGGGCTGAGGCGCCCCAGGCCTGGGGCTCCCTAAGCCTAAGGGCTGGGGCACCCAAGGCCAGGGTCTCCCAAAGACTAAGAGCTGGGGCGACCCAAGCCTTAGTCTCCCAAAGCCTAAGGGCTGGGTGCCCCAGGCCTGTGGCTCCCTAAGGCTAAGGGTTGGGGCGCCCCAGGCCTGGGGCTCCCAAAGCCTAAGGGCTGGGGAGCCCCAGGCCAGGGGCTCCCTAAGTCTAAGAGCTGGGGATCACCAGGCCTGGGGCTCCCTAAGCGTAAGGGCTGGGGCACCCTAGACCTGGCGCACCCAAAGCCTAAGGGCTGGGCAGCCCCAGGGCTGGGTCTCCCAAAGCCTAAGGGCTGGGCGTCTCAGGCCTGGGGTTCCCGAAGTCTAAGAGCTGGGGATCACCAGACCTGGGGCTACCTAAGCCTAAGGGCTGGGGCGCCCCAGGCCTGGGGATCCCTAAGCCTAAGTGCTGGGGCGACCCAGGTCTGGGGCTATCTAAGCCTAAGGGCTGGGGCGCCTCAGGCCTGGGGCTCTCTAAGCCTAAGGGTTTGGGCGCCCCAGACCAGGGGCTCCCTAAGCCTAAGTGTGGGGGCGCCCCGGGCTTGGCGCTCCCTAAGCCCAAGGGCTGGGGCGTCCCAGGCCTGGGGCTCCCTAAGGCCAAGGTTGGGGCGCCCCAAGCCTGGGGCTCCCAAAGTCTAAGAGCTGGGGCTAACCTGGCCTGGGGCTCCCTTAGCCTAAATGCTGGGGCGCCCCAGGACTGGGGCTCCCTAGGCCTAAGGGCCGGGCGACCCTGGCCTGGCGCTCCCTAAGCCTACTTGCTGGGTGCCCCAAGTCTGGGGATCTCTAAGCGTAAGGACTGGGGCGCACCAGGTCTGGGGCTCCCAAAGCCTAAAGGCTGGTGCGCCCCAGGCTAGGGGCTCCCAAAGACTAAGGGCTGGGGCGACCCAGGCCTGGGACTCCCTAAGCCTAATTGCTGGGGCACCCCAGGTCTGGGGCTCTCTAAGCCTAAGGGCTTGGGCGACCCTGGCCTAGGGCTCCCTAAGCTTAAGGACTTGGGCGCCCCCAGCCTGGGGCTCCCAAAGCCTAAGGATTGGGGCGCCCCAGGCCAGGGGCTCCCAAAGCCTAAAGGCTGGGGCGCCTCAGGCCTGGGGCTCCCTAAGCCTAAGTGCTGGGGCGCCCCAGGCCTGGAGCTCCCAAAGCCTAAAGGCTGAGGCGCCTCAGGCCTAGGGCTCCCTAAGCCTAAGGGCTGGGGCGCCCCAGGCTTGCGGCTCCCAAAGCCAAAGGGCTGGGGTGACGGGCCTGGGGCTCCCTAAGCCTAAGGGCTGGGGCGACACAGGCCTGGGGCTCCCTAAGCCTAAGGACTGGGACGCCCCAGGACTGGGGTTCCCAAAGCCTAAGGGCTGGGGCGCCCCAGGCCTGGGCATCCCTAATACTAAGGGCTGGGGCGCCCCAGTCATGGGGCTCCCTAATTTAATAGCCGGGGCGCCCAAGGTCTGGGGCTCTCTAAGCCTAATGGTTGGGTAGACCCTAGCCTGGGGCTCCCTAAGCCTAAGGGCGGGGTTCCCTGTCCTGGGGCTCCCAAAGCCTAAGGGCTGGGGCGCCCCAGGCCTGGGGCTCCCAAAGTCTAAGGGCTGGGGCGACCCAGGCCTGGGGCACCCTAAGCCGCAGAGCTGGGGCGCCCCAGGCCTGAGGCTCCCTAAGCCTAAGGGTGGGGGCGCCTCAGGCCTGGGGCTCCCTAAGCCTAAGTGCTGGGGCGCCCCAGGCCTGGAGCTCCCAAAGCCTAAAGGCTGAGGCGCCTCAGGCTTAGGGCTCCCTAAGCCTAAGGGCTGGGGCGCCCCAGGCTTGCGGCTCCCAAAGCCAAAGGGCTGGGGCGCCGGGCCTGGTGCTCCCTAAGCCTAAGGACTGGGGCGACACAGGCCTGGGGCTCCCTAAGCCTAAGGACTGGGGCGCCCCAGGACTGGGGTTCCCAAAGCCTAAGGGCTGGGGCGCCCCAGGCCTGGGCATCCCTAATACTAAGGGCTGGGGCGCCCCAGTCATGGGGCTCCCTAAGCCTAATTGCCGGGGCGCCCCAGGTCTGGGGCTCTCTAAGCCTAATGGTTGGGTAGACCCTAGCCTGGGGCTCCCTAAGCCTAAGGGCAGGGTTCCCTGTCCTGGGGCTCCCAAAGCCTAAGGGCTGGGGCGCCACAGGCCTGGGGCTCCCAAAGTCTACGGACTGGGGCGACCCAGGCCTGGGGGACCCTAAGCCGCAGAGCTGGGGCGCCCCAGGCCTGAGGCTCCCTAAGCCTAAGGGTGGGGGCGCCTCAGGCCTGGGGCTCCCTAAGCCTAAGTGCTGGGGCGCCCCAGGCCTGGAGCTCCCAAAGCCTAAAGGCTGAGGCGCCTCAGGCTTAGGGCTCCCTAAGCCTAAGGGCTGGGCCGCCCCAGGCTTGCGGCTCCCAAAGCCAAAGGGCTGGGGCGCCGGGCCTGGTGCTCCCTAAGCCTAAGGACTGGGGCGACACAGGCCTGGGGCTCCCTAAGCCTAAGGACTGGGGCGCCCCAGGACTGGGGTTCCCAAAGCCTAAGGGCTGGGGCGCCCCAGGCCTGGGCATCCCTAATACTAAGGGCTGGGGCGCCCCAGTAATGGGGCTCCCTAAGCCTAATTGCCGGGGCGCCCCAGGTCTGGGGCTCTCTAAGCCTAATGGTTGGGTAGACCCTAGCCTGGGGCTCCCTAAGCCTAAGGGCGGGGTTCCCTGTCCTGGGGCTCCCAAAGCCTAAGGGCTGGGGCGCCCCAGGCCTGGGGCTCTCAAAGTCTAAGGGCTGGGGCGATCCAGGCCTGGGGCACCCTAAGTCACAGAGCTGGGGCGCCCCAGGCCTGGGCCTCCCTAAGCCTAAGGGTGGGGTTCCCTGTCCTGGGGCTCCCAAAGCCTAAGGGCTGGGGCGCCCCAGGAGTGGGGTTCCCAAATCCTAAGGGTTGGGGCGCCCCAGGCCTGTGGCTCCCTAAGCCTAAGGGCTGGGGCAACCCAGGCCTGGGGATCCCTAAGCCTAATTGCTGGGGCGACCCAGGTCTGGGGCTTTCTAAGCCTAAGGGTTGGGGCGACCCAGGCCTGGGGCTCCCTAAGCCTAATTGCTGGGGCACCCCAGGTCTGGGGCTCAATAAGCCTAAGGGCTGGGGCGACCCTGGCCTGGGTCTCCCTAAGTCAAAGAGCTGCGGCTCACCAGGCCTGGGGCTCCCTACGCCGAATGGCGGGGGCGCCCCAGGCCTGGCGCTCCCAAAACCTATGGGCTTGGGCGTCCCTGGCCTGGGGCTCCCAAAGCCTACTGGCTGGGGCGCCCCAGGCCTGTGGCTCCCTAAGCCTAAGGGCTGGGGCGCCCCAGGCCTGGGGCTCCAAAAGCTTAAGGGTTGGCGCGCCACAGGCCTGGGGCTCCCAAATCCTAAGGGCTGGGGCGCCACAGGCCTGGCGCTCCCAAAGCCTAAGGCCTGGGGCACCCCAGGACTGGAGTTCCCAAAGCCTAAGGGCTGGGGCGCCCCAGGCCTGGGGCTCCCAAATCCTAAGGCCTGGGGCGCCACAGGCCTGGCGCTCCCAAAGCCTAAGGGCTGGGGCGCCCCAGGCCTGGGGCTCCCTAAGCCTAAGGGTTGGGGCGACCCAGGCCTGGGGCTCCCTAAACTTAAGGGCTGGGGCGCCCCAGGCCTGGGGCTCCCAAAGCCTAAGGGCTGGGGCGCCCCATGCCTGGGGTTCCAAAGCCTAAGGGCTGGGGCGCCACAGGCCTGGGGCTCCCAAAACCTATGGGTGGAGGCGCACCAGGCCTGGGGCTCCCTAAGACTAAGGTCTGGGACGACCCGGTCTCTGGCTCCCAAAACCTAAGGGCTGGGGCGCCCCAGGCCTAGGGCTCCCAAAACCTGTGGGCTGGGGCGTCCCAATCCTGGTGCTCCAAAAGCCTAAGGCTTGGGCGCCACGGCATCGGGCTCCCAAAGCCTAACAGTTGTGGTGCCCATGCCAGGGGCTCCCTAAGCATAAGGGCTGGGGCGTCCCAGGCCTGGTTCTCCCTAAGTCTAAGGGCTGGGTGCAAGAGGCCGGGGCCTCCCAAAGCTTAAGGGCTGGGGCGCCCCATGCCTGGGGTTCCAAAGCCTAAGGGTTGGGGCGCCGCAGACCTGGGGCTCCCAAAACCTATGGTCAGGGGCGTCCCAGGCCTCGGCCTCCCAAAGCCTAAGGGCTGAGGCGCCCCAGGCCTTGGGCTCCCAAAGCCTAAGGGCTGGGGCACACCAGGTCTGGGGCTCCCAAAGACTAAGGGCTGGGGCGACCCGGCCTCGGGCTCCCAAAATCTAAGGACTAGGGCGACCCAGGCCTGGGGCTCCCAAGCCTAAGGGCTGGGGAGCCCCAAGCCAGGGGCTCCCTAATCCTAAGGGCTGGGGCGCCCCAGGTCTGGGGCTCCCTAAGCGTTAGGGCGGGGGCGCCCCAGACCTGTGGCTCCCAAAGCCTAAGGGCTGGGGTACCCCAGGCCTGGGGCTAACTAGGACAAAGGGCTGGGGCACCCCAGACCTGGAGCTATCAAAGCCTAAGGACTGGGGCGTCCCAGGCCTTGGGCTTCTTAAGCCTAAGGGCTGGGGCGCCCCAGGCCTGGGGCTCCCTAAGCCTAAGGGCTGGGGAGACCCAGTCCTGGGGTTCCCTAAGACTAATGGCTGGGGCGCCCCAGGTCTGGCCATACCAAATACTGAGGGCTGGGATGCCCCAGGCCTTGGGCTCCCTAAGCCTAATTGCTGGGGGGCCCCAGGTCTGGGGCCCTCTAAGCCTAAGGGCTGGGGCGACCCTGGGCTGGCGCTCCCTAAGCCTAAGGGCTGGGGCCGCCCAGGCCTGGGGCTCCCAAAGCCTAAGGGATGGGGCGCCCCAAGCCTGGGGGGTCCCAAAGCCTAAGGGCTGGGGCGCCCCAGGCCTGGGGCTCCCAAAGACTAAGGGTTGGGGTGACCCGGCCTCGGCTCCCAAAGTATAAGGGCTAGGGCGAACGAAGCCTGGGGCTAACTAAGCCTAAGGGCTGGGGCGCCCCAGACCTGGGGCTATCAAAGCCTAAGGGCTGAGGCGCCCCAGGCCTGGGGCTCCCAAAGCCTAAGGGCTGGTGCGCCCCAGGTCTGGGGCTCCCAAAGACTAAGGGCTGGGGCGTCCCAAGCCTTGGGCTTCTTAAGTCTAAAGGCTGGGGAGCCCCAGGCCTGGGGCTCCCTAAGCCTAAGGGCTGGGGCGCCCAAGGCCAGGGTCTCCCAAAGACTAAGAGCTGGGGCGACCCAAGCCTGGGTCTCCCAAAGCCTAAGGGCTGGGTGCCCAGGCCTGTGGCTCCCTAAGGCTAAGGTTTGGGGCGCCCCAGGCCATGGGCTCCCTAAGTCTAAGAGTTGGGCTCACATGGCCTGGGGCTCCCTAAGCCTAAGGGCTGGGGTGCCCCAGGCCTGGGGCTCCCTAAGCCTAAGGGCTGGGCGCCCCAGGCCTGGGTCTCCCAAAGTCTAAGAGTTGGGCTCACTTGGCCTGGGGCTCCCTAAGCCTAAGGGCTGGGGTGCCCCAGGCCTGGGGCTCCCTAAGCCTAAGGGCTGGGGCAACCCAGGTCTGGGGCTCCCTAAGCCTAATGGCTGGAGCGCCCCAAGTCTGGGCATACAAAATACTGAGGGCTGGAGTGCCCCAAGCCTAGAGCTCCCAAAGCCTAAAGGCTAGGCGCCCCAGGCAGGGGCTCCCAAAGTCTAAGAACTGGGGCTCACCAGGCCTTGGGCTCCCTAAGCCTAAGGATTGGGGCGCCCCAGACATGGGGCTCCCTAAGCCTAAGGGCCGGCGAGACCCTAGCCTGGCGCTCCCTAAGCCTAATTGCTGGGGCGCCCCAGGTCTGGGGATCTCTAAGCCTAAGGGCTGGGGTACTCCAGGCCTGGGGCTCCCAAAGTCTAAGGGCTGGGGCACCCCAAGCTTGGGGCTCCCAAAGCCTAAGGGCTGGGGTGACCCAGGCCTGGGACTCCCTAAAACTAAGGGCTGGGGCGCCCCAGACCTGGGGCTCCCTAAGCCTAAGGACCAGGGAGACCCTGGCCTGGCACTCCCTAAGCCTAATTGCTGGGGCGCCCCAGGCCTGGGGATCTCTAAGCGCAATGGCTGGGGTTCTCCAGGCCTGGGGCTCCCAAAGCCTAAGGGCTGGGGCACCCCAGGCTTGGGGCTCCCAAAGCCTATGGGCTGGGGCGACCCAGGCCTGGGGCTCCCTAAAACTAAGGGCTGGGGCGCCCCAGGCCTGGGGATCCCTAAACCTAAGGGCTGGGGCGCTTCAGGCCTGGGCATCCCTAATCCTAAGTGCTGGGGCGCCCCAGGCCTGGGGCTCCCTAAGCCTAATTGCTGGGGTGCCCCAAGTCTGGGGCTCTCTAAGCCTAAGGCTTGGGCGACCCTAGCCTGGGGCTCCCTAAGCCTAAGGGCTGGGGCGCCCCCGGCCTGGGGCTCCCAAAGCCTAAGGGCTGGTGCGCCCCAGCCAGGGGCTCCCAAAGCATAAGGGCGTGGGCGCCCCAGGCCTGGGGATCCCTAAGTCTAATGGCTGGGGCGCCCCAATTTGGGAATCCCTAAGCCTAATTGCTGGGGCGCCGCATGTCTGGGGCTCTCTAAGTCTAAGGTCTGGGGCGCCCCAGGCCTGGGGCTCCCTAAGCCTAAGTGCTGGGGCGACTCAGGCCAGGGGCTCCCTAAGTCTAAGAGCTGGGGCTCACCATGCCAGGGACTCCCAAAGCCTAAGGGCTGGGGCGCCCCAGGCCTGGGGCTCCAAAAGCCCAAGGGCTGAGGCGTCCCAGGCCTGGGGCAACCTAAGCCTAAGGGCTGGGGCGCCCGAGGCCTAGGGCTCCCTAAAGTTAAGGGCTGGGGCGCCCCAGACCTAGGGCTCCCAAAGCCTAAGGGCTGGGGCGCCCCATGCCTGGTATTCCAAAGCCTAAGGGCTGGGGCGCCGCAGGCCTGGGGCTCCCAAAACCTATGGGCTGGTGCGTCCCAGGCCTGGGGCTCCCAAAGCCTAAGCGCTGAGGTGCCCCAGGCCTGGGGCTCCCAAAGTCTAAGGGCTGGGGCGCCCCAGGTCCGGGGTCTCAAAGACTAAGGGCTGGGGTGACCCGACCTCGGCCTCCCAAAGTCTAAGGGCTAGGGCGACCCAGGCCTTGGGCTTCTTAAGTCTAAGGGCTGGGGAGCCCCAGGCCTGGGGCTCTCTAAGCCTAAGGGCAGGGGCGCCCAAGTTCAGGGGCCCCCAAGACTAAGAGTTGGGGCGACCCAAGCCTGGGGCTCCCAAATCCAAAGGGCTGGGTGCCCCAGGCCTGGGGCTCCCTAAGCCTAAGGGTTGGGGCACACTAGACCTGGCGCACCCAAAGCCTAAGGGCTGGGACGCCCCAGGCCTGGGTCTCCCAAAGCCTAAGGGCTGTGGCACCCCAGGGCTGGGGCTCCCTAAGCTTAAGGGCTGGGGCTACCCAGGCCTGGGGCACCCTAAGCCTAATGGCTGGGGCGCCCCAGGTCTGGGGCTCCCTAAATTTAAGAGCTGGGGATCACCAGGACTGGGGCTCCCTAAGCCTAAGGGCTGGGGAGCCCCAGGCCTGGGTCTCCCAAAGCCTAAGGGCTGGGCGTCCCAGGCCTGGGGTTCCCAAAGTTTAAGAGCTGGGGCTAACCTGGCCTGGGATCCCTAAGCCTAAATGCTGGGGCGCCCCAGGCCTGGGGCTCCCTAAGCCTAAGGGCCGGGGCGACCCTGGCCTGGCGCACCCTAAGCCTAATTGCTGGGGCGCCCCAGGTCTGAGGATCTCAAAGCCTAAGGGCTGGGGCGCCCCAGGTCTGGGGCTCCTATAGCCTAAAAGCTGGGGCGCCCCAGGCTAGGGGCTCCCATAGACTAAGGGCTGGGGCGAACCAGGCCTGGGGCTCACTAATACTAAGGACTGGGGAGCCCCAGGCTTGGGGCTCACTAAGCCTAAGGACTGGGGCGCCCCAGCACTGGGATTCCCAATGCCTAAGGGTTGGGGAGCCCCAGGCATGGGCATCCGTAATCCTAAGGGCTGGGGCGCCCCAGGCCTGGGGCTCCCTAAGCCTAATTGCTGGGGTGCCCCAATCTGGGGTTTTCTCAGCCTAAGGGCTTGGGCGCCCCCGGCCTGGGGCTCCCAAAGCCTACGGGCTGGGGCGCCCCAGGCCAGGGGCTTCCAAAGCCTAAAGGCTGGGGCGCCTCAGGCCTGGGGCTCCCTAAGCCAAAGGGCTGGGGCGCCCCAGGCTTGCGGCTCCCAAATCCAAAGGGCTGGGGCGACGGGCCTGGGGCTCCCTAAGCCTAAGGGCTGGGGCGACACAGGAATGGGGCTCCCTAAGCCTAAGGACTGGGGCGCCCCAGGACTGGGGTTCCCAAAGCCTAAGGGATGGGTGCCCCAGGCTTGCGGCTCCCAAAGCCAAAGGGCTGGGGCGACGGGCCTGGGGCTCCCTAAGCCTAAGGGCTGGGGCGACACAGGCCTGGGGCTCCCTAAGCCTAAGGACTGGGGCGCCCCAGGACTGGGGTTCCCAAAGCCTAAGCGTTGCGGCGCCCCAGGGCTGGGCATCCCTAATCTTAAGGGCTGGGGCGCCCCAGGCATGGGGCTCCCTAAGCCTAATTGCTGGTGCGCCCCAGGTCTGGGGCTCTCTAAGCCTAATGGTTGGGGAGACCCTAGCCTGGGGCTCCCTAAGCCTAAGGGCGGGATTCCCTGTCCTGGGGCTCCCAAAGCCTAAGGGCTGGGGCGCCCCAGGCCTGGGGCTCCCAAAGTCTAAGGGCTGGGGCGACCCAGGCCTGGGGCACCCTAAGCCGCAGAGCTGGGGGGCCCCAGGCCTGGGGCTCCCTAACCCTATGGGTGGGGGCGCCCCAGGCCTGGGGCTCCTAAAACCTAAGGGCTGGGGAGACCCAGGCCTGGGTCTCCCTCAGCCTAAGGGCTTGAGCGCCACAGGCCTGTGTCTCCCTAAGCCTAAGGGCTGGAGCGCCACATCCTGGGGTTCCCTAAGCCTAAGGGCTGGGGCTCCCCAGGACTTGGGTTCCCAAAGCCTAAGGGCTGGGTCGCCCCAGGCCTGGGGCTCCCTAAGCCTAATTGCTGGGGCGACCCAGGTCTGGGGCTTTCTAAGCCTAAGGCTTGGGGCGACCCAGGCCTGGGGCTCCTAAGCCTAATTGCTGGGGCGCCCCAGGTCTGGGGCTCAATAAGCCTAAGGGCTGGGGCGACCCTGGCCTGGGGCTCCCTAAGTCAAAGAGCTGCGGCTCACCAGGCCTGGGGCTCCCTACGCCGAATGGCGGGGGCGCCCCAGGCCTGGCGCTCCCAAAACCTATGGGCTTGGGAGTCCCTGGCCTGAGGCTCCCAAAGCCTAATGGCTGGGGCACCCCAGGCCAGGGGCTCCCTAAGCCTAAGGGCTGGGGCGCCCCAGGTCTGGGGCTAACTAAGACTAAGGGCTGGGGCGCCCCAGTCCTGGGGCTCCCAAAGCCTAAGGGCTGGGGTGCCCCAGGCTTTGGACTCCCAAAGCCTAAGGACTGGGGTGCCACAGGCCTGGGGCTCCCAAGCTTAAGAGCTGAGGCGCCCCAGGCCTGGGGCTCCCTAAGCCTAAGGGCTGGGGCGCCCCAGGCCTTGGGCTCCCACAGCCTTAGGACTGGGGTGCCCCATGCCATGGGCTCTCTAAGCCTTAGGGCTGGGGCGCCCTAGGCCTGGGTCTCCCAAAGACTAAGGGCTGGGGCGCCCCAGGACCAGGGCTAACTAAGCCTAAGGAATGGGCGCCCCAGGTCTGGGGCTACCTATGGCTAAAGGATGGGGCGACCCAGGGTTGGGGCGTCCCAGGTCTGGGGCTGCCTAAGCCTAAGGGCTGTGGCGCCCCGGGCTTGGGGCACCCTAAGCCTAAGGGCTGGGGCGCCCCAGGCCTTGGGCTCCCACAGCCTTAGGACTGGGGTGCCCCATGCCAGGGGCTCTCTAAGCCTTAGGGCTGGGGCGCCCCAGGCCTGAGGCTCCCTAAGTCTAAGGGCTGGGGCGCCCTAGGCCTGGGTCTCCCAAAGACTAAGGGCAGGGGCGCCCCAGGACCAGGGCTAAGTAAGCCTAAGGAATGGGCGCCCCAGGTCTGGGGCTCCCTATGGCTAAAGGCTGGGGCGACCCAGGGCTGGGGCGTCCCAGGTCTGGGGCTGCCTAAGCTTAAGGGCTGTGGCGCCCCGGGCTTGGGGCACCCTAAGCCTAAGGGCTGGGGCGCCCCAGGATGGGGCTGCCTAAGCTTAAGGGCTGGGGCGCCCCAGGCCAGGAGATCCCAAAGACTAAGGGTTGGGTCGCCCCAGCCCTGGGGTTCCCAAAGCCTAAGGGCTGGGGCGTCCCAGGCCTGGGGCTCCCAAAGCCTAAGGGATTGGGCGCCCAAGGCCTGGGGCTCCCTAAGCCTATGGGCTGGGGCGCCTCAGGCCTCGGGATCCCTAAGCCTAAGTGCTGGGGCGCCCCAGGCCTGGAGCTCCCAAAGCCTAAAGACTGGGGCGCCTCAGTTCTCGGGCTCCCTAAGCCTAAGGGCCGGGGCGACACAGGCCTGAGGCTCCCTAAGTCTAAGACTGGGGCGCCCCAGACTGGGGTTCCCAAAGCCTAAGGGCTGGGGCGCCCCAGGCCAGGGGCTCCCTAAGCCTAATTGCTGGGGCGACCCTGGCCTGAGGCTCCCTAAGCCTAAGGGCTGGGGCACCCCAGGCCTGGGGCTCCCAAATCCTAAGGGCTGGGGCGCCCCAGGCCTGGGGCTCCCAAAGCCTAAGGGCTGAGGCGCCTGATGCCTGGGGCTCCCAAAGCCTAAGGGCTGAGGCGTCCTAGGCCTGGGGCTCCCTAAACCTAAGTGCTGGGGCGCCCCAGGCATGGGGCTCCCTTAGCCTAATTGCTGGGGCACACGGGGCCAGGGGCTACCTATGTCTAAGACCTAGGGCTCACCAGGCCTGGGGCTCCCTACGCCTAAGGGTGGGGGCGCCCTGGCCTGGGGCTCCCAAAGCCTAAGTGCTGGGGCGCACCAGGCCTGGGGCTCCCAAAGTCTACGGGCTGGGGCGCCCCAGGCCTGGGGCAACCTAAGCCGCAGAGATGGGGCGCCCCAGGCCTGGGGCTCCCTAAGCCTAAGGGTTGGGGCGCCCCAAGCCTGGGGCTCCCAAAGCCTAAGGGCTGGGGCGACCCAGGCCTGGGGCTCCCTAAGCCTAAGAGCTGGAGCGCCACAGGCCTGGGGTTCCCTAAGCTTAAAGGCTGGGGCGCCCCTGGACTGGGGTTCCCAAAGCCTAAGGGCTGGGGTGCTCCAGGCCTGTGCATCCCTAATCCTATGGGCTGGGGCACCCCAGGCCTGGGGCTCCCTAAGCCTAATTGCTGGGGCACCACAGGTCTGTGGCTTTCTAAGCCAAAGGGCTGGGGCGACCCAGGCCTGGGACTCCCTAAGCCTAATTGCTGGGTTGCCCCAGGTCTGGGGCTCACTAAGCCTAAGGGCTGGGGCGACCCTGGTCTGGGGCTCCCTAAGTCTAAGAGTTGGGGCTCACCAGGCCTGGGGCTCACTACGCCTAATGGCGGGGGCGCCCCAGGCCTGGCGCTCCCAAAACCTATGGGCTTGGGCGTCCCTTGCCTGGGGCTCCCAAAGCCTAAGGGCTGCGGCGCCACAGGCCTGGCGCTCCCAAAGCCTAATGGCTGGGGCGCCCCAGGCCTGGGGCTCCCAAAGTCTAAGGGCTGGGTCGCCCCAGGCCTGGGGCACCCTAAGCCACAGAGCAGGGGCGCCCAAGGCCTGGGACTCCCTAACCCTAAGGGTGGGGGCGCCCCAGGCCTGGGGCTCCTAAAACCAAAGGGCTGGGGAGACCCAGGCCTGGGTCTCCCTCAGCCTAAGGGCTTGAGCGCCACAGGCCTGGGTCTCCCTAAGCCTAAGGGCTGGAGCGCCACAGGCCTGGGGTTCCCTAAGCCTAAGTGCTGGGGCGCCCCAGGCCTGGAGCTCCCAAAGCCTAAAGGCTGGGGCGCCTCAGTCCTCGGGCTCCCTAAGCCTAAGGGCCGGGGCGACACAGGCCTGAGGCTCCCTAAGTCTAAGACTGGGGCGCCCCAGACTGGGGTTCCCAAAGCCTAAGGGCTGGGGCGCACCAGGCCTGGGGCTCCCAAAGTCTACGGGCTGGGGCGCCCCAGGCCTGGGGCAACCTAAGCCTAAGGGCTGGGGCGACCCAGGCCAGGGGCACCCTAAGCTTAAGGGCTGGAGCGCCACAGGCCTGGGGTTCCCTAAGCTTAAAGGCTGGGGCGCCCCTGGACTGGGGTTCCCAAAACCTAAGGGCTGGGGTGCTCCAGGCCTGGGCATCCCTAATCCTATGGGTTGGGGCACCCCAGGCCAGGGGCTCCCTAAGCCTAAGGGCTGGGGCGCCCCAGGACCAGGGCTAACTAAGCCTAAGGAATGGGCGCCCCAGGTCTGGGGCTCCCTATGGCTAAAGGCTGGGGCGAGCCAGGGTTGGGGCGTCCCAGGTCTGGGGCTGCCTAAGCCTAAGGGCTGTGGCGCCCCGGGCCTGGGGCACCCTAAGCCTAAGGGCTGGGGCGCCCCAGGCCTTGGGCTCCCACAGCCTTAGGACTGGGGTGCCCCATGCCAGGGGCTCTCTAAGCCTTAGGGCTGGGGCGCCCCAGGCCTGAGGCTCCCTAAGCCTAAGGGCTGGGGCGCCCTAGGCCTGGGTCTCCCAAAGACTAAGGGCTGGGGCGCCCCAGGACCAGGGCTAACAAAGCCTAAGGAATGGGCGCCCCAGGTCTGGGGCTACCTATGGCTAAAGGCTGGGGTGACCCAGGGCTGGGGCGTCCCAGGTCTGGGGCTGCCTAAGCCTAAGGGCTGTGGCGCCCCGGACTTGGGGCACCCTAAGCCTAAGGGCTGGGGCGCCCCAGGATGGGGCTGCCTAAGCTTAAGGGCTGGGGCGCCCCAGGCCAGGAGATCCCAAAGACTAAGGGCTGGGTCGCCCCAGCCCTGGGGTTCCCCAAGCCTAAGGGCTGGGGCGTCCCAGGCCTGGGGCTCCCAAAGCCTAAGGGATTGGGCGCCCAAGGCTTGGGGCTCCCTAAGCCTAAGGGCTGGGGCGCCTCAGGCCTCGGGATCCCTAAGCCTAAGTGCTGGGGCGCCCCAGGCCTGGAGCTCCCAAAGCCTAAAGGCTGGGGCGCCTCAGTCCTCGGGCTCCCTAAGCCTAAGGGCCGGGGCGACACAGGCCTGAGGCTCCCTAAGTCTAAGACTGGGGCGCCCCAGACTGGGGTTCCCAAAGCCTAAGGGCTGGGGCGCCCCAGGCCATGGGCTCCCTAAGCCTAATTGCTGGGGCGACCCTGGCCTGAGGCTCCCTAAGCCTAAGGGCTGGGGCGCCCCAGGCCTGGGGCTCCCAAAGCCTAAGGGCTGAGGCGCCTAATGCCTGGGGCTCCCAAAGCCTAAGGGCTGAGGCGTCCTAGGCCTGGGGCTCCCTAAGCCTAAGTGCTGGGGCGCCCCAGGCATGGGGCTCCCTTAGCCTAAGTGCTGGGGCACCCGGGGCCAGGGGCTACCTATGTCTAAGACCTAGGGCTCACCAGGCCTGGGGCTCCCTACGCCTAAGGGCGGGGGCGCCCTTGCCTGGGGCTACCAAAGCCTAAGGGCTGGGGCGCACCAGGCCTGGGGCTCCCAAAGTCTACGGGCTGGGGCGCCCCAGGCCTGGGGCAACCTAAGCCGCAGAGATGGGGCGCCCCAGGCCTGGGGCTCCCTAAGCCTAAGGGTTGGGGCACCCCAGGCCTGGGGCTCCCAAAGCCTAAGGGCTGGGGCGACCCAGGCCTGGGGCTCCCTAAGCCTAAGGGCTGGAGCGCCACAGGCCTGGGGTTCCCTAAGCTTAAAGGCTGGGGCGCCCCTGGACTGGGGTTCCCAAAACCTAAGGGCTGGGGTGCTCCAGGCCTGGGGCTCCCTAAGCCTAAGGGCTGGAGCGCCACAGGCCTGGGGTTCCCTAAGCTTAAAGGCTGGGGCGCCCCTGGACTGGGGTTCCCAAAACCTAAGGGCTGGGGTGCTCCAGGCCTGGGCATCCCTAATCCTATGGGCTGGGGCACCCCAGGCCTGGGGCTCCCTAAGCCTAATTGCTGGGGCACCCCAGGTCTGGGGCTTTCTAAGCCTAAGGGCTGGGGCGACCCAGGCCTGGGACTCCCTAAGCCTAATTGCTGGGTTGCCCCAGGTCTGGGGCTCACTAAGCCTAAGGGCTGGGGCGAACCTGGTCTGGGGCTCCCTAAGATTAAGAGTTGGGGCTCACCAGGCCTGGGGCTCACTACGCCTAATTGCGGGGGCGCCCCAGGCCTGGCGCTCCCAAAACCTATGGGCTTGGGCGTCCCTTGCCTGGGGCTCCCAAAGCCTAAGGGCTGCGGCGCCACAGGCCTGGCGCTCCCAAAGCCTAAGGGCTGGGGCGATCCAGGCCTGGGGCTCCCTAAGCCTAAGGGTTGGGGCGCCCCAGGCCTGGGGCTCCCTAAGTCTTAAGGCTGGGGGCCCCAGGCCTGGGGTTTCAAAGCCTAAGAGCTGGGGCACCCCAGGTCTGGGGCTACTTAAGCCTAAGGGCTGGCGCGCCCCAGGCCTGGGGCTCCCAAAACCTATGGGCTGGGGTGTCCCAGTCCTGGTGCTCCCAAAGCCTAAGGGCTGGGACGCCGTAGGCCTGGGGCTCCCAAAGCCTAAGGGCTGGGGCACCCCAGACCTTGGGCTCCCAAAACCTAAGGGCTGGGGCGCCCCAGGCCTGGGGCTCCCAAGCTTAAGGGCTGGGGCGCCCCAGGCCTTGGGCTCCCTAAGCCTTAGGGCTGGGGCGCCCAAGGCCTGAGGATCCCTAAGCCTAAGGGCTGGGGCGCCCTAGGCCTGGGGCTAACTAAAAATAAGGGCTGGGGCACCCCAGGACTCGGGCTAACTAATAATAAGGGCTGGGCGCCCCAGGCCTGGGGCTCCCTAAGGCTAAAGGCTGTGGCGCCCCAGGTCTGGGGCTCCCTATGCCTAAGGGCTGCGGCGCCCCAGGCCTCGGGCTCCCAAAGCCTAAGGGCTGTGGCGCCCCAGGCCTGGGGCTCCCAAAGCGTAAGGGCTGGGGCGCCTCAGGCCTGGGGCTCCCTAAGCCTAATTGCTGGGGCGGCGCGTGTCTGGGGCTCTCTAAGCCTAAGGGCTGGGGTGACCCAGGCCTAGTGCTCCCTAAGCCTAATTGCTAGGGTGCACCAGGCATGGGGCTCCCTAAGCCTAATTTCTAGACCGCCCCAGGTCTGGGGCTCTCTAAGCCTAAGGGCTGGCGCGCCCCAGACCTGTGGCTCTCAAAGCCTAATGGCTGGGGCGCCTCTGGCCTGGGGCACCCTAAGCCTAAGGGCTGGGGCGCCCCAGGCCTGGGGCTCCCTAAACTTAAGGGCTGGGGCGTCCCTGGACTGGGGCTCCCTAATCATAAGGGCTGGGGCGTCCCAAGCCTGCTTCTCCCTAAGTCTAAGGGCTGGGTGCAAGATCCCGGGGCCTCTCAAAGCTTAAGGGCTGGGGCGCCCCATGCCTGGGGTTCCAAAGCCTAAGGGTTGGGGAGCCGCAGGCCTGGGGCTCCCAAAATTTATGGTCAGGGGCGTCCCAGGCCTGGGCCAGCCAAAGTCTAAGGGCTGAGGTGCCCCAGGCCAGGGGCACCCTAAGCCTAAGGCCTGGGGCGCCCCAGGTCTGGGGCTCCCTAAGCGTTAGGGCTGGGGCGCCCCAGACTTGGGGCTCCCAAAGCCTAAGGGCTGGGGCGCCCCAGACCTGGAGCTATCAAAGCCTAAGGGCTGGGGCGTCCCAGGCCTTGGGCTTCTTAAGCCTAAGGGCTGGGGCGCCCCAGGCCTGGGGCTCCCTAAGCCTAAGGGCTGGGGCGACCCAGGCCTGGGGCTCCCTAAGACTAATGGCTGGGGCGCCCCAGGTCTGGCCATACCAAATACTGAGGGCTGGGATGCCCCAGGCCTTGGGCTCCCTAAGCCTAATTGCTGGGGGGCCCCAGGTCTGGGGCTCCCAAAGCCTAAGGTCTGGGGAGCCTCAGGCCTCGGGCTCCTTAAGCCTAAGTGTGGGGGCACCCCAGGCCTGGCGCTCCCAAAGCCTAAGGGCTGGGGCGCCCCATGTTTGGGGCTCCCAAAGCCTAAGTGCTGGGGCGCCCCTTGACTGGGGTTCCAAAGCCTAAGGGCTGGGGCGCCACAGGCCTGTCGCTTCCAAAGCCAAAGGGCTGGGGCGCCCCAGGTCTGGGGCTCCCAAAGCCTAAGGGCTGGGGCGCCCCAGGCCTGTGGCCCCCTAAGCCTAAGGGCTGGGGTGTCCCATGCCAGGGGCTCCCTAAGCCTTAGGGCTGGGGCGCCCCAGGCCTGAGACTCCCTAAGCCTAAGGGGTGGGGCGCCCTAGGCCTGGGGCTAACTATGAATAAGGGCTGGGGCGCCCCAGGACTGGGGCTAACTAAGAATAAGGGCTGGGCGCCCCAGGCCTGGGGCTCCCTGAGGCTAAAGGCTGTGGCGCCCCAGGTTTGGGGCTCCCTAAGACTAAGGGCTTCCGCGCCCCAGGCCTCGGGCTCCCAAAGCCTAAGGGCTGCGGCGCCCCAGGCCTGGGGCTCCCAAAGCGTAAGGTGTGGGGCGCCTCAGGCCTGGGGCTCCCTAAGCCTAATGCTGGGGCGGGCATGTCTGGGGCACCCTAAGCCTAAGGGCTGGGGAACCCCAGACCTGGGGCTCTCAAAGCCTAATGGCTGGCGCGACACAGGCCTGGGTCTCCCTAAGCCTAAGGGCTGGGGCGCCCCAGGCCTCGGGCTCCCTAATCCTAAGGGCTGGGGGGCCTCAGGCCTGGGGCTCCCTAAGCATAAGGGCTGGGGCGTCCCAGGCCTGGTTCTCCCTAAGTCTAAGGGCTGGGTGCAAGAGGCCGGGGCCTCCCAAAGCTTAAGGGCTGGGGCGCCCCATGCCTGGGGTTCCAAAGCCTAAGGGTTGGGGCGCCGCAGGCCTGGGGCTCCCAAAAATCTATGGTCAGGGGCGTCCCAGACCTGGGCCTCCAAATGCCTAAGGGCTGAGGCGCCCCAGGCCTGGGGCTCCCAAAGCCTAAGGGCTGGGGCGCACCAGGTCTGGGGCTCCCAAAGACTAAGGGCTGGGGCGACCTGGCCTCGGGCTCCCAAAATCTAAGGGCTAGGGCGACCCAGGCCTGGGGCTCCCAAGCCTAAGGGCTGGGGAGCCCCAGGCCAGGGGCTCCCTAAGCCTAAGGGCTGTGGCGCCCCAGGCCTCGGGCACCCTAAGCTTAAAGGCTGGGGCGTCCCAGGACTGGGGCTCCCTAAGCATAAGTGCTGGGGCGTCCCAGGCCTGGTTCTCCCTAAGTCTAAGGGCTGGGTGCAAGAGGTCGGGGCCTCCCAAAGCTTAAGGGCTGGGGCGCCCCATGCCTGGGGTTCCAAAGCCTAAGGGTTGGGGCGCCGCAGGCCTGGGGCTCCCAAAATCTATGGTCAGGGGCGTCGCAGGCCTGGGCCTCCCAAAGCCTAAGGGCTCAGGCGCCCCAGGCCTGGGGCTCCCAAAGCCTAAGGGCTGGGGCGCACCAGGTCTGGGGCTCCCAAAGACTAAGGGCTGGTGCGACCTGGCCTCGGGCTCCCAAAATCTAAGGGCTAGGGCAACCCAGGCCTGGGGCGCCCTAAGCCTAAGGGCTGTGGCGCCCCAGGTCTGGGGCTCCCTAATCGTTAGGAATGGGGCGCCCCAGACCTGGGGCTCCCAAAGCCTAAGGGCTGGGGTACCCCAGGCCTGGGGCTAACTAAGACTAAGGGCTAGGGCCCCCCAGACCTGGAGCTATCAAAGCCTAAGGACTGGGCGTCCCAGGCTTGGGCTTCATAAGCCTAAGGGCTGTGGCGCCCCAGGCCTGGGGCTCCCTAAGCCTAAGGGCTGGGGTGACCCAGGCATGGGGCTCCCTAAGACTAATGGCTGGGGCGCCTCAGGTCTGGTCATACCAAATACTGAGTGCTGGGATGCCCCAGGCCTTGGGCTCCCTAAGCCTAATTGCTGGGGGGCCCCAGGTCTGGGGCTCTCTAAGCCTAAGTGCTGAGGCGACCCTGGCCTGGCGCTCCCTAAGCCTAAGGGCTGGGGCCCCCCAGGCCTGGGGCTCCCAAAGCCTAAGGGATGGGGCGCCCCAGGCCTGGGGCTCCCAAAGCCTAAGGTCTGGGGAGCCTCAGGTCTCGGGCTCCCTAAGCCTAAGTGTGGGGGCGCCCCAGACCTTGCGCACCCAAAGCCTAAGGGCTGGGGCGCCCAAGGTCTGGGGCTCCCAAAGCCTAAGGGCTGGGGTGCCCCCGGCGTGGGGCTCCCTAAGCCTAAGGGCTGGGGCATCCCAGGCCTGGGGCTCCCTAAACTTAAGGGCTGGGGCGCCCCAGGCCTGGGGCTCCCAAAGCCTAAGGGCTGGGGCGACCCATGACTGGGGTTCCAAAGCCTAAGGCCTGGGGCGCCGCAGGCCTGGGGCTCCCAAAATTTATGGTCAAGGGCGTCCCAGGCCTGGGCCTCCCAAAGCCTAAGGGCTGAGGCGCCCCAGGCCAGGGGCACCCTAAGTCTAAGGCCTGGGGCGCCACAGGTCTGAGGCTCCCTAAGCGTTAGGGCTGGGGCGTCCCACACCTGGGGCTCCCAAAGCCTAAGGACTGGGGCGCCCAGACCTGGAGCTATCAAAGCCTAAGGGCTGGGGCGTCCCAGGCCTTGGGCTTCTTAAGCCTAAGGGCTGGGGCGCCCCAGGCCTGGGGATCCCTAAGCCTAAGGGCTGGGGAGGCCCAGGCCTGGGGCTCCCTAAGACTAATGGCTGGGGCGCCCCAGGTCTGGCCATACCAAATACTGAGGGCTGGGATGCCCCAAGCCTTGGGCTCCCTAAGCCTAATTGCTGGGGGGCCCCAGGTCTGGGGCTCTCTAAGCCTAAGGCTGGGGCGACCCTGGCCTGGCGCTCCCTAAGCCTAAGGGCTGGGACCCCACAGGCCTGGGGCTCCCAAAGCCTAAGCAATGGGGCGCCTCAGGCCTGGGGCTCCCCAAGCCTAAGGTCTGGGGAGCCTCAGGCCTCGGGCTCCCTAAGCCTAAGTGTGGGGGCGCCCCAGGCCTGGCGCTCCCAAAGCCTGAGGGCTGGGGCGCCCCAGGTTTGGGGCTCCCAAAGCCTAAGGGCTGGGGCGCCCCTGGCCAGGGGCTCCCTAAGCCTAAGGGCTGGGGCGTCCCAGGCCTGGGGCTCCCTAAACTTAAGGGCTGGGGAGCCCCAGGCCTGGGGCTTCAAAAGCCTAAGGGCTGGGGCGCCCCATGACTGGGGTTCCAAAGCCTAAGGCCTGGGGCGCAACAGGCCGGTCGCTCCCAAAGCCTAAGGGCTGGGGCGCCCCAGGTCTGGGGCTCCCAAAGCCTAAGGGCTGGGGCGCCCCAGACCTGGGGCGCCCTAAGCCTAAGGGCTGGGGTGTCCCATGCCAGGGGCTCCCTAAGCCTTAGGGCTGGGGCGCCCCAGGCCTGAGGCTCCCTAAGCCTAAGTGGTGGGGCGCCCTAGGCCTGGGGCTAACTATGAATAAGGGTTGGGGCGCCCCAGGAATGGGGCTAACTAAGAATAAGGGCTGGGCGCCCCAGGCCTGGGGCTCCCTGAGGCTAAAGGCTGTGGCGCCCCAGGTTTGGGGCTCCCTAAGCCTAAGGGCTTCGGCGCCCCAGGCCTCGGGCTCCCAAAGCCTAAGGGCTGCGGCGCCCCAGGCCTGGGGCTCCCAAAGCGTAAGGGCTGGGGCCCCTCAGGCCTGGGGCTCCCTAAGCCTAATTGCTGGGGCGGCGCATGTCTGGGGCACCCTAAGCCTAAGGGCTGGGGCGCCCCAGACCTGGGGCTCTCAAAGCCTAATGGCTGGGGCGCCTCAGGCTTGGGGCTCCCAAAGCCTAAGGGCTGGCGCGACCAAGGCCTGGGCCTCCATAAGCCTAAGGGCTGGGGCGCCCCAGGCCTCGGGCTCCCTAATCCTAAGGGCTGGGGCGCCTCAGGCCTGGGGCTCCCTAAGCATAAGGGCTGGGGCGTCCCAGGCCTGGTTCTCCCTAAGTCTAAGGGCTGGGTGCAAGAGGCCGGGGCCTCCCAAAGCTTAAGGGCGGGGGCGCCCCATTCCTGGGGTTCCAAAGCCTAAGGGTGGGGGCGCCGCAGGCCTGGGGCTCCCAAAATCTATGGTCAGGGGCGTCCCAGACCCGGGCCTCCAAAAGCCTAAGGGCTCAGGCGCCCCAGGCCTGGGGCTCCCAAAGCCTAAGGGCTGGGGCGCACCAGGTCTGTGGCTCCCAAAGACTAAGGGCTGGGGCGACCTGGCCTCGGGCTCCCAAAATCTAAGGGCTAGGGCGACCCAGGCCTGGGGCTCCCAAGCCTAAGGGCTGGGGAGCCCCAGGCCAGGGGCTCCCTAAGCCTAAGGGCTGTGGCGCCCCAGGCCTGGGCTCCCTAAGCTTAAGGGCTGGGGCGTCCCAGGACTTGGGCGCCCTAAGCATAAGGGCTGGGGCGTCCCATGCCTGGTTCTCCCTAAGTCTAAGGGCTGGGTGCAAGAGGCCGGGGCCTCCCAAAGCTTAAGGGCTGGGGCGCCCCATGCCTGGGGTTCCAAAGCCTAAGGGTTGGGGCGCCGCAGGCCTGGGGCTCCCAAAATCTATGGTCAGGGGCGTCCCAGGCCTGGGCCTCCCAAAGCTTAAGGGTTGAGGCGCCCCAGGCCTGGGGCTCCCAAACCTAAGGGCTGGGGCGCACCAGGTCTGGGGCTCCCAAAGACTAAGGGCTGGGGCGACCTGGCCTCGGGCTCCCAAAATCTAAGGGCTAGGGCGACCCAGGCCTGGGGCGCCCTAAGCCTAAGGGCTGTGGCGCCCCAGGTCTGGGGCTCCCTAATCGTTAGGAATGGGGCACCCCAGACCTGGGGCTCCCAAAGCCTAAGGGCTGGGGTACCCCAGGCCTGGGGCTAACTAAGACTAAGGGCTAGGGCCCCCCAGACCTGGAGCTATCAAAGCCTAAGGACTGGGGCGTCCCAGGCCTTGGGCTTCTTAAGCCTAAGGGCTGTGGCACCCCAGGCCTGTGGCTCCCTAAGCCTAAGGGCTGGGGTGACCCAGGCATGGGGCTCCCTAAGACTAATGGCTGGGGCGCCTCAGATCTGGCCATACCAAATACTGAGGGCTGGGATGCCCCAGGCCTTGGGCTCCCAAAGCCTAATTGCTGGGGAGCCCCAGGTCTGGGGCTCTCTAAGCATAAGGGCTGGGGCGACCCTGGCCTGGCGCTCCCTAAGCCTAAGGGCTGGGGACCCCCAGGCCTGGGTCTCCCAAAGCCTAAGGGATGGGGCGCCCCAGGCCTGCGGCTCCCAAAGCGTAAGGGCTGGGGCGCCTCAGGCCTGGGCCTCCCTAAGCCTAATTGCTGGAGTGGCGCATGTCTGGGGCACCCTAAGCCTAAGGGCTGAGGCGCCCCAGACCTGGGGCTCTCAAAGGCTAATGGCTGGGGCGCCTCAGGCCTGGGGCTCCCAAATCCTAAAGGCTGGCGCGACCCAGGCCTGGGCCTCCCTAAGCCTAAGGGCTGGGGCGCCCCAGGCCTCGGGCTCCCTAATCCTAAGGGCTGGGGCGCCTCAGGCCTGGGGCTCCCTAAGCATAAGGGCTGGGGCGTCCTAGGCCTGGTTCTCCCTAAGTCTAAGGGCTGGGTGCAAGAGGCCGGGGCCTCCCAAAGCTTAAGGGCGGGGGCGCCCCATGCCTGGGGTTCCAAAGCCTAAGGGTTGGGGCGCCGCAGGCCTGGGGCTCCCAAAATCTATGGTCAGGGGCGTCCCAGGCCTGGGCCTCCCAAAGCCTAAGGGCTGAGGCGCCCCAGGACTGGGGCTCCCAAAGCCTAAGGGGTGGGGCGCACCAGGTCTGGGGCTCCCAAAGACTAAGGGCTGGGGCGACCTGGCCTCGGGCTCCCAAAATCTAAGGGCTAGGGTGACCCAGGCCTGGGGCTCCCAAGCCTAAGCGCTGGGGAGCCCCAGGCCAGGGGCTCCCTAAGCCTAAGTGCTGTGGCGCCCCAGGCCTCGGGCTCCCTAAGCCTAAGTGTGGGGGCGCCCCTGGCCTGGCGCTTCCAAAGCCTAAGGGCTGGGGCGCCCCATGACTGGGGTTCCAAAGCCTAAGGCCTGGGGCGCCACAGGCCTGTCGCTCCCAAAGCCTAAGGGCTGGGGCGCCCCAGGTATGGGGCTCCCAAAACCTAAGGGGAGGGGCGCCCCAGGCCTGGGGCTCCCTAAGCCTAAGGGCTGCGGTGTCCCATGCCAGGGGCTCCCTAAGCCTTAGGGCTGGGGCGCCCCATGCCTGAGGCTCCCTAAGCCTAAGGGGTGGGGCGCCCTAGGCCTGGGGCTAACTATGAATAAGGGCTGGGGCGCCCCAGGACTGGGGCTAACTAAGAATAATGGCTGGGCGCCCCAGGCCTGGGGCTCCCTCAGGCTAAAGGCCGTGGCGCCCCAGGTTTGGGGCTCCCTAAGCCTAAGGGCTTTGGCGCCCCAGGCCTCGGGCTCCCAAAGCCTAAGGGCTGCGGCGCCCCAGGCCTGGGGCTCCCAAAGCGTAAGGGCTGGGGCCCCTCAGGCCTGGGGCTCCCTAAGCCTAATTGCTGGGGCGGCGCATGTCTGGGGCACCCTAAGCCTAAGGGCTGGGGCGCCCCAGACCTGGTGCTCTCAAAGCCTAATGGCTGGGGCGCCTCAGGCCTGGGGCTCCCAAAGCCTAAGGGCTGGCGCGACCCAGGCCTGGGCCTCCCTAATCCTAAGGGCTGGGGCGCCTCAGGCCTGGGGCTCCCTAAGCATAAGGGCTGGGGCGTCCCAGGCCTGGTTCTCCCTAAGTCTAAGGGCTGGGTGCAAGAGGCCGGGGCCTCCCAAAGCTTAAGGGCTGGGGCGCCCCATGCCTGGGGTTCCAAAGCCTAAGGGTTGGGGCGCCGCAGGCCTGGGGCTCCCAAAATCTATGGTCAGGGGCGTCCCAGGCCTGGGCCTCCCAAAGCCTACGGGCTGAGGTGCCCCAGGCCTGGGGCTCCCAAACCTAAGGGCTGGGGCGCACCAGGTCTGGGGCTCCCAAAGACTAAGGGCTTGGGCGACCTGGCCTCGGGCTCCCAAAATCTAAGGGCTAGGGCGACCCAGGCCTGGGGCTCCCAAGCCTAAGGGCTGGGGAGACCCAGGCCAGGGGCTTCCTAAGCCTAAGGGCTGTGGCGCCCCAGGCCTGGGGCTCCCTAAGCTTAAGGGCTGGGGCGTCCCAGGACTTGGGCTCCCTAAGCATAAGGGCTGGGGCGTCCCATGCCTGGTTCTCCCTAAGTCTAAGGGCTGGGTGCAAGAGGCCGGCGCCTGCCAAAGCTTAAGGGCTGGGGCGCCCCATGCCTGGGGTTCCAAAGCCTAAGGGTTGGGGCGCCGCAGGCCTGGGACTCCCAAAATCTATGGTCAGGGGCGTCCCAGGCCTGGGCCTCCCAAAGCTTAAGGGCTGAGGCGCCCCAGGCCTGGGGCTCCCAAAGCCTAAGGGCTGGGGCGCACCAGGTCTGGGGCTCCCAAAGACTAAGGGCTGGGGCGACCTGGCCTCGGGCTCCCAAAATCTAAGGGCTAGGGCGACCCAGGCCTGGGGCGCCCTAAGCCTAAGGGCTGTGGCGCCCCAGGTCTGGGGCTCCCTAATCGTTAGGAATGGGGCGCCCCAGACCTGGGGCTCCCAAAGCCTAAGGGCTGGGGTACCCCAGGCCTGGGGCTAACTAAGACTAAGGGCTAGGGCCCCCCAGACCTGGAGCTATCAAAGCCTAAGGACTGGGGCGTCCCAGGCCTTGGGCTTCTTAAGCCTAATGGCTGTGGCGCCCCAGGCCTGGGGCTCCCTAAGCCTAAGGGCTGGGGTGACCCAGGCCTGGGGCTCCCTAAGACTAATGGCTGGGGCGCCTCAGTACTGGCCATACAAAATACTGAGGGCTGGGATGCCCCAGGCCTTGGGCTCCCTAAGCCTAATTGCTGGGGAGCCCCAGGTCTGGGGCTCTCAAAGCCTAAGTGCTGGGGCGACACTGGGCTGGCTCTCCCTAAGCCTAAGGGCTGGGGCCCCCCAGGCCTGGGGCTCCCAAAGACTAAGGGATGGGGCGCCCCAAACCTGGGGCTCCCAAAGCCTAAGGAATGGGGCGCCTCAGGCCTGGGGCACCCTAAGCCTAAGGGCTGGGGCGCCCCAGACCTGGGGCTCTCAAAGCCTAATGGCTGGGGCGCCTCAGGCCTGGCGCTCCCAAAGCCTAAGGGCTGGGGCGCCCCAGGTCTGGGGCTCCCAAAGCCTAAGGGCTGGGGCGCCCCGGCCTGGGGCTCCATAAGCCTAAGGGCTGGGGCGTCCCAGGCCTGGGGCTCCCTAAACTTAAGGGCTGGGGCGCCCCAGGCCTGGGTCTCCCAAAGCCTAAGGGCTGGGGCGCCCCATGACTGGGGTTCCAAAGCCTAAGGCCTGGGGCGCCACAGGCCTGTCGATCCGAAAGCCTAAGGGCTGGGGTGCCCCAGGTCTGCGGCTCCCAAAGCCTAAGGGCTGGGTCGCCCCGGGCCTGGGGCTCCCTAAGCATAAGGGCTGGGGTGCCCCATGCCAGGGGCTCCCTAAGCCTTAGGGCTGGGGCGCCCCAGGCCTGAGGCTCCCTAAGCCTAAGGGCTGGGGCGCCCTAGGCCTAGGGCTAACTATGAATAAGGGCTGGGGCGCCCCAGGACTGGGGCTAACTAAGAATAAGGGCTGGGCGCCCCAGGCCTGGGGCTCCCTAAGGCTAAAGGCTGTGGCGCGCCAGGTGTGGGGCTCCCTAAGCATAAGGGCTGGGGCGTCCCAGGCCTGGTTCTCCCTAAGTCTAAGGGCTGGGTGCAAGAGGCCGGGGCCTCCCAAAGCTTAAGGGCTGGGGCGCCCCATGCCTGGGGTTCCAAAGCGTAAGGGCTGGGGCGCCCCAGGCCTGGGGCTCCCAAAGCCTAAGGAATGGGGCGCCTCAGGCCTGGGGCTCCCTAAGCTTAAGGTCTGGGGAGCCTCAGGCCTAGGGCTCCCAAAGCCTAAGGGCTGGGGCGCCCCAGGCCTGTGGCTCCCTAAGCCTAAGGGCTGGGGCATCCCAGGCCTGGGGATCCCTAAGCTTAAGGACTGGGTGCCCCAGGCCTGGGCCTCCCAAAGCCTAAGGGTTGGGGCGCCCCATGCCTGGGGTTCCAAAGCCTTAGGGCAGGGACGCCACAGGCCTGGGGCTCCCAAAACCTATGGGCTGGGGCGTCCCATGCCTGGGGCTCCCAAAGCCTAAGGGCTGAGGCGCACCAGACCTGGGGCTCCCTAAGACTAAGGTCTGGGGCGACCCAGCCTCAGGCTCCCAAAACCTAAGGGCTGGGGCCCCCCAGGCCTGGGGCTCCCAAAATCTATGGGCTGGGGCGTCCCAGTCCTGGTGCTCCAAAAGCCTAAGGGCTTGGGCGCCACGGCATCGGGCTCCCAAAGCCTAAGGGCTGGGATGCCCCAGCCCTGGGGCTCCAAAGCGTAAGGGCTGGTGTGCCCTAGGCCTGGGGCTCCCTAAGCCTAAGGGCTGGGGCACCCCAAGCCTTGGGCTCCCACAGCCTAAGGGCTGTGGTGCCCCATGCCAGGGGTTCACTAAGCCTTAGGGCTGGGGGGCCCCAGGCCTGAGACTCCCTAAGCCTAAGGACTGGGGCGCCCTAGGCCTGGGGCTCCCAAACATAAGGGCTGGGGCGCCCCAGGGCTGGGGCTAACTTAGCCTAAGTGCTGGGTGCCCCAGGCCTGGGACTCCCTAATGCTAAGGGCTGGGGCGACCCAGGCCTGGGGCTTCAAAGCCTAAGGGCTGGGGCACCCCAGGCCTGGGACTCTCTAAGCCCAAGGGCTGGGGCGCCCCAGGCCTGGTGCTCCCTAAGCCTAATTGCTGGGGGCCGCATGTCTGGGGCTCTCTAAGCCTAAGGGCTGGGGCGACCCAGGCCTGGGGCTCCCTAAGCCTATTTGCTGGGGCGCACCAGACCTGTGGCTCCCTAAGCCTAAGGGCTGGGGTGCCCCAGGATAGGGGCTCCCTAATTTAAGAGCTGGGGCTCACCAGGCCTGGGGCTCCCAAAGCCTAAGGGCTGGGGCGCCCCAGGCCAGGGGCTCCCAAAGCCCAAGGGCTGAGGCGTCCCAGACCTGGGGCACCCTAAGCCTAAGGGCTGCGGCGCCCCAGGCCTTGGGCTCCCACAGCCCAAGGGATGGGGTGCCCCTGCCAGGGGCTCCCTAAGCCTTAGGGCTGGGGCGACCCATGCCTGAGGCTCCCTAAGCCTAAGGGCTGGGGCACCCTAGGCCTTGGGTTCCCAAAGCCTAAGGGCTGGAGCACCCCTGGACTGGGGCTAACTAAGCCTAAGTGCTGGGCGCCCCAGGCCTAGGGCTCCCTAAGGCTAAAGGCTGGGGCGACCCAAGGCTGGGGCGCCCCAGGTCTGGGGCTCCCTAAGCCTAAGGGCTGCGACGCCCCAGGCCTGGGGCTCCCAAAGTCTAAGGGCTGGGGCGCCCCAGTCCTGGGGCTCCCAAAGCCTAAGGGCTGGGGCGCCCAAGGGCTGGGGATCCCTAAGCCTAAGGGCTGGGGCACCCCAGGCCTTGGGCTCCCTAAACCTAAGTGTTGTGGCGCCCCTGGCCAGGGGCTCAATAAGTTAAAGAGCTGGGGATCAAAAGGCCTGGGGCTCCCTAAGCCAAAGGGCTGGGGCGCCCCAAGCCTGGGGTTCCAAAAGCCTAAGGAATGGGGCGCCCCAGGCCTGGGGCTCCCAAGCTTAAGTGCTGGGGCGCCCCAGGCCTGGGGCTCCCTAAGCCTTAGGGCTGGGGCGCCCTAGGCCTGGGGCTCCCAAAAGCCTAAGAGCTGTGGCGCCCCAAGACTGGGGCTAACTAAGCCCAAGGGCTGGGCGCCCCATGCCGGGGGCTCCCTAAGCCTAATTGCTGGGGCGCACCAGGCCTGGGGCTCCCTAAGCCTAAGTGTTGGGGCGCCTCAGGCCAGGGGCTCCTTAATCTAAGAGTTGGGGCTCACCAGGCCTGGGGCTCCCAAAGCCTAAGTGCTGGGGCTCCCCAGGCCTGGGGCTCCCAAAACCCAAGGGCTGAGGCATCCCAGGCCTGGGGCCCCCTAAGACTAAGGGCTGGGGCGCCCCATGCATGGGGCTCCCTAAGCCTAAGGGCTGGGGCGCCCCAGGTCTGGGGCTACTTAAGCCTAAGGGCTAGGGCGCCCCAGGCCTGGGGCTCAAAAAACCGATGAGCTGAGGCGTCCCAGTCCTGGTGCTCCCAAAGCCTAAGGGCTGGGGCCCCCCAGGCTTGGGGCTCCCTAAGCCTAAGGGCTGGGGCGCCCCAGGTCTGGGGCTACTTAAGCCTAAGGGCTGGGGCGCCCCAGGCCTGGGGCTCAAAAAACCGATGGGCTGAGGCATCCCAGTCCTGGTGCTCCCAAAGCCTAAGGGCTGGGGCGCCCCAGGCCTGGGGCTCCCTAAGCCTAAGGGATGGGGCGCCCCAGGCCTTGGGCTCCCACAGCCTAAGGGCTGTGGTGCCTCATGCCAGGGGCTCGCGAAGCCTTAGGGCTGGGGCGCCCCAAGCCTGAGGCTCCCAAAGCCTAAGGGCTGGGGCGCCCCAGGACTGGGGCTAACTAAGCCTAAGGGCTAGGCGCCCCAGGCCTAGGGCTCCCTAAGGCTAAAGGCTGGGGCGACCCAGGGTTGGGGCGCCCCTGGTCTGGGGCTCCCTATGCCTAAGAGCTGGGGCGCCCCAGGCCTGGGGCTCCCTAACCCTAAGGGCTTTGGTGCCCCTGGCCTGGGGCTCCCTAAGCCTAAGAGCTGGGGCGCCCCAGGCCTGGGGCTCCCTAACCCTAAGGGCTGGGGCGCCCAAGGCCTAGATCTCCCTAAAGCTAAGGCCTGGGGCTCCCAAAGCCTAAGGGCTTGGGTGCCCCAGGCCTGGGGCTCCCTAAGCCTAAGGGCTGGGGCGCCCCATTCCTGGGGCCCCTTAAGCCTTAGGGCTGATGCGTCCCAGGCCTGGGTCTCCCTAAGCCTAAGGGCTGGGGCGCAACAGACCTGAGGCTTCCAAAGACTAAGGGCAGGGGCGCCCCAGGCCTGGGGCTCCCTAAGCCTAAGGGCTGGGGCGTCCCAGGCCAGGTGCTCCCTAAGCCTAAGTGCTGGAGCGCCCCAGGCCTGGGGTTCCCTAAGCCTAAGGGTTGTGGTGCCCTGGGCCTGGGGCTCCCTAAGCCTAAGGGCTGGGGCTCCCCAGGCCTGGGGCTCCCTATGCTTAAGGGTTGGAGCACCCCAGCCTGGGGCTCCCTAAGCCTAAGGGCTGGGGCGCCACAGGCCTGGGGCACCCTAAGACTAGGGCTGGGGCGCGCCTGGCCTGGGGTCCCCAAAACCTAAGGGCAGGGGCGCCCCACGCCTGGGGCTCCGTAAGCCTAAGGGCTTGGGCACCTCAGGCCAGGAGCTCCCTAAGCTTAAGGGCTGGGGCACCCCAGGCCTGGGGCTCCCTAAGCGTAAGGGCTGTGGCGCCCCGGGCTAGGGGCTCCCTAAGCCTAAGGGCTGGGGCGCCCCAGGCGTGGGGCTCCCTAAGCCTAAGGGCTGTGGTGCCCCAGGCCAGGGGCTCCCTAAACCTAAGGCTGTGCGGCAAACCAAACTGAGCTCAGGGGGAGCTGGTCTGTGGGTTATGTTAGCCATAAAGTGAGCAGTTTGAACTCACCAGCCTCCACTCAAAGGGAGAAAGAGGAGGCTTTCTGCTCCCATGGACTTACAGTCTATGAAGTGGCAGGGAGCATTTCTATGCCTGCTATGATTAGGATCTCGGAGGGTGAGGGTGCAGTTGGTTTGGACCTGTCTTCAGGCCATTTCCCAGATGGGCTTCCAGCAGTGGCTCTGCCTTCAGGAATGTCTGATGACCTTGAGGGCAGCAAAGTCCTAAACAGACTCTGGCAGTGGTTCTCAACCTTCCTAATACAGGTCCTCTTGTTGTGGTGATGACCCCCTCCCCCAACCATTAAATGATTTTCTTGCTACTTCATCACTGTAATTTTGCTACAGTTATGAATAGGGTGAGCCCTGTGAAAGGGTCATATGACTCCCAAAGGGGTCGCAACCCACAAGTTGAGAACCACTGCACTAAGTGTTCCCCTCCCAGGCAGCCCTACCAGTGTCTGGTGTGCATAGTTCTGTGAGGTGAGAGAAATGGACTTAGTGTCTGCTTCTGGTGACAGTTGATGTGGGTGGGCTTTCTCCCTATATCAAATCCCTCTCAGGCCATTTGTCACCAGAACAGAGGGAGCCATGCACAAAAAAGCAAAAAGAGGATGCAGCACAGCAGGACAGCAAGCAGAACAAAGATTGAATAAGCACAATTCACTTCAATCATGAATCGGGTGCCCTTGAGATGTGAAGAAGACCCCAGTCTAGTGACATTAGATCAGGTTTAGGGATTGAGTGATGGGACCCCTCTTGGCTCCCCACAGTCCCTATTTTGCTTTCCCATTGACCCTGACCCTTGCATCGTGATTGGTCCTTATTCCAGCATGATGGTTGGTTTCATAACCACGGCATATGGGAATGTGTTAGTCGATAGGTTGTACAGGCACAGCCTCTGGAATGGGTAAGTGAGGAGGCGATTTGGGCTCGCTCATGCAGACCTCTAGTTGTCCTTGACATGACTGGTAGAAGGGATCATGTGAAGTGATTTGAGATCGGCGTTGAGATCTGATAGGTCATGCAGACTTCTAGCTGATCCTGGAAGTACACTATTTTAAGGAAACAGAATGTTTGGCGTTTAAGTCGTATTTGAGCTTAAATTTTGAGCAATAGGCTGTGGCTCACAGTGAGAGTCTATGTGGAGACCTTACATCCATTTTGAGGGGCCACAGATTCAGCCGCCATTGAGTTCTTTCCTACTGCTGACTGGCAGTGGAAAGCTTGTCCCTCAGGCAGTGTGCTTGCGTCCACTCCCCGGGCCCGACTCAACGATATACGGTAGTGTGCATATCCCAATGAAGGTCCCGCTCATGCTCTCACAGGCCCTCCTGAAACTCCATGATTTGATCTGTCTTCAGTCACAATTTTGTGACAAAGTTGTTTGTATTCTATGTTTTGTTTAAATTTTCAGGAGCCCAGGTGGTAATGCTGGATAGTGTTGGACTATGAAGAGCAAGGTCGCTGGTTCAAAGCCACTAGTCATTCCACAGGAGAAAGATGAGGTTATTGCTTCCTGGAAAGGTAGCAACTTCAGGATCCTTACACAGAGTCATTATGAGTCAGAGTCAGCAGGACAGAATGGGTGTCATTTTATTTAAGTCACTGTGGCTGTGGGTCCTTCCGACACCATTTTGGCCTTATGCGGATGCTCTCCTTCATCCAGAACAGCAGTGTGTGCCTTTTTCTTGTGTAAAACTTAGCAAAGGAGTTCCTAATAAAATATAGTTGAATTGGGAGTCTTTTCCCCCTTAAAACAAAGTAATTACATAAATAGAAACGCGACTATGGTGCTAATAACCAGTTGGAGAGTTGAGAGAGCTGAACTCTCAATCCTGATAGAAACCCATTGTGACTGAGCACCTGCTCAAGGTCATCCACAGCCTATGAGGTTGAGCCTATGTGTTGGGGAGTAATTGTGTACATAGTTAACAATTTATCTTTCTAAAGATTCTGTCTAAAACTTACTTTAAATAATAAGTTTTCCCCTGGGCTAGGTAAAGTTCAGAGAGTTTAACCCCCTAGGATCCACCCCCTCTCAGCATTCATCATGTTAGGCCAGAGGAGGCAAATCACACCCACTACCCAGGGAGCATTGCTTCCAAAAGCACATTGCCTGTGCCGGGGCAGAGGGGAGGTACCCGGACCAGAAATGCTGACAGAGTGGAACCAGAGAGCTCAGCCCCCAGCTTCCCGAGGGAGCAGCTGTGATGGTTCACTTCTGGATGAATATGTTTAAGCAAAGGCCAAGGGCATGACTTGGGCAGCATGAAAAGCAGATGTGCAGAGGTTGTTCACTACATTCCAGAAATTCACACACTCTCCGGAGGCTCCTTGGCTCAATGGCAGGAAGTCATTGGTGGCTTCCACCTTCAATCCCAAAAGGTCACTGCCGTCCAGTAGATTCCAACCACAGTGACCCTATATGAAGTTTTCAAGACTGTAAATCTTCATGGGAGCCAGTAGTCTCATTGTCCCCCTTGGGACAGGGAGCTAGCAGCCCGTTTTGCCACCAGGGCTCCTTCCTCTCTAATTCTGGATCCAGTCCCTCCGAATATCCTTCCCTGCCCTTGTCTAGGCTTCTTAAATGCGTTCCACGCTGCTTATGTTAGTCTGGGTGCATTTGAGAAACAAATCCACAGAAACACGTATGTATAAGAGAGTTGCATGTAAAGGGTGATTGCACATCAAGAAAACATGGTCGCATGTGCTTATGCACCCGCTTTGTCTTCAGCGATCATGTTGGGGTAGGCTGGTGTGCTTTTTCTATGTGGGCTTTGTTGTTTCTTAGCTAGATGGTCCCCTGTTTATCTTCCAGTCTTTAAGACCCCAGACGCTATATCCTTTGATAGCCGGGCAAAATGGTGCTTAACTACTACACCACCAGGGTTCATTAGCATGTGACTTATCTCCTGTCATTCACACTAGATGCTCAAAATAGCAGGAGAACAGGTTTCTCCTTTGTGGCCACACCAGGTACTGACAGAACCAAGAACAGAGACACAGTTATATATCTTGACTATCATTTGCATATTATATGCTAGGAATCCCTAGGAAGTGTCTTGGAATTGTTCTACTCTGGTTCAAATTTCACACACCCTCGCAGTTTCCATACTGACTCTGCCAAACCCCTAGTAACTGATTTGCACCTCCTATCAACTTGGAGAAAACACCCTATGCCAGATATAGAAGTGGACATACTTGGTACCCAGAAAACCTGTTCAGTGTTTTGAGGGCGGCTCAGCAAACACCCTATGTCAGACATAGAAGTGGACATACTTGGTACCCAGAAAACCTGTTCAGTGTTTTGAGGGCGGCTCAGCAAACAAAATGGGCACAGTGATTAAGCATTCAGCTGCTAACACAACGGTCAACTCTGTAGTGGTTCTGCAAGAGAAGGATATGGTTGTTGACCCCCCAAAAGAGTTACAAACTTGGAAACCCTACGGGTATTTGTATAGGGTTGCTATGTGTTCCAATTGAGATGATTGTCATAGGTTGGGTTTGGTTTAACCCGTCTTACTGAGTATATACATACTCCTTCTTTACACGCGATCAGTTACTTTAGAGGAAAAAGACATGCCTGTCCCAGAACAATCCAAGGACTGGTAAAGGCAACACCCACAAAGACACTCCCTCTGCCTGCCTAACTCTAAAATGCTGCCCATAAAACACTCTGCCTGGTAATATGTGGGCAGCACACTGGGGAGGTGCAGCAAATGTGTGTTGAATGTATGAGGCCATTTCATAGTTTGGTTGCACAATCATGGTGTCTGTCATAAAGCCCATCTCTTTGACTCCACCTCTCACCAGAGATGAACACAAGCTTCCCGTTTTTTTTTTTCGGCAATGTCCTTGTCAAATAAAAGTTCCTTGTAGATCAGTAACTTGCCACAGAGCAAAAGATATGGGAAGAGGCTCATCTTTCTCCTGGATATGAAATAGAATGGCAAGCCCTTCCCTCCAACACACACACACACACACACACATATGCACACACATGCGTGCACACACACCCCTGCCTTACAACTACATTCGGTTGATTAGCAAACAAAGCTCTACAACCCAACTATGTGTTTTTCTTCTCCAGAGGAATGACGGACTTATATACCCTGCATTGTCTTTTTTTAATGGAATTGCCCCAGTTCTCCTCACCTTTTCGTAGATAGTGCAGTGAACTATTAGGTAACTGCAAGTATTGAAAACTAGTATTGACTTCCAGTTTGTGTCACCTTTGGCTTTGAGCACCCTCCACTTCTCTAGTAAGCTTTCCATTGCTTTGGGGAAATTTTCTCTCTCTGAATTTATTATGTGAGGGGGGTAGTGTAATAATCAATGTGCCTATGGAGGACTATCCTTCATAACTTAAACTCATTAAGGGGCAGTGCCTGATGGAGCATCAGGTTGGAGGAAGGCTTATTAACAACCTGCATTATACAGATGACACAATTTTGCTGAAAATGAGAAGGACTTGATTCACTTGCTGTTGAAGATGAAGGATTAAAGCCTTCAGTTTGGATTATGACTCAATGTAAAGAAAGCCCAGACCCTCACAACTGGACCTATTGATAACATCATGATAAATGGAGGAAAGATCGAAATTGTCAAGGATTTTGTCTTGCTTGAATCCACAATCAATTCTCAGGGAAGCAGCAGAGAAGAGAACAAATGACACATTTCACTAGTCAAATCTGGTACATGAGACCTCTTTAAAGTGTTGAAAAGCAAGAGATTACTTTGAGGACTGGGGCGGGTTGACCCAGGCCATGGTATTTTCAACTGTCTCATATTCATGTGAAAGTTGAACACTGAATAAGGAAGACCAAAGAAGAATAGATATATTTGATTAGTATTGATGTAAAAGAGTAATGAATGTACCATGGACTGCCAAAAGAACAAACCCATCTAACTTGGATGAAGTACAGCCAGAATGTTCCTCAGGGCAAGGATAATGAGACTTCGCCTTAACTTTGACATGTTGTCCGGAGAGATCAGTCCCTGGAGCAGGACATCGTGTTCTGGAAAGTAGAGGGGCAATGAAAAAGAGGAAGGCCCTCAACAAAAGGGATTGACACAGTGGCTGCAACAATGGGCTCAAACTTAAGAACAACTGTGAGAATGGTACAGGACCGGGTAGTGTATGATTATGTTGTATGTATGGTCACAATGAATCCAAACCCTCCCTATGACACTGAACAACAACAACAACCACCACCTGACTGAATCCTCTGGGAGGACTCTTGAATGTGAGAAAAATGGAACGAAGCCAGAGGAAGGATTGGAGGATGTCTTAAGTTCTTGTCTTAATCTCCTTAACCAAAAATTATCCAACAAGTCAGTAGCCTTAAAACACTTTTCCCCCTGCTTTGGAGCTTACAGGTTCAAATTTGGGGTGCGACTCTAGGTCAGGGTCCTTCTTTGTGGATACCAGAAAGTTCCTTGGCATTCCTCGCTATTTTTCTCCCCGTACTGTGTGTTACTGGGTCTATCCTGGCCTTTAACTCAGAAGTCTTTAGGTTTAGGCTCAAGCCTATTCTCATATGGCCTCATTTTTTTTAACATTTTATTAGGGACTCATACAACTCTTATCACAATCCATACATATACATACACCAATTGTATAAAGCACATCTGTACATTCTTTGCCCTAATCATTTTCTTTTTTTAACATTTTATTAGGGGCTCATACAACTCTTATCACAATTCATACATATACACATAAACTGTATAAAGCACACCCGCACATTCCCTGCCCCAATCCTTCTCAAAGCATTTGCTCTCCACTTAAGCCCTTTGCATCAGGTCTCCTTTTTTTTCCTCTCGCTCCCTGCTTCCGCCTCCCTCATGTACCCTTGGTAATTTATACATTGTTATTTTGTCATATCTTGCCCTATCCCGAGTCTTCCATCCCCCCCTTCTCTGCTGTCAATCTCCCAGGGAGGAGGTCACATGTGGATCCTCTTAATCAGTTCCCCCTTTCCAACCCACTCACCCTCCACTCTCCCATCATCGCCCCTCACACCTTTGGTCCTGAAGGTATCATCCACCCTGGATTCCCTGTGCCTCCCGCCCCCGTATGCACCAGTGTACAACCTCTGCCATATCCAGCCCTGCAAGGTAGAATTTGGATCATGGTAGTGGGGGGCAGGAAGCATCCAGGATCTGGGGGAAAGCTGTGTTCTTCATCGGTACTACCTCGCACCCTGACTGACCCATCTCCTCTTCTAAACTCCTCAATGAGGGGATCTCCAGTGGCCTTAGGGCCTCATTTATATTACAAAAGAACTCCATTCTTTTCAAACAGGATCATGTCCACCAAGGTTCAAATTTCTCACATATTTTGAGGGGGCTACAGATCAATCCATAATGGTTCTTTTGGGTAGCTGTAACAAATGGCTACCAATCGAGTGACTTAAACAGCAGGCATTTGTTCTCTCACTTTTCTGAAGGGCCAAGGGTTAAAATTAAGGTGTGGGCAAGATTCATTCCTTCTGAGAGCTCTGAGGGAGAATCAAAGTAGCCTCTCTCTGCTTCTGGTCACTGCTGCTAATCCTTGATATTTCTTGGCTTGTAGATGCACTGATCCAATCTCTGCCAGTGTCTTCACACGGGGTCTCTGTGTGCCCAGTCCTCTTCTTATAAGAACACACCAATCAGTGCATGTAGCATCCATCTGAAATCTAAACCCAGAAAGATGGAGCTCTTGAAATCCTTAACTAAGCACATCTGCCAAGACCTCCTCTCCAAGTAAGGCCATAGCCTCAGGTTCCATGTGAACATGAATGGGTGTGTGTGAATGTGATTTAATGTACTACAGAGGGCACGCTTTGGCCTCAGGAGGAGTGTTTCGCCAGTACCTGCTTCACAGCCCTGAGATTGCCCAGGCATTTGCCACATGTTCTTGTCTTCCCACCATTTATCCACCTATAGGCCTTTTCCCCTAAGTTAGTCAAGCGTCAGTTTCTGTCACTTGTGATCATGACCCTCCCTCCCCCCCAGGTCACAAATTTAAACTGCTACAGGCGGTTTCTTTAATGGGCACTATGTTATTCTGACTAGCAAGCAATCCTAAGGAGGGAGGATGAATCAGCAAGAACCCGCTTGCTTCATCTAGCTTCAGGGCAGTCCACAGAGGATTGATCCCTGAGCCACTAACGAATTTTGCAACTGTCACAGAACAATGCAAATAAGTAAGATCCACATCTGCTGAACACCATCATGAGGTCAAACTGTGTGTAAATAAATGCCTGTTTCAAGGAGTGAGTAAATCCTTAGGTAAGGAGTGACAGGTCTTTGTTGGCACAAACACAGCAAGGCATTATGGGTCGGATATTAATGAACTCATGCTCCTGGGCCTCACAGAGCCCCAGCTCAACTGCTTCAACTTGTTGACAAACTGAACTCAGGGTACCCGGAGAGAGCACTACCATTTTGATGAACAGGGTTGGTTGGGGATGATGCTTCCTAACTTGCATTTTAATATAAATTTGATGCTTCATCTGAGCAATGTGGAAAGAGCATTCAGACAAAAGAGAGGGACAAACATCAAGTGACCAGAGGATGAAACTTCTATCTAATCTGTGCCCACTGGAATTGCTTCGTGGGAAGGTATTTTTTGGGGGTGTGGGGTTGTTCCCCTACCCTGCTCCAAGCCTTCCTCATCATGCCCACCCCCACCCCAGCATACATCCTACTGGAAGAATGTCTCTGAATAATGAAGTTTTAATAAATGAAGCTTTAATGAGCCTGATAGTCTGCCTAAGACCCCTTCAAATTGTAGTCTTTCATTTGTATTCTTCCATCCTTTTTGAAGAAATGAACCTGATGGCAGGTAGTATGTTTCCTTTCCAGGATGAGCTGATAGAGACTCACGCTGCTGCAGTGGGAGGTAAAACATTAAAAGGCCCTTTGTGGCTATGAGACATGCCCACTCTCCAAGAGACACTGGGCAGGTTTGCTGAAGCTCCTCAGAATTGACTAGTGGCCCTGGTCCACCCATCTCAACCAACCCAGTCTTCATTTGCACTGCATGCCGTCTCTGAGCTCCAACTGCATGCTTCATTTGAGGATGACAAAGCCTCTATTGTCTGAGAAGATGCGCAGACATATAAACTAATCAATGCTCCCCCTGTCCCCGGGGAGTGTGAAATTCTCCCATCATGACTCACCAGCTTCCCTGGAAATTCCTGTCTTAACTCAGGCACTTAATATCAATGGTGTCTCTGCTTCCTTCCTTCTTGCACACCCCCCCCCCCCAGGCATTAACTGTCATCCTTCCTCTCCCTAAAATATACTTTGAATCTATTCACTTCATGCCATCCCTACTGCCCCAAGGTGTGTCTTGCATTGACTATGAAACTAGATTCTGTATCCATTTTCCAGGGCTGTCAAAACAAAGCATCGTAACTCAGGTGGCTTTTAAGAACAGTCCACCACCTGTCTATCAGTTCGTGGTGCAGTGGTAGCTAGAGTGTTGCTGTGAAATTGGAAGCCGTGCCACCGATATGACAAACCCCAGAAGGGTCAGCAATGATGGGCAGGCTTCAGTGGAACCTCGAGCCCTGTGGTGCTCAACCTTCCTTTAATACAGTTCCTCATGTTGTGGTGACCCCCAACCATAAAATCATTTTCCTTGCTACTTCATAACTGTAATTTTGCTACTGCCATGAATCGGGTGACTCGTGTTAAAAGGTCGCTGGACCCCAAAAGGGGTCACAACCCACAGATTGAGAACCACTGCTCTAGCCTAAGGCAGACTAGGAAGAAAGACCTGGTGATCTACTTCCAAATATTAACAAATGAAAGCCTTATGGGTCACAACAAAATATGGTCCTATAGAGTGCTGGAAGATGAGCCACTGACCTGCACACAACAGCTACAAAAATAGACTCAAACACACCAACAAAGGCCTGCTGAACTCCAAAGCCCTAACAAACCCACTGCCCTCAAGTCCATGCCAACTCATAGCCGCCCTATAGGACAGGGGCGAACTGTGTATTAGTCTGGGTATGCTAGAGAAAATCGAGGGAGACTCATGTGTATGAGAGAGAGTTGGTGGTTTTTAAAAATCATTTCCCTATTATTTAATCATTATATTAGGGATTCATACAACTCTTATCACAATCCATCCATCCATCCATTATAAAGCACATTTATACATTCATTGCCCTCATCATTGTCAAAACATTTGCTCTCCACATAAGCCCCTGGCACCTGCTCCTCATTTTTCTCCTCCCTCCCCACTCCCCCCTCCTTATGAACCCTTGATAATTTTATTGGGGGCTCATACAACTCTTATCACAGTCATTCCATCCATCCATCCATCCATCCATCCATCCATCCATCCATCCATCCATCCATCCACCCATTGTGTGTCAAGTGCATTTGTACATGTGTTGCCCTCATCCTTCTCAAAATATTTGCTTTTTACTTGAGCCCTTGGTATCAGCTCCTCATTTCCCCACTTCCATCCTCCTCCCCCTCCCTCATAAATCCTTGATAATATATAAATTATTTTGGCATATCTTACACGTCAAACATCTCACTTCCCCCACTTTTCTGTTGTCCGTCCCCCAGGGCAGAGGTTTTATGTAGATCCTTGTAATCGGTTCACTCTTTCTACCCCACCTTCCCTCCACCCTCCTGGTATTGCCACTCTCACCACTGGTCCTGAAGAGATCATCTGTCGTGAATTCCCTGTTTCCAGCTCCTGTCTGTACCAGAGTACATGTTCTGGTCTAATTCTACCTTATAAGTCCAGAGAGAGAGTTTTATATCAATCAGTAACTGTACATTAAGCAAACGTCCCAGCCCAGTGCAGATCAAATCCATAAGTCTGATATTAGCCCATATGTCTGATACCAATCTATAAATTCCTTTTCAGACCCATGAAACCTGTGCAGTGATGCTGAATGCAGGATAATCACAGGCCAATGGGTGGAAAGTCTTGTGGATCCAGTGGCATTGTAAGCATCTTAGTGCTGGCAGCGATCTCTCTGAGGCTTCTTTGGCTTCAGAGGTCTGGTCGCATCCATTTGGCTTGCCTTCTGTGATGTCTCCCAACGAGTAGCAGAGAGAGAGAGAGAGAGAGAGAGAGAGAGAGAGAGAGAGAGAGAGAGAGAGAGAGAGGTGTCTTCCACCTCCAAGGAGGAAGTACCAGATTTCTCAGAGTTCTCAGGAGAAGGCTATGCCCACATAAAAATCTAACTGACTATCTCCAGATTGGCAGCCTACACTCCACGCCTACACTCCTAATCCTTAACTCGACACAAGATTAGGTGACTACCACAGGCTCCTAATCCATAACAAGCCCATTTATTTTTTCCCTGCATACCAACACCAATCCATTACCCAAAGCTTTACCCAATGGGTGGAGATCTACTTCTAAAACATGAATATAGAAAAATCGCCTTTGCTTGAAGTCTCTCAAGGAAATGCTCACTGAAAACTCCATCCTATTATCTCACCTCCCCCAAATTAGTCTTCTTCTGGGCTTTCAGTCACACCAAGATCTCTCCTGCCCCAAGGCCTTTACATGCACTGTCATCTCTTCCAAGCCCTGAAGTGCCAAGTTCACAGTTCCAGTTAATCTCCCTGATGCTGAATTTTAAGAACTGTGTGTGTGGGAGGGAAGGGGTTGGGCTGTGTGTTGAACTGCTGGGTTTTGGAGCCATTGGTTATGCAACCTCATTTTGTCAATAACTGGTTAATTAATGCAGCATTCATTTGCCCTTCTTCCACTCACAGCACATGGCTTGTATCTTTGGGATCACTCTTCCACCATGCTCCATCTCCATGCTTCTGCTGGCATTGTTCCAATCTGCCAGCTCCAGGCCTGCCTAGTCAGGGCATGACTTTCCTCTGTCCAAAGGGACTGGGTCAGACTCAGTATGTGACTCATGCTAGGTTAATGCTATCTAACCCTAAAAATGCCCCAGAAACAATTACCCCATTGCCAATGAGTCCATTTTGAATCATAGAAGGCCCCTGTTGGGTGTCTCAGACACTAAATATTTATGTGAGCAGAAAGTTCCATCTTTTTCCCTATGAGGTAGCTGGTAGGGTAGCACTGGCAACCTTGCAGTTAGCAATCCAATGCTTACCTGATAGTACCACCAATGATTAGAAAGGAAAAGAGCCTCTCTCTAATAGAATTCCTGAGCTTCTAGATAAAACTACAGCTGTCATCAGGAAGCCTGCGTGAAACTCAAAAGGAAACAGCACTGAAAGGAAAAGGTTCAAACTCTGATGGTATCAACTGAGTGCCAGAACCCAGCTATTCCTGATGCTCTGTCCCCAGACTTACAAATTCCATAAACCTACCCATTAATTCCTTCTCCTGTTCCTTCCCTTCTCACGCCCCAAGGTACTTTGACTTAGCTTTGAAGGCACTCACAACTTCACGGGTTCTGCCTTGCACAGGTGTCTGCTTGCTTCCAGTTCAGTCCTGACATTGTCCCTATCTTTAGCCATGTTAGGCTTGCGTCCTAGAGCTTTCCTTTGCTTGTCTCCCTATTGCTCTTGTCCTATGAAGTCTGTGGCTTTATCTTTAAGTCTAAGTCCTGCCCTTCCGCTTTCATAGAAATCTGTCTCTGTGTCTTGGCTCATGGCAGGTTGTGTCCTTCAAAGATGACTGTCCTAATGTTGCACATCGCACATTCTCTTGTTACAAGATGAGTTTGTGTTCATTTTTCCAGAAACAGGGCCTGCTTTCCCACTTCCTTGCATCTTGGCAGGCCTTTGACTATGCCAGAAGTGTTGCTCTGTGACTTCCACCTGGTCGTATTGGGTTGTTCACCATTGGGACCCTGTCAGGATATTGCAAGGAAGACCAAGCCAAATGAAAATGTCACATATAGGGTTCTTCTTGAGCTCCAACCAACAGAAGTATCAGTCGTGTGAGGGAGTGAGTCTTAAGAGAGCTGCAGCCTCTGTCTTTGAGCTACCCCAGCTAATGCTTGATGAAGCCAAAACTAGTGTCCTCACTGAGCTCTGCCCAGATTGCAGATTTGTGAGCAAAATTGATATTATCATTACTTTAAGATCTTAATTGTGGGGATACTTTCTGTTAGCAGCAGATCATCAGAATACTGCCTAATCAGACTGCATTGCCAGTTTTACTCTCTCCCTCCATATATCTATCTATCTATAGATATAGATATAGATATAGATATAGATATAGATAGAGATAGAGATAGAGATAGAGATAGAGATAGAGATAGAGATAGAGATAGAGATAGAGATAGAGATAGAGATAGAGATAGAGATAGAGATGGATAGATAGATGATATAGATATAGATATAGATATAGATATAGATTTAGATTTAGATATAGATTTAGATATAGATTTAGATATAGATATAGATTTAGATATAGATTTAGATATAGATTTAGATATAGATTTAGATATAGATTTAGATATAGATATAGATATAGATATCCTCCACTCATCTGAAAGTTGGTTGTACTATAATGGTTTGTGTATTGTTATGATGCTGGAAGCTCTGTTCCCAGAATTCAAATACCAGCAGGATTGCCCATGGTGGACAGGTTTCAGTGAAGCTTCTAGACTAAGACAGACAAGGAAGAGGGGCCTGACCGTCCACTTCCAAAAATTACTGAAAGAAAACCTTATGGATCACAAGAGAACACTGACTGACTAATGTGTTTTGGACACACTATCAGTGGACAATTGCTAGAGGAAGACATCATATTTGATGAAATAGAGGGACAGGGAAGATCCTTGTTGAGGCAGATTGACCTAATCGCTGCAACAATGGACTTCAACATTCAGGAATGTGTGACAATGGTGCCAGATAAGACAGCACTCCATTCCATTTCATATAAGGTCTCCATGGATCACAGTAGACTTGATGGCACTCTCTATATGTTTGTCTTCAGTGACTTCCCATAGGGCTGCTCTGCCTGGCAGCCTCTATTCTTCATGCTTCCAAATGGGGAGCACAACAGGTCCATAGTCACTGATATTCCCCTCAATCACCAGGTAAAGTAAGGAGGCATGAAGCTAACTAGGTTGTTCTCTTTACCTTGTCTCTCTTCTTTTTCCCCTCCTCCAACAGGGCTAGAGGGGGTAAATACTTACCTTGCAGTCTAGAAGAGAATTTCTTCCACACCAAAATCTTCTCCTTCCTCAAAAGGCACATACATGCCTTTCTCCTTGTTTTGAATTAAAATGGCAGATGGGATGGTAGGAAAGAAAATGAACTAGTCTAACAGAATGGCCAAACAGATTTACCTTCCACATAAGAATGCAAATAACTCCTCAATCTTGTTATAGAGTCATGATATGATGAGCTCCATCAAAGCACAGTAGAACACCACGGAAGTCAGACCAGAAAGACAATATTGAGTTGATTTTGTATGAGAGATTCTAGTTGCTAATTAGACTTTTCATAACAGACAGATGGCAGGTATAGAAGCCCAGACTGAAAATGTCTTTATCCAATTGCCTGCCTAAATATATATTTGCAATATGGTCTTCAAAGGGAATACTTTCTTTACCTTAAATTCCATTTCTTTTTCCGCTCTTTTATGTAATTTTATTTAAGTATCATTGGTGTACAATAAACCATAGTGTGTTTTGCTCTTTGAGGTTTTTAAAAAGAATCATTTTATTGGGGGCTCCTACAACTCTTAGTACAATCTATACATAAATCCACTGTGTACATTTGTTGCCATCATCATTCTCAAAACATTTGCTTTCTACTTGAGCCCTTGGTATTAGCTCCTCATTTCCCCTCCTTCCCCCTCCCCCTCCCTCATGGACCCTTGATAATTTATAAATTATTATTCTGTCCTATCTTACACTGTCCGACATCTACCGTCACCCACTTTTTTGTTGTCCCTCCCTCATGGAGGAGGTTATATGTAGATCCTTGTAATCAGATCCCTCTTTCTACCCCACCTTTCCTCCACCCTCCTGTTATTGCTACTCTCAGCACCAGTCCTGAAAGGGTCATCTGTCCTGGTTTCCCTGTGTTTCTAGTTCCTATATGGACCAGTGTATATTCTCTGGTCTAGCCAGGTTTGTAAGGTAGAATTGGGATCATGATAGTGGGCGCGGTAGCATTTAGGAACGAGAGGAAAGTTATATGTTTCATCGTTGCTACACTGCATCCTGACTGGCTCATCTCCTCCCAGCGACCCTTCTGTAAGGGGTTGTCCAGTTGCCTACAGATAGATCTTGGATCTCCTAACTGTCCCCCCCCCCATTCACAATGATATGATTCTTTTTGTTCTTTATGCCTGATACATGATCCCTTCTACATCTTGTGATCACACAGGCTGGTGTGCTTCTTTCATGTGTGCTTTATTGCTTCTGAGTTAGATGGCCACTTGTGAACCTTCTAGTCTTTAAAACCCTAGACTATCTTTTGATAGATAGGCTCCATAAGCTTTCTTCACCTCATTTGTTTATACACCCACTTTTTGTCTTGAGTGATTGTGTCGGGAAGGTGACCATCATGGAATACCAGTTCCTTAAATTCCATATCTATAGGCTTAAGTCTTACCCACAGGAAGCCTATTTTTATTTTATCCCTGGAACAAAATCTTGCAATAATTTTCTCTTTTTGGGTAAGTCCATCCTGAATCACTTATCCTTTAACATTTACAAGAATTTATCTGTAACCAACCCCATTTACATAGTCTCATTCATGCTATTTCCACAATAATTGCTAATAACCCTATTTTTGAGAATCGGAAGAAAGCATCAGCATCAATATCCCATTGCCACTGAGTTGATTTCAACTCATGGGTACCCTATAGGACAGAATAGTATTGCCTCATAGGTTTCCAAGGCTGAAAAAAAATCTCTTTATTGTGAGATGGGTGAAGCTTTACAGAATACATCCATTTTCCATGTGACAGTTCACACATATTTTGCTTCATGATATTGACTGCAGTCTGCTCAACGTAATATCACTTATCGCACTTCCTCCTTGTATTTCCTGTTTCCATTCCCCCTTCTTTCCTGACCCTTCTGAACTTTATCTTTGAATAAATTATATCCTTTTGATTCAAATAGTTGATTAGTGTTACTTTTTACCTTATAGATCTACCTATTGTTTGGCTGAAGATTGAGCCAAGGGAGTGAGTTCAGTTCCAGATCTGAAGGTGCCTAAGGACAACAGTCTTGTGGGTTCCAAGAATCTCTCTCTGAGCAATACCCCTGAACTTTTAAAATAAGTTTAAATTTTGTTGCACATATTTCTCCTTTCTATCCCAAAATTCCAAAGCAAACTCATTATCATTGTGTTGAAGCTGACTCATAGAGACCCTACAAGATAGAATAGAACTTCACCCTTTCATTTTCCAAGGCTTAAATCTTTACCAGGGCAGACAAACTCATATTTCTCACATGGACCACCTGATAGGTTAGAACCACTTACTTTGTGGTTAGGAGCTCAATGAGGAGTCCACTCTGCCATTAGAGCTCGTTAAGAATGCTATGCAGGATTCCCTAATGCTATCCCTCTCAGATCAGTTGGTAGTGGTAATAAATGTAAATCTTAAGGGGGTCAGACTGCCACATCGTAACTCTTCCTTGGGGAAGATGGGGGTTTTGAACTGCTGATTGATTAGCCCTTAAGTGCTTAATTACTGCCTCACCAGGGTTCTCCTTAACATCAGAACAGTGGACACTTATTGGTTTATCTTGCTGGTCTCTGTTCCCTAAAAATTGCACTTCATCCACAGGGTTTTCTTCCACAACACACAGCTGCTAGTGTTTTTGGTTTTTTTCTCCACATGACTTCACCTTCCTGGTCAAAGCTGATTTGTCCAGTGCTAAACACACAATGAAAACATAGCCATATTTGCAAACTACACAATTTGAAGTGAGACAGCAAGCTATTTGTTGAGTTTATTTGAATGACAGAAGTCTAAAAGGAAGTGTTATGATGCAGGAAACAGTGAGTTTTGATGTCCAGGATCTATGCTGGGGACCCAGTTGGCACTCCGAATGACTATTCAAAGTGATGGTATGAATTCTCCTCTTCCATGACCTACACATATAATAGATATAACCACTAAGTCCATGATTTGACAAATGTCTTGTGTGATTGAGTTTTGGTTCCCCATAGGATTAGATCCTGAGACAAAGGTTTTAATTAAGCCATTTTTGGGGGAGATATCAATAAGGAAATGGGAAACAGAAAAGGGAAAGAAGGCAGCCAATGAAAAGTACATTATCAAACAATTTAAAATTGTGAGCAACTGGAGGTTAATCTTACTGGAGACACTCTAGAAAATCCACTAGTTATTCTGCCCAGAATGTGAGGGAGTGTGGCTATTTGTCCAACAACTCCTATGGGTCATTGGTTAAGGGTTACTCCAGGAAGCAAGAATTAACTCCACAACCTCCTAAGCCATGCATGCTCAGGTACAGTGGTCTACAGAAACTAGAGAAAGCAGGAAGAGAGATATGCTGGTCATTCGGAATTAGGCTAGCATGCCAAGTTGTCAGACATGTCAGGTTCTTGCACTATCATAACTTGTGAGATATACCACTGGTATTTCAAACACAAGCATAGTTACCCGTGGTGGAAAATTTTCAGAAAAGCTTACAAGCTAAATAGACTAGAAAGAATAACCTGCCAATCTACATCTGAAAAAAATAGTGGTGTTTGTGGAGCACATTGATAGCAGTGGAATATTTTTTCATATAGTGCAGGATGATGAACCTCTCAAGTTGGAAGACACTCAAAATATAATTGGGGAAGAGCTGTCTCCTCAAAGTAGAGTTGACCTTAGTGATATAAAGTTTTCAGGACCTATATTTGTTGATGTGGCAATGACTCAAAATGAGAAGAAACAGCAGTACTGCAATAACCACTAACAAGAAGATGGGATGCATGAAATATGGATCTAGAAAAATTGGAAACCATGACAAAATGGAACACATAAAGATCAAACACTCTAGGTGTTATTGAACTGAAATAGACTGGTATTGGCCATTTTGAATGTCATAATAATATGGTTTACATACCAGAGTAACAAATTTGAAAGGAATGGATGACTTTCATGTTAAAAAAGAGAATGTTTCAACATCGATTCCAATGTTCACCATTGTTAGGTGTAGGATATATTACACCTACAAGGATGAATAATTAATAAAGTTATTATTCAAATTGACACACCAACCACTAATGCTAACAATAAAGCCATTGAGGATTTTTACCAACCTTTTCAGTCTGAAATTGATGAAACATGCAATCAAGATTACTGATGACTTGAATGCAAAAATTGGAAACTAAGGAGGAGGATCACTAGTTAGAAAATATGGCCATGGGGATGGAAGCCACATGGGAGATCTCATGACAGAATATTCCAATAAGGATGGCTTATTGATTGAACATTTATTTTTCAGTGATGTAAACAGTAACCATAGACATGGATCATGTATATTGGATAGAAATACACAGGAATTAAATCAACTACATCTGTTGAAATAAACTACTATATATACTCGAGTATAACCCAAGGCAACTAATTTTACCCCCCAAAGCTGGGGTGCTTTTTCAGCATAAAAAATGTGCAGAAAAAAACTCGGCTTATACTCAAGTATTTACGGTATAAAGAAGTTCAATATCATCAGTCACGAGACTGGAGACCAACTGTGGAACAAACCATCAATGGCAAATTCAACTCGAATTCCAACAATATTAAAACAAGTCCCCAAGAGTCAACGTATGAATTTGAGTATATCTCATCTAAATTAGAGGATACTTCAAGGAGAAAGTTGACACATTGAACACAAATCACCTGAGATGATACGAGTTCTGCAATAATATCAAGAACATCATAAATAAAGAAATTCAAAGATAATTAAAAAGATAGAAACTAAAGAAAAGACAAAATGGATGTCACGTTGAATGTGGAGTAGCTGAAGCCAATGAAAGAAATGATGAAGTACGAAAAAGAGAGAGAGAGAAATATAGAAATAATTGATGAAGTAAAGACGCTGAATAAAGAAGCTGAACACAAAATTTCAAAGGGGAATTAAAAAAGATGGAATAAAGAATTATATGAAAAGGTGCAAAGACCTGGAATTAGGACAGCAAAAATGAAAAGCATGTGCATTTCACTAGCTGAAAAAATGGAAGAGAAATTCAAAATACAGAATTACACAGATAGCATCAAAAGAAGGTGAAAGGGATTCACTGACCACATGAAGCCCAGGCTCCACAGGGCTGAGTCCAGAAGACCAAGATAGCATAGGGTTCTCACTGCAGATTGCTCTGAGGGTACTCACAGTAGTAGGCCCTGGATCAACTTGGGAAAATGTAGAACTCAAAATAAGAAGACTAACCTTAGGATATGATAGGCACTAGTGGAATTCCCATTTGACACCTGACCTCACCTCCATGGCTCAACTTTCAGCCCCCAAATAGGAGACCTATACTGTCAACGATGTACAATTCAGAGCCCAGCATTTGTCAGGGAGTTACTCAGAAGGCAGGAAGGAATGGGAACGAAAGACCAATGGAAACGGCAAACAAAGGGAGGGAATAGGAAAAGTAGTATTGCATTGTAGGTATTGCAATCAATATCATAAAACATTGCATGAATTGTAAGGAAAATCAATTTACTCTGTAGATTTTCCCTCACATCACAATCAAAACAGTGTAAAAAGAAAATAAGTCATATGACCGAGTACACTGGTAGATCTTGCTGAAGACCAATTTCCAGTGTTAAAAGATGTCACTTTGAAGAATAAGGCACAGCTGAGCCCTAGTGGTATAGTGGTTACAAATATAATGCGTCAGAACCAACCCAGTTGGGTTGCTCAACACAAGATCAACAGTTCAGCTCCCATACAAAGTTCCAGTATTGGAAACCCACAGGGATATCTCTCCCCTGTCCTATAGAGTTGCTAAGGGTTGGAATCAACTTGATGGCAGTGAACTGGATGTAAGCCAGGCTGACTAGAGACACAAATCAAGTGCCACTCATATATGTGCAATAAATAGTTTTCTATCAAGAAGTCATTATAGTATTTCTATTTCAAGGAAATATCCCAGGCCAGTCCAACTCAAGTCCATAAGTCCAACACTAGCCCATAAGTTCCTTTCCAACTTACGCAGTTACATGCAATGATGCAGAATGCAGGGATGTCAAAGGCCAGTGATTGCAATGTCTTGTGGACCCAAGGTCGATGGAAGCATGGCAAGACTCTGGCAGCTCTCAACGTGGGCAGGGAGCAGTCAGGTGAATGCAAAAAGAAGGGGAGGTTCCCAGGGCCCTCCTTATGAGAAGGCCATGGCCACAAAGAGGCACCATCAGGCTATGGTGTGATTGACAGATTGGATACCAACCTTACACTTTTACATATCTTCAAACTGACATAAAATTATATAACTATCATACTATGGCATTTTCAATCACCTCATATGTACTTGAAAATGGACAATAATTATGAAAGGTAGAATAAAAGTTGATGTCTTTGAATTATGATGCTGGTGAAGAATATTGAATATTCCATGGACTTTCAGAAGAAGGAACAAATCTTTCTTGGCGGAAGTAGAGCCAGAATGCTTCCTAGACGTGAGAATGGCAAGACTTCATATCACATACTTTGGACATGTTAACAGCTGAGCATAGTCCCTAGAGAAGGATATCATACTTGATAAACTGGAGTGGTGAAAAAAAGAAGAAGGTCCTCAATGGGATGAATTGGCATACTGGCTGCAAAAACGGTCTCCAACATTCACTGTGAGGAAACAGGATGTGGGTGCTATGAGTTAGAGCCAAATTAACAGTGTCTAACAATGACAACTCCCCTCCCCCGCCCCATCTGTCAATTTGCTGCACTGTGGTAGCTTGTGCTTTGCTGTAATGCTGGGAGTTAGTCCACTAGTACTTCAAATACCAGGCAGGATCACCCACGGTGAACAGATTTCAACACAGCTTCCAGTCTAAGAACTGACAGGACGACAAAACAATCAGTCCACTTCTGAGGGATTCACCATTGAAAACTTTCTGCATAGCAGTAAAATATTGTCTGATATAATGCCAGAAAATGAGCCCCTCAGATTGCAAGACAATCAAAATATCACCGAGAAAGAGAGCTTCCTCAAAGTAGAGTCCACCTTAATGATAACTCAAAACCTCACAACAGGAGCTGTAGATAACATCATAATAAATGGAGAAAATATTGAAGTTATCAAGGATTTCGTGTTGCTTAGATTCACAACTAATGCTCATGGAAACAACAATCAAGAAAACCAAATAACATATTGCATTAGGCAAATCTACTGCACATAACCACTTTAAAGTACGGAATATCAAGAATTTCACTTAGGATTAAGTTGCGCCTGGCCCAAGGCATGGTATTTTCCGCCACATCTTATGCATGTGAAATTTGAACATTGAATGAGAACGACTGAAGGAGAACTGGTGCATTTGAATTAAGGTACTGACAAAAAAATACTGAAAGTACCATGGGTGGAGAGAAGAACAAACAAATCTGTCTGAGAAGAAGTGCAGCTAAATGTTCCTTGGCAGATAGGATGGCGAGACTTCATCTCCTGTACTTTGCAGATGTTATCAGGACAGACCAGTCCCTGGAGGACATCATACACATTACAGTGGAGGGGTTGCAAAAAGAGGAAGACACCCGATCAAATGGATCGAGACAATTCCTACAACAATGGGCTCAAACATAACAAAATTTTTGAGTATGGAGCAGGACCAGGCAATGTTTCATTCTGTTGTGTAGGCATTATTATGAGACAGAACTGACTTGAAGGCATCTAGCAACAAAGTGTACTAAAGCTTTCTGGCACCTTCATTTGCTGATGGATTATAATTCAAAATGAGAAAAATCATTGCAACCATTCATTAATAATCAGAACATGGAACGTGAAAAATAAGAATCTAGGAAAATTGGAAATCATAAAAAACGGAATCTGACCTATAAAGATCAGTATCCTAGGCATTGGTGAGTTGAAATAGTCCCTTTGAATCTTAAAATGATAAGAATGACTATGCTGACAATGACAAATTCAAAAGAATGTCTCTTTCATCCTCAAAAAGAGCATTTCTAGATCTATCTTGAAATGCAATGCTGCCTGTGACAGAATAATATCTAATATCTATCTTCACACACAAGGAAGGCCGGTTAATAGAACCATTATTCAAATTTTCTCACAAACCACTAAAGCCAACTTCTTTAATCTGAAATTGATCACACATGTACTGAAAATGCATTAATGGAAACAAAAAGGAAGGAAGAGTAATTAGAAACTATGGCTTTGGGGATCGAAAAGAAGCTGAAGAATGCATGAAAGAATTCTGAAAGAGCAATAACTGCCTCATTGCAAACATCTTTATTCAACAACAGGAGCGGCATATATACATGTGGAATACACAGGAATGGAACTGATTATATCTGTGGGAAGACATGATAGAGAAGCTCAATATCATTGAGACAAAATAAGACCAGGGGCCAACTATGTAACAGACTATCAATTACTAATATGCAAGTTCAAGTCATACCTGAAGAAAATTAAAATAAGAACGCAAAAGAGCCCAAATACAGCCTACATTATATCTGTGGTCGGCTGGGGTTTCTAGAGAAACAAACCAGTGATACTGATACATGCAGAAGAAGAAAATTTATATCAATAAAGAATTTTACATTAAGAAGTCCACACAACAAGAAACCCCAGTCCAACTCCAGCCCATAAATCAGATGCAAACTAGAGGCCCTTCCAGACTCATGAAGCTGTTGGAGGAATAGCCCAAGAAACAGGAAAACCACAGGTTGGTGGAGGCAGAGTTGGGAGAATCCAAAGTCAACAGGCAGTTGGCAGGCCACAGACAGCTCTTAGGGTCAGCAGGTCTCATGGTGATTGCCATCCCAAGAAGCCAGACGTAGGGTCCAGGGTCTTTTCATCAGGAAGAAAAAGAGTGAGCCCATTCTCCACAGTCTACTTATAGCTATGAAATAGGTCACACCCCCAAGGAGACTGTGACCTTCACCTTCTGAAGATCCTGGTCAAGCTAAATTGACACCAAACCTTACTATCACAATATCTCACCTGAATTTAGAGCCTATCTCAAGAATGGTTCGGACATATTGAACATTAATGATCAGCTACCAGAAGACTTGTGAAATAGCATCAAGGTCATCAATCTTTTTTTTTTTGTCATGTCAACTGGGGCTATTTATTTATTTATCATAAATTATTTTATTGGGGGCTCCTCAAAAAGATCATTAATAATACAGGAAAGAAAGAAAATACTACAGTGGATATCAGAGGAGATTGTGAAACTTGCTCTTGAACCTAAAGCAGCTAAAGCAAATGGAAGAAATGATGAAATAAAAGAGTTGAACAGAAAAATTTGAAAGGCCAGCTTGAGAAGATAAAGTAAAGAATTATATTGTAACGTGTAAAGACCTGGAATTAGGAAAGCAAAAGGAATGAGTACAGTCAGCATATCATAAATTGAAAGAACAGAAGAAAAAATCCAAGCCTTGGACTAAACTGTTGAAGGATTGTTTATCAAACTATTGAATGATGCAGGGAGAATCCAAAGAACATGGAAGGAGTATACAGAGTCTCTGTACCCAAGAATTAGTTGAGGTTCTACTAGTTCAAAAGGCCAAGAGGAAGTTGAAGCTGCAATGTAAGCATTAGTGCAAAGCAAGGAAGGGATAGGAATGGAAATATTTCAACATGCTCATGCAGTGATAGTCCATGTCAAGAAATTTGGAAGATAGCTATCTGGCCAACCAACTGGAAGTGATTAATATTTGTGTCCATTCTAAAGAAATATGACGCAACAAAATCTGCAAATTAATTTAAAATAACATTAATATGACATGCAAGTACAATTTTATTGAAGATAACTTTAAAAGTAGTTATAGCAATATGTCAACAGGAAGCTGCCAGAAATCCAGGCTGTATTAAAAGAGGGCATGAGGCAAGGTATATCAATGCTGATTTCAGATGGACCTTGGCTGAAAACAGAGGATACAAGGAAAATGCTTACTTATGTACTATTGACTATGCAGAGGATTTTACTGTGTATCATAACAAACTTTGGGTAGCATATGAATACATATGAGAACAATGGGAATTCCCGTACATTTAATTGTGCTCCTGTGGTACCTGTACATAAACCAACAGGAAGTGGTTCGAATAGAACAAGGGGATACTGCGTGGTTTAAAATCAGGAGAGTGTGTGTTGTGGTTATATCCTTTCACCATATGTGTTAGACAGGGTTCTCTAGAGAAACAAAACCAGGACATTTATGATTTGATAGATAGATAGAACACGAAGGAATATAACAGCTAATTAGTCCACATAGCAGTACAGAGGACTCAGTTTAACTCACTTCCATGCAACAGTAAATATGGCAGTACAGCCAGGCAGCAAACTGCAGAACTAGGTAAGGCAGCCACACACTGGTCTGATCACCAGAGAGCAACTGAGAGATAGGTGTGGCTTGCTGAGCCATTTATCTCTTTGCCCACTAATCAAACTGCGAACTTATTAATCCCACATGTTCTTATTGGCCGGGTTGGCACTATAAACCTACCTATCTATCACACTATACTTATTCAAATAATCTGAGAAGCTGCTCTGTATGAAGAAGTTGAGGCATCTGAATTGGAGGAAGAATCATTAACAACCCGTGTTATGCAGATGACCCAATCTTACTGGCTGAAAGTCAATAGGCCTTGAAGTACTTACTGATAAAGCTCATATAAATTAGTCTTCAACACTAAGAATACAAATGTCTTCTCAACTTGACAAATATAAACACACAACATCATTACAAATAGAGAAATGTAGCTAAACTCTATTTTACTTGGACCCACAATCAATACTCACAGAAGCAGCAGTCAATAAATCAACGTATTTCATTCGAAAAATCTGTTGTAAAAGACCTCTTTAAAATGTGAAAGAGCAAATGTTTTACTCTGGGGATTAGCAAGTTATGCCTGCTTTTAGCCTTGATATTTTTAATCACCTTAGATGCATGTGAAAGGAGTCTTAATTTCAGTGTCTGGTATGGGTTGAATGACTCACAGCAAGGTTGGTGGTTCAACCCACTTGCTGCTCCACAGAAGAAAGAGGAAGCTATTTGACCCTGTAAAGATTTACAGCCTTGGAAACCCTATATGGTCACTATGAATAACAATAGACTTGATGGTAATGTTTGGCATATGCATGTGAAAGATGGACCATAATTAAGGAAGACTGACGAAAATATGATGCCTTTAAAATATGATGTTGCAAATAATATTGAATATACCACGAATGCCCAGCAGAACAAAGAGGTCTGTCCCAGAAGAAGTACAGCCAGAATGTGTTTTAGAAGTGAGGATGGTAAAACTTCATTTCATATATTTTGAACATGGTATTAGGAGAAATTAGTCCCTAGAAAAGGACAAAATACTTGGTAGAGCATCATCAAAATACAGGTAAACCCGGAATGAGATGGATCAACACAGTGGCTATAACAATAGGCTAAAATATGACCATTGTGAGGATGTCACAGGACTAGAAAGGCTTTTATTCTATTGTGCATAGGGTCACTATAAGTGGCAGTGTGTGAGTTTTTGTTGATTAACAACACTGGGATATGAGCAATGTCCCCATGTCATATGCTAAACTGTCACCATGCTGGACACAGTTGATCTTTGTGGCTTTAGAGGGTAATTATTTGGAGGGTTATGATTCCACTGAATTTTTTTCTGTGTATTCAAACTATTCCATCCTAAGATTCTACAGATCTATCCAAACCAAGCTCACTGCCATTGAATCAATGCTAACTCATATCGACCCTACAGGACATGGGTAAAATTGTACCTGTGAGGTTCTGAGACTGTACCTCTTTACAGAGTAGAGTCCCATCTTTCTCCCGAAGAGCAGCCGGTGATTTCAAAATACCGACCGTGCAATTAGCAGCCCAATGTGTAACCAAGAACTATTCAGGGAAGCTAGAGGGAGAGCATGAAAAGAAATGAGTAGTTGAGGTGGTTGGATGCGCATCCATCCCTTTGTTCTACTCTCTATGACTTTTTCTGAGTTCATTCAAAATGTAAATTAAGACACAAAATAGAATTCTACCCAACCCTGCTATATGCCTAAACAGTATCCATTTTTCTCATTCTTACTACTAATAGAAGCTCAATTTTGTTTAGGGTGATAATGTACCTACTTAAATCGCTCACTCCTAGGCTGCCTTGCAGCTATGCATAAACATTTGACCCAGTTTGGGCCAAATATGTGTAGGAGAAAGATACTGAGTAGGACTCCCAAGAAAGTTTTTGTTGTTGTTTAAGGCAAAACACTTGTCTGGCATAACCCATTTCATTTTTGTCCTTGGCTCTTCTGCTGTCATGCTCCCTAGTCAGAATATTGAAAGATGGGAGAGTCACATAGGTTACATGAGTTTGGCAGACCAAAAAGCATGCATTCTCCTATATCCAAGATGAGTCCCTGAGCAAATACGCCAGACCTCGGCTACCTATTTCAAGACTTACTATTGTATAAGACAAACCCCTGTGTGGTGCAAAGGGTTAACACAATTCACTGCTAAGCCAAAGATGCCTTGGAAGAAAAACCTGGCAATCTGGTTTAAAAATTCAGCCCTTGAAAACTTCATGGAGCACAGTTCTACCCTGAATCATATGGGGTAACTGTAAATCAGAATCAATTCAGTGGCAACTGGTTTGGTATTTTTGGTGTTAATATAAGAAAAATTAAGCTTTTGTGATTAGACCACTAGAGTCGGTTTGTTTTTTTCCCATGTAGCCAGATGCAATTTGGACTGATAGAGAAATAATTAAAAGAATGTAGAGTTAAGTAAGCGTAATGATTATGGAACTAATCATTTAGCAATGGGCTGCTAACCACAAGGTCAGTAGTTCAAATGCACCAGTCACTCAGGGGGAGAAAAGTGAAGCTCTCTGCTTCTGTAAAGATTTACAGTCTTGGAAGCCCTATATGGGGTTGCTATAAGTTGTAATCAACTTGATAGCATTGTATTTGTTTGAGTTTGGTGACTAGTATGTAAGCTTTGAGGGGGTAGTAATAGATACTTTGAATACTATTCTTAGCACTATAGGTATTATGTCTTTTGCAAATGGATAAACGAACAAAAGCGATATTCATTTTGTGTTTTATGTAGTTTGCCTTATTCTTCCAAGAAGATTGCTCAAGTGTTAAGACCCAGTCTTCTCAGGCATACTTGAATAAAAGAATAACTGATAGACACAGACTTGAACCCTTGCCTGTGTGATCATTGGTGTGTCACTGTTTTTCAATCCATTTCTCATCTGTGAACTGGGGATTACACACGTAGCCCACAGGGTTCTTTTGGAGATTCAGAGTAATATGTGTGTCTTTGATAGAGTGCCCGTGCATGCCGAGCTTATTCCTCAGGCCTGGGTGCAGGGAGTCTATTTGAGATCTGATGGCAGGGAGTGGGAATAGGAAAGCTGACGCAAGACTGAGTTAGGGGGAGAAGCAATCACAATGGGAACGGGGTGTTGAGGCTTTTAATGTAGGATACAGGGGCTTGATTCCCCCAGGACTTCTGAGGAACATGGGTTCTGTCCTAGAATTGTCTACCAGAAACAGGAGGCTGGGCTCTTCTTCGCCTGTAGTGGTGTTGAGCATTCCTCCTAGTAAGGTGACCTCTCCTACCTTCCTGGGTTTGGCTTTCCATGCCTTTGAAAAGTCTTCGAGGCAGAAGGACATGGAGAGCTGCGTGCTGCACAGTTGTGATAAGACACCATTTCAGCAGGAGCCTGCACTTACATAGAGCCGTTCGCCACTGCTATGATGGATATCAGGAGGAGCCCTGGAAGTGCAGTGGTTACAAGTTGGTTTGCTAACTTCAAGGTCAGCAGCTCAAAACTACTAGCTCCAAGGAAGAAAGATGGGGTTTTCTACTCCAATAAAGAGTTGTAGTGTTTGAAACTCGCAGGGGGCAATTGTACACTGCCCCACAGGATCGCTATGAGTCGGTATTGACTGGAAGGCAGTGAGATGGTGTCAGAGATGGGTCAAAGGAATGTGGCATGGCAACCCTAAGAATCTGCTACAGAACCAGAAAGTGCCTGGGATAGATGAGTTTATTGTGCTTGGCCTTTTAAAACCATCAAACGGGCAACAGTTAGAAAGTCAAACATACCAAGTGTCATTGGAGATCCGGGGAAAGCAGAGAAACACTGCTAATGATGCAGGTTTGCTGCACAGCATTCTGGCAGAGCTTAGTGAAAGTCCATTGAATGGACCCTAGGACCTAGTGAGCCCCTCCTGGGCGTACAACCAAAGAAGCGCAGTCACTGAGTTGACTTTCATTCCTCGTGACCCTATCAAACAAAGCTGAATGGTCCCATGATGTTTTCAAGGCTTCTATTGGGAAGTAGACAGCCATGCCTTTATCCCACAGTGTGTGGAAGACGGCTTCAAACTACTGACCTTTGGGTTAGCAGCCAAGCACTTAATATCTCCCCCATCAAAGCTCTCTCCTGGATGTAGAAAAACAAACAAAACCCCAGTTGATTCTTCCTCATTAGCAACCCTACAAGGCACAGTAGAATTGCTGCTTTAGGTTAACAAAACTAAATTCTTACGACAGCAGACAGCCTCTCTTTGCTCCATGGAATAGCTGGTGGGTTGGAACTGCTCACCTTGGGGTTAGCAGCCCAACACATAATTCCTGGGTATATAGGCCAAGCTATTTATCCAATTCACAGGGCCCTTGGGACATTTTTACAAGAATGGTCACCACACTGATACCTGCAGTAGAGAAGAGTTGGAGCTGAATTGGATGCCAATCAACAGACAACTGAAGAAGGAAACAAAAGAAAGATGATGATTGCTCATGACCAAGTGGCACGCAGCAGCACATACAATTGATATGCAGCATGGCAATAACTCTTAATGACATTGCAAGGAGTTGAAAAGGTCAAAAACGGAATGAGATTTATATTGCAGTACCATTCATGGAAGCTGAAAGCCCATTCACCAAGCAGCATGGTCTAGTGCACATGGCTGTATGCCTATAAGGACACACACACACCAAGCACCCAGCAGGGGGTATTAGTCTGAAGAGGGGAATGGAAGTGATGTGAATGTGGAAAAGGAGGGACAAAACACAAGCAGGGCCTGACATTGATCAGGGTTCACGGTGTGCTATAAAGTAGGCATGATTAATCACTTCCCTGTACCAGAAGGCTGAGCTAGATTTTTAAAGCAAATCGAGTGCCTGGAACACAATGGTTGTTAGCTGCTGTTGAGTCAGTCTCCATTCCAACTCACTGTGACAACCAGCTCCCAGTGACTCCATGGGCAATATTCTCTCTGGTCCTGCACCATCTCTTTGGTTGTGCATCAGATTGTGATTCACAGGGGTTTTCGTTAACTATTTTTCAGAAGAAGAAAGCCACGCTCTTCTTCATCGCTCATCTTATTCTGGACACATCACAGAAACAGGTTCAGTCTCAAAGCCGCACCCAACCAAGCTTCCCCATTTCAGTATCATAGCAACACAGAATCAGTTCAGTACCTCAGCAATAACCAAGCATCCCCCTGACAAATGAGTGTTGGATGCACATGAGTTTCATTGTCTTGGACTCAAACCCAGATCTCCCACATGAAAAAGGAGAATTCTACAACTGAACCACCAATTTACCCTCAGAATATAAAATGTATCCAGTAAATGGTTATTAAGAATGTGGCTGCCAGGAAAATCCAGCAATTTCCTGCCAAGGCTTAACACTAATATCTTCCCCCACACACTAGAAGGCTGCAGAGGAATGACTTTCTCCATGCCAGCCCTGGTATCTAGACAAGGGACCCTAACACTGAGCCACTGAGCCCCAGCAGGCTGGGGAGCAATGTCAAATTGGATGAGGGACAATCCTGGTTGAGTTAGTTTCCCTAAGCTCGCAGGGCAGTTTAGCATGTCCACAGCTGTGTTCAGAATAGCCATGCGATTACCACCGAGAGAAATTCTACATGCTTTCACACCCCATGCTAGTCGTTGCAGCCATCGTTGAGTACAGTTCATGCTCATCACTATCTAGAACTCACGGTGACGCTGTGGGTGAGCCGTTGGGCAGGTAACCTCAAGGTTGGCAGTTCAAAGGCACCAGTTGTTCACTGAGAGGAAGGTGAGATGATCTGCTCCTGTAAAGATTTAGCCTGAGGAATTTTATATAGGGTCACAGTGAGTCAGGATCAACTCAATGGTGTTGGTTTGGTTTATTAGACCCACTATCAGATCATATTTAATGTTTTTATTAACATGTATATTTGCCACAAATCCAATGTCTTTTATTTTTATCACTGCATTTCAATACAATTTGTGCCTTTGTGATTCTGTATGTCATTGGAGGTATTTGGAAATATTATTCTGGGGAGTGGGCAGGTGTTCCATAGCCTTTCCTAAATGCCAAAAGGATCCATGGGGTTGCAATGGTTAAGACCCTCTAATAGAGTTTATCAAAGAGCCCTGGAGGCACAATGGTTAAGTGCTCAGCTGCTATCCAAAAGGTTGAAGGTTTGAACCCACCAGTGGCTCTGTTCTTGGAAGAAAAACCAGGCAACTCATTCTTATAAAGATTACAGCATAGAAAAGCCTAGAGCAGTGGTTCTCAAACTTCCTAATGCCACAACCCGTTCATACAGTTCCTCATGTTGTGGTGACCTCCACAACCATAAAAATATTCTCATTGCTACTTCATAACTGTAATTTTGTTACAGTCACCCTGTGCAAGGGTCCCACAGGTGGAGAACCATTGGTCTAGAGAGCTCTGCACTGATGCATTGAGTCACTATGAGTTGGACTGGACTAGAAGGTTCCTAACAAAAACACCAACAATCATTTTTTACCATACCTTGTTAACTCAAAAAGATTAACAAGCAATTTCACAAATGAGGACATCCAGTTGCCCCTCCAAACTGGACAAGCATGAGTTAAATGGTGACCTTGACCCCACGGTGTCCTCCAGTTGGTGCCATGCTGCCTTTATTCCCTCTGCCTCTCAGTTCTGTGGAGAAGAAGGGGAAAGGGAGGGAAAGAAAAAGAAAGAAATGAAAAGATAATTTTCCCAGCTTCTTCACATCACTGAATTGAACTTTACTTTTAATAAAAGTATTATGAAATGGAAATGGTGCTTTCACTATTTTGCTTTTAGGTGATATTCAGAGACATGGTGCTGGTAATTATTTGAGCCGGGGAGGTTAGTGTGCAGACTTTCTGAACATGGTTGAGCCAGCATGCCCCCTTCCAGGCCTAGCATTTCCCTGGACTATGAGAAGTTATAGACAATCTACCCTCTTCTTCCTCTGACTTCGCTGCAAACCATGGACACACTGGTTCTGACTTGACCTGGCTCCAGTACAGAAAAAAATATCCTCTTTGCATAATTGTAGTGCTTGCATTGGAAGGCACCCAGAGACAAATCTCTCATCTGGTGGCATAATGGGTTATGTGTTGGGCTATTAACTGCAAGGTCAGCAGTTGGAATTCACCAGTCGCTCCTTTGGAGAAAGATGAGGCTTTCTTCTCCCATAAAGAGTTATAGCCTTAGATGAGTATAAAAACTCAAAATGCATTGGCAGAGATTCCACAGAGAATAAGCCTCCATTAAATCCCCTGGGACCATTCACCAGGGATGGGATTAAACCCTGCTCACCGTCAGTACATCAGAAAGGGTATTGTTGCAGATATGATTAGGTTAAACATTAACATCTTATCATTTGTCTTTACTCTTAACACGTTTTCATTTGTTCTTTTTTTAATATTCTGCTTTCCTTTTTATTGAAAAAAGTAACTAATGTCACTAACCAAGTAGAGAATTTGTTAAATGAGAATCTAATCCGTTATGTAAACTTTCACTGTAAACATAACACAATTTTATTTTTACAAAGAGTTATAGCCTTGGAAACCCAGGAGGCCGGAGTATTTTCTCTCGATAGGATTGTTATGCACCCAATGGCAATGAGTGTTGTTGGATTTTGTTTATTTATTGTTTTCTGTAGCTATGGTGGGGTATAGGGGTTATGTGTTGGGCTGCTAAACGCAATGTCTGAAATGGCAAATTTGAAATCCCCAGCCACTCCAAGGGAGAAAGATGAGGCTTTCTACTCCCCTAAAGAGTTCTAGTCTCAGAGCAGCCAGTCCACAAAGAGAACAACATGGCTGGCCCCACTATGAGACATGATGCCCCTCAGTGACCAAGGGTGATACAGGGGACAGCACTGGAGACACAGTGTGCGAATTGCACCTAACCTGATTCCACCACACCGAGGCAAAGTGTGGTGGACTGCAGTGGAACAGCAAGGGAATGGAGTGGCAAGGTCCCCAGGGAATGCTGAAAGTGGACTTTGGGGCCAGGTTGTGGTGCCTCAACAGACTGGATTGGAAAACACTCCTAAGGTGCAACAAATGATCCTTGAACTAACTATAAGCTCTTCTTTCTTGATGTGTTTTGTTTTGTTCTTTGTCAGTGGTTTGTTTTTGTTGTTTTGTTGTCTGGTTGTATACTGTTGCTCTGTTTTCCTCTGTCTTGTTTTCGTGCATGTTAGTGTCTCCACAGGTCTGTCTAAATAAGACAGGCTGGATGAACTATCTGGAGGAAAAACAACAGCACCAACAGTTCCGGGGGCACTTGGGATAGGGGGAGGTGCGGGGGGGGGGGGTAAGGAAGTGGTGTTAACAAACACAGGGACAAGGGAACAACATGGGACTCAAAATGGTAGTGAGGGGGAAGTGGCAGGCCTGGTAGGGAATGATCAAGGGTAAGATTACGTAAACAAGAGGTATAGCTGTAACCCAGGTTGGGACGGAGCATGGTAGTGGGACAGGAGGAAAGTCAAGGGAGATGGAGGAGAGAGCTAGGAGTCAAAGTGCATTTATAGAGGTCTAGACAAAGACATGTACATGCAAATATATATATATATATATATATATATATATATATATATATGTATGGGGAAATAGATCTCTGTGTCTATAATTATAGGTTTAGTATTAAGGTGGTGGCAGGACCTTGGGCCTTAACTCAAGCACTCCCTCAATGCATGAATACTTTCTTTTATTAAATTGGCACTCTACAGTGCTCATCCTCCCGACACAACTGCTGAAGCCAAAGGTGGTGAACAAGTAAATGTGGTGAAGAAAACTGATGGTGCCCGGCTATCAAAAGAGATAGTGTCTGGGGTATTAAAGCCTTGAAGATAAACAAGCGGCCATCTAGCTCAGAAGCAAAAAAGCCCACATAGAAGAGCACACCAGCCTGTGTGATCACGAGGTCCCGAAGGGATCAGTTATCAGGCATCAAAAAACAAAAAAATCACAGTATTGGCTGCACACCTCCATGATACGATTGGCGAAGACAAACGGGTGCATAAGCAAATGTGGCGAAGAAAGCTGATGGTGCCTGGCTATCAAAAGAGATAGTGTCTGGGGTCTTAAAGGCTTCAAGGTGAACAAGCGGCCATCTAGCTCAGAAGCAAAAAAGCCCACATGGAAGAAGCACACCAGCCTGTGCGATCACATGGTGCCAAAGGGACCAGGTATAAGGTATTATGCAAAATATATATATATATATACCATATATATGGTATATATATATATATATAATAGTGAATGAAGGGGGAAGTGCAGAGTGGAGACCCAAAGCCCATTTATGGCCACTGGAGATCCCCTCACAAAGCGGTTTAGGAGAGGAGATGGGTCAGTCAGGGTGCGATGTAGTACTGATGAAAAACACAGCTTTTCCCTAGATCCTGGATGCTTCCTCCCCACAACTACCATGATCCGTATTCTACCTTGCAGGACTGGATAGGGCAGAGGTTGTACACTGGTACATATAGGAGCTGGAGGCATAGGGAATCCAGGGTGGATGATACCTTCAGGACCAGGAGTGTGAGGGGCGATACTGGGAGAGTAGAGGGTGAGTGGGTTGGAAACGGGGAACAGATTACAAGGATCCACATGTAACCTCCTCCCTGGGAAACAGACGGCAGAGAAGGTGGGGAGGGAGACTTCGGAGAGGGCAAGATATGACAAAATAACAATCTGTAGATTATCAAGGGCTCATGATGGAGTGGGGAGCGGGGAGGGAGGTTAAAAAAAAAGAGGACCTGATGCAAAGGGCTTAAGTGGAGAGCAAATGCTTTGAGAGTGATTAGGGCAAAGAATGTACGGATATGCTTTATACAATTGATGTATGTATATGTATGGATTGTAATAAGAGTTGTATGAGCCCCTAATAAAATGTTTTAAAAAAAAAGAGTTCCAGTCTCAGAAACTCACAGGTGCAGTTCTACCCCAAACTATAGAGTTGCCATGAGTCGGCATCAACTGGATGGCAGGAAGGACACATAACGATTCAGACCTGGGCTTAGTTTGGGTTCTCACTGAAGCAGACCCGGGTCAAAGACTTAAAGGCAATGAGCTTATTTAGGAAACTCTGAGCATGCAGGTAATGATGTGGGGTTGTGACCCAGTAGAGGGAAGGGCCACCGATAACAAATAGATTGTGAATCCAATTACAAACCTGGGAACCTGCTGCTTAATCACTTAGGAAGTCTCCAGGGGTAGGGTGTAGCACACGCCTCTCAGAGTTTTGCCATCCAAGGAGTGAGGGGCCTGGTCAGGGCTGTTCCCAGGGGCATATGTTCCTCAGCACATTCAGCCAGCACCAGCAAAGGGACCTTCAGAGCTGGCCCTTGGTGACTGAGGCGAGTACACAGAATCAGGAATTTGGGAGTGAAGAGAAGGAGCACCGGGAGTGTCTGCTACAGATTGGAGACTGGAAAGTCAACTCGTTGCTCCTCAAGGGGACAGGCGCTCCCCTCTCTGGATCTCACTTTTAACATCGATACACAAAGGTCGATTCTGTGAGGGTCACAGACTTGGGACTCCCATAGGCAAATGAGGACCTGTGTGGACTCTGGTTGGCCTGCTTATTCACTGCCATCTAGAAGATTCCAACTCACCGTGATCCTGTAAGACGGCGCAGAACTGCCCCTGTGGGTTTCCGAGGTTGAAATTCTATATGGACTAGAAATCTCATCTCGAACAACCCCCACCCTATCCCCCACCCCCCGCTCCCCCAGTGTGACTGGTGGTTTCAAACTACTGACCTTCTAGTTAGCTGCCCAACACATAACCCACTGTGCCACCAGGGCTCTTTGGCCTACCCGGCTTCTATCCAATGTTATTGAATCGCCTTTGAAAAAATCAGGAGGTTTTTAAGAAAACAGGAATTTTGACTTTCTCTAGAAAAATCGATCTTGCATCACTGGAACATAAACTAGAGGATCCACAATTCCACGTGGCTCTGGGAATATCAACATTTCTTCCTCCTGCTCAAAGTAAAATGGTTTAAGGGGACCTTTCACAGCTGGTGGGCTGGTCTCCTTTCTAGAAAGTTGCCTCTGTAAATAAAATGAATCTTTCTTCCCTTTTACCTAGTTGGGGGTGGTGAGGGTAGCAGGAGCCATTGGGTTAAGAAAAAGCAGTTGAGGTAGCTTCAGTCTGCCCTGCCAGGGCTTTAGAGTCCAAGCCTTTTTTGCTCCAGCTGACTGGCCTGCTGTTTCCAGGGCAGCCCCACCATCTGTTCCCAGATGCAGGGAGGGAGCCCACTTTCCTTCATCACACCTGCCCCAAACTCAGGCCCAGAACTACTGTCTAAACACAGAACAACTTTTGTCTGTGGCCAAATGTGGGACCCCAAATTTCTTCCCTCTTTCCCGATACTCCTTCAGTGACTTGATGACCTGGGCCAGGCTGAGATGAATTAGCTTGCTCCTCACAGCTGGCTGCTGGGTTCCAGTCAACTCCCAGAGGCCACTGGCTGTGCCCATCAGTAGAAGTGGGAGTTGAGAACCCTCAGCTCTTGGCTGAGCAGCTCTGTCAGTCTGTAGCTGTTGACTGTAGCTGCTTCTGACAGCCAGTCTAGCTGGTGCTTTAAGTCATTTCAGTCGCTCCGCCTCAGCTGTGATTAGTCTAGTCTCTGTAGCCTAAGAGGGAGGGGAAAACAAAACACCTCAATTACTTTGAATCAGAGTGGGTTATCCTCTTTTAAAAGGCAGAAAGTCTGAATTGGAGGATATTTTGGGGGGTCTCTTTTATGCATTTCACATTTACGAAATAAGCACTAACAGTATTTGTTCCAGTAAGTGGATCAGAACCAACTAAGGGCCCACTCCTCCCACCAGGCCACGCCTCACTAAGAATAGAGGTCCATCACTTGTCTGGCATTTTGTGGTACTGTGGTGACTTTTGTTTTGTGTGATACTGGGAGCTATGTGATTGGCATTTCATATACCAGCAGGGTCACCCAAAGAGCTTCCAGACAAAGAACAGACAATGAAGAAGGAATTGGCTGCCCACATGGGAAGAATGAGCCATTGAAAACCCTATGGATAGCAGCAACACTGTCAGTTACTAGACCCCCCATGAACAACAGAAGAACATTGTCAGAACGTGTGCCAGAAGATGAGCTCTTCAACTTGGAAAGTACTCAAAATACGGCTGAGGAAGAGGAAGAGCTGGCTTTTCATAGGCAAGTCGACCATAATGATGCAAATCGAGTATAGCTATCAGGACCTTCATTTGCTGATGGGGCAAAACTCAAAATGAGGAGAAACAGTTCAAATCATCATTAATAATTGAAACTTGGGATGTATGAAATATGAATCTAGGGACATTGGAAGTCATTAAAAATGAAATGGAATACATAAAGATTGATATTGTAAGCATTAGTTAGCTGAAATGGACTGATATTGACCATTTTGAAACAGAAAATCTTATGGTTTACTCTGCTGGAAATGACACAATCAAGAGAAACAACATTGCATTCATCATCAAAAGGACATTTTAAGATCTATTTTAATGTACATTGCTATCTTTGATAGGATGCTATCTAACCCCCTTCAAGGAGAACCAATCAATACAACTATTGTTCAAATTTATGCACCAACCACCCAAAGCTGGTGACGCAGAAATTGAATAATTCTACCACCATATTCAGTCCCAAATTTGTCAGACTTGCTATCAAAATGCTATTGGAATGCAAAAGTTGAAAACAAAGAGGAAGGATCAGTAGTTGAAAAATATGGTCTTGGTGATAGAAACCAAGCTGGAGATCGCATGACAGAGTTTGCAAGACCAGTAAATTGCTGATAGCATATACTATATTTTCCAACTTCTGTTCTTTCCTCTTTGGTTCCTACATTTGCACTCCAATCACCAATAATTACCAATTTATTTTGATTGTATGTTAGAATTTTGCATGATTAATTATTTCTTCAAACATATGATCAACAACAAAAAAGGTGACCATAAATGTGGACTTCTCCAGATGGAATACACAGAAATCAAATTGACTACACCTGTGGGAAGAGACAATAAAAGAAGCTCAATATCAGCAACTGAAACCAGTCCAGGGGCTGATTGTGGAACAGATCAGCAATTGTTCATATGTGAGCTCAAGTTGAAGTTCAAGAAAATGCAAACAAGTACACGAGAGTCAATATACAACCTTGATAATAACCCACCAAATTTTGAGAACATCTCTGAATAAAGCACAGTGTCATTTTTAAAAAAATGAAATAAAGAAAAGATACAAGTGCTTATCAGAAGAGACTCTGAAACTTACTCTTAATCAGAGAGTAGCTAAGGCAAATGGAAGAAATGATGAAGTAAAGAGCTAAAAAGAAAATTTCAAAGGACAACTCGAGAATACAAAGTAAAATATTATCACAAAATGTGCAAAAGCCTAGAGTTAGAAAACCAAAACAGATCATATTCAGCTTATCTTAAACTGAAAGAACTGAAGAAAAATGTCAAGTATCGAGGTGCAATATTAAAAAATTCTATGGGCAAAATATTGAATAATGAAGGAAACATCTGAGGAAGATGGAAACAATATGGAGTCACTGTATCAAAAAGAATAGACCAACATTCAACCATTTCAGGAGGTAACATATGAGCAAGAACCAATGGTCAGGAAAGAAGAAATCCAAGATGCATGGAAAGCACTAGCCCAAAACAAGATGCCTGGAATTGCTGGGATATCTATTGAAATGTTTCCACAAGCTGATAAAGCACTGGCAGCACTCACTCATCTATGTCAGGAAATTTGGAATACAGCTACTTGGTTAACTGACTGGAAGAGATCCATATGTGTATACATACCAAAGAAGGGAGACCAACGGAATGGTCAAATTATGTAACCCTATCATTGGCATCACATGTGAGTCAAATTGTACTGAAGCTAATACAACAACAGTTGCATTAATTCATTGACAGAAAGTTACCATATTCAGCATTCAAGAGCCATCGTGGCACAGTGGTTACAGGTTGGATTGCAAACCCCAAGGTCAGCAGTTCAAAACCACCAGTCACTCCGTGGGAGAAAGGCAAGGTTTTCTACTCCCAAAATGAGTTACAGTCTCAGAAACTCACAGGGGCAGTTAGTTCTACCCTATAATATAGGGTCAGGATGAGCTGTCATCAACTACAAGGCAGTGAGTTTGGTTTCCCAGAGATTTAAGCCAGATTCAGAAGAGGATGTGGAACAAAGGATATCAGATATCAGATGGATCTTGCCTGAAAGCAGCGAATACCCAAAAGATGTTTACTTATGTTTTATTAACACCCAAGGTATCTGACTGTGTGGATCATAACAAAACATGGATAGTTTAGAGAAGGGAATTCCAGAACACTTTGTCTTGCTCATGTGAAACTTGTACATGGATTAAGAAGCAGTAGCACAAATAGAACAAGGGTAGATTGCATGGTTTAAGAATCAAGAAAGGTGTGCATCCAGGTTGCACCCACTTATTATACTTTTTCAATCTGTATGGTGAGCAAATAATCAGAGAAGCCAAATTATATGAAGAAGAGCACAGAATCAGATTTGGAGGAAATATTATTAACAAACTGCTATATGCAGACAACACAGTTTGGCTTGCTGACAAGGATGGGGGACTTGAAGCACTTGCTGGTGAAGATCAAGGATTGCAGCCTTCAATGTGGGATACAACTCAACAAAAAGAAAACCAAAGTCCTCACAACTGAACCAATAGGTAACATGATGATAAATCGAGAAAAACTTGAAGTTGTCAAGGATTTTGTCTTGTCTGGATCCACAAGCAATGCTCCTGGAAGCAGCAGTCAAGAGATGAAAAGATACATTGCACTGGGTAGATCTGCTGCATAAGAGCTCTTTAGAATGTTGAAAAGTTAGGATGTTACTTTAAGCAGGAAGTGCACCTGATCCAAACCATGGTATTTTCATTTGCCTCATCTGCATGTGAAAAGCTTGCCATTGAGTGAAGAAGACCCAGGTAAACTGTATGAATTTGAACCACGGTACTGGCAAAGAATATTGACAGTACCATGGACTGCCAAAAGAACAAACAAAATCTGTCTTGGAAGTACGGCCAGAATTCCCATTAGAAGTAAGGATGGTGAGACTTTGGACATGTTGTCAGTGGAGACCAGTCCCTGGAGAGGCATCATGCTTAGAAAAATGGAAGGGCTGTGAAAAAAGGTTGAAGGCCCTTGAAGAGCTGGATTGACACAGTGACTACAACAAGAGGACTGAGCATAGGAACACTTGGGTGGATGGAGGAGGAGCTGTTATTGTTACATTCTGCTGTGAATAGGTTTGCCATGGACCGGAACCAACTGGATGGCAAACTAACAACAACAACAACAACAACAACAACAACAACAACAACAACAACAACAGGGAGAGACATTAAAAAGCCAAACTCACTGCCATTGAGTTGACCTTGATTCAGAGCAACCTGTGAGTTTCCCGAGAGTGTAACTTTTCACAGGAGGGGAAAGCCTGTTTAACCTACTACTTAGCAGCCCAGCCCATCACCAGGGCTCCACAAGGATAGAGAGAAGCACTGTTAGGGCTGGATAGGGCAGAGGCTGTATACTGGTACATATGAGGGCTGGAGGTACAGGGAATCCAGGGTGGACAATACCTTCAGGACCAAGGGTGTGAGGGGCGATGCTGGGAGAGTGGAGGGTGAGTGGGTTGGAAAGGGGGAACTGATTACAAGGATCCACATGTGACCTCTTCCCTGGGAGAGGGACAGCAGAGAACCGGGGGAAGGGAGACTCCGGATAGGGCAAGATATGACAAAATAACGATGTATAAATTACCAAGGGCACATGAGGGAGGGGGGAAGAGGAGGGAGGGGGAAAAAAAGAGGACCTGATGCAAAGGGCTTAAGTGGAGAGCAAATGCTTTGAGAATGATTGGGGTAGGGAATGTATGGATGTGCTTTATACAATTGAAGTATGAATATGGGTGGATTGTGATAAGAGTTGAATGAGTCCCTATTAAAATGTAAGAAAAGAAAAGAGGAGAAAAAAATGATTAGGGCAAAGACTGTACAGATGTGCTTTATACAATTGATGTATGTATATGTATGAACTGTGATAAGAGTTGTATGAGCCCCTAATAAATTGTTAAAAAAATGATCCTCAATTCTATCTGAATCCTTGCCAGGGCTGCAAGTTGCCTTAATAAACACGAGCAAAAAAAGTACCTCTGGCAGCAGACCGCTCAGGTTCAAATCCAGGCTCTCTAACTTATTGACTATGTGACCTTGGACCTCTCTGTGCTTCCAAAGACTCACTTTCCAAAAGGGAAGTCATAAGCCAACTTTTCTTATTCCTCACTGGGTTGCTTTGAAGATGAAATGAGACATCTATCTAAAAATGCTTCTGACCATCCCTTGGTTCTCAGAGCTCCACATATGCTATGGATTATTGTTTTAAGATTATGAATAATTTTTTTCCAAGGGTAGTGCAAAGATTATTATCAGTGCTACTTCTCTCTGACAAAATATAAATCCAAATTTCTAAATAGCAGGGTCTGAACGGATGCGCTGTTAACAGCATCTTTCTTTTCTCCCATCACTTGTCACAATAAATCTGATAAGAAATGCTGGGCTAGGGCCTGCAGCCAAGCCCCTCACTGGCAGAGTGCAGGACCTCAGGTTGTTGGCAGGCCAAGGGGCATCACAATGGCAAGAGGAGACTCCACAAAGGGCCCCTGCTTCCTCCCCCACTCCCCCCTTACCCACGTTCAGGGTGAAACGTCAAAATACTATTTTTTTGTCACCTGGTGAAATAATGAGCCCCCATTCCCGTTGCCTTGGCATCATCAGAGTGAAACAGCCACGTGGGGTAATATCTGTCTCCTTGTTAATGCTGCTCAGTTCAAACATTTTCACAGGCCCGGGCAAAATGAAACCCGTGCTTTCTACCTAGGTGGAGTTTGAGGCGATTCAGCCCATTTGCTTCTGCTGAAGAGGCTACCTCAGAAAAACAGGAAATAAAAACATAGAGGGTGCCATTGACATTAGGTTTCTCGTTTTCTTCCTTTCTTCCCTACCTTCCTTTCTTCTTCTTGCCCTTCTCTTTCTCTTTTCTTCCTTCCCTCCCTTTACTCACGTCTTCCTGCCTGCCTTCACCTTCCATCTTCCCTCCCGCACTCCTCCATTTCTTCTTCACTCCTCTCTCCCCACCCCCACCTTTCTCCTTTCCTTCCCTGCCTTTTCCCTTCAGCCTCACAGTCTCCCTCCTTCACTCTCTCCCTTTCCCCACCTTGTTTTGATCCAGTGATTTGTACTCCTTTCTTCCTCTCATCCCACCCCTCCCCATTGCTGGAGAAACATCAGTTCCTTGTGGCGCTGGTTTCTTGGCGCCAGACACTGTTCTTTGGGTGTTCACAAGTCTGCGTCCTGTGTGCAAACATAAGACAGACGTATGATCAGGGTTGGACAGAAGATGGGTTTTGACAGGTGTTCTGCACCCCAAATCTCCAGGAGGCAAAGGTAAAGTCAGGCTCCTGCCTTTAAGGTTATGTCTCCCACTGTAACTGCTTCCCACAGAGGCTCCTGCCTCCTGGCCACCTGAAGCCTGCTGCCTGCCTTCCTCTAGCTCCTGGGGAATTGTGGCAGCAGTGGCAAGAACAACAAAAATCCCCAGGAGTTGACAAGAAGGGAGGCTGCCTTGCTCAAGAGATGGCCCCCTCACCCACCTGCATGTTGTTGAGATGCAGGTTCTCATCCCTGTGGCTGGGCAAGAAACGCCCCTCCCCAAACACAGTGGCTTCAAACAAGGACCATCATCGTGTGGTTGCTGGGAGGCCACTGGGTCGTGCTTGGAGTCTCCCATGAGTTGGCAGTCACATGGGAGCTGGGGCAGTGTCCTCTGGTGACTCCAGTGCCTACACGTGCACTCAGAGGGCTGGCAGCAGAAGCTGGCCGTTAGCTGTGTGCTTAGCTGGGTTGTTGGTTGGAGTGTCTCCACGTGGCCTTTCCAGGTGGCTCAGGCTCCTTTCAGCATAGTGTCCGGGAGCTGAGAAGTGTCCTGAGAGGTAGCACGTGGAGGCTGGACATTCTGAGGGTGAGCACTCAAGAAGAAGTCTTTGAAGGGATTTTTCAGAAGCTGTGAAGCACTTTGGGGGAGGGAAGGGGGTTGCCCAAACTAGATGTCACAGTGTCATCTTCTCCATAATCTATTGGTCACAGAGGTCATGAAACATCCCAATTTAAGGGGAAAGGGCATAGACTCTACCTTCCTATAGGTAGCCTGTCAAGGAATTTGGGGGTCACATACGAAGACTGGGAGACCCTGGGTGGCACCAATGGTTAAGGACTCAACGTATCAAGAGGTGGGCAGTTGCACCCCTCAGAAGAAATAACTAATGGCCTGCTTCTAGAAGCCCACAGGCTTGAGAATCCTGAGATCTGTAGTTTCTCCCTGGCACCCAGGGGGTCCTCAAGAGCCAGAACCAACATAACAGCAACGGGTTGGGTTTTTGTTGGTTTTGTTTGGGCTAATATTAAAACAACTAGTATGAAATTATATATGTATTGTGTTTAACTCTCAGGACTCTGATTATGCTGAAGTTGAACAAAACCGTCTGCCTCTTCTATGAACGCCAGCCAATGGAGGCAAAGGGTGAGGGTCTAGAGGAAGAATGAATGTCACATTCCCGTCCTTATGTTTCAGTTGTCCTTAAAGGGCACAGGGGACAAACCAGATGTCTTTGATATGATTTTAGCCTAATGATGTGCTAGTATGATGATGAGCAGCCTGAAAAGTGGTTTTAACTAATGTGATCCAATATTTGAAAAGTTGACGATTTCACATCGAATTTTATATTCTCAGCATCTCAGTTACTAACAGAACATCAGGCCTTAAAATCCTTGCATTTCCCCAAGGCAACAACAGTCTGGAGCTAGAATTTGAATGTCCCCTGTGGATGAGCTTACACGTGCCTTTTAACCACAGTCCCCATCCATCCCTATTGCCCCCAACTCAGAGGTTGGCTACTAGTATCCTTTATCTATATGGCTAAATAGGTTAGTTGGTTTGGATTGGGTTGCTAGTTTTTCCTGTTTTGTTTTTGCTTACTTTTGATTTCTTGGGGGGCTAGGAAATGGTGTGTCTTTTGGTACCATGTCTTCCAAAGCGAGAAAATAAAACCCAGTAAGCCAAGAAGGTCAAACAGTCTAGATTAATGATGAAAGGAGGAGCCCTGTTGGTGAAGCAGATTATGAGTTGGACTTCTAACTGCAAGATCAGAAGTTCGAAACTCCCCTCCCCACCCCCACTCCACAAGAGAAAGATGAGATTTTCTACTCCTGTAAAGATTTACAGCCTTGGAAACCCACAGGGGCAGTTCTATACTCTGTCCAAAGGGTTGCTATATGTCAGAATTGATTCCAGGTTAGTGAGGTTTTCTTGATTGATATAAATATTTTTTGGTGAGTATTGGAAAAGCCAGTCAATATTATTTTTAATACACATCAAAGAAGGTCCACCTTAATTGTTCACACAACCCTGCCACCTTCTTTCTTTATTCCCTTGCCTCCCACTCTCCTTTCTTCCTCCCTATGGTCTTTTATCTCATTCTTTTTCTTTCAAGGGTTAGCCTAGGAGTGGGAAAGTCTGACTAATTCTTAACCAAAAGACTAAATTGGTTTTATTGTTGATGTTATTACTTGGGTTAAATTTTTTTCTTTTCTCTTCTTCTATTGGTTTGTGTCATGTAACCCAGAAAATGAGGAAACATTTGGAACATCAAAACACTATCCTTTCTCAGTAGACTACAAGCATTAAAGGCAACAGAGATAAATACTCCAATAATAACAATAACATACAAGGATAGCTAGAGAGATAAATAGATAGATAGAAAAACCACAAAATCTGAGCAGTTGTGGGAGGGAGAATGGGACTAGCCCCATGAATAAATATAGGTTTGCCAGAGAATAGTTCTATATACATATTAGCATATACTACAAATATGTCCATGAATATAATAGTGCATCCAGGAGGCATAGTTATGAAAATGTCTTAGCTATAACAAAACCCCTTGAGGAAGCGTGTCCTAAATATGGGGGATCAGGAACAAAGCTCTGAGAGACCTAAAGATCAATTGGTACAAACTAGCTCACAAAGACAATGTTCTGTATCCATCAGGGAAGTGACTGGGGTCTTCAAAAGCTAGTGAGTAGCAAACTAAAAGTCGGTTCTTGGTCTCACCCTATGTGTTGGACAGGGTTCTCTAGAGAGACAAAACCATATTGCTAGTAATTATATATACATATATTTATAAAGCTAGATATACAATACAAGAAATGAACCACTAAATTATATACAGATAGATAACACAAGAAACTAACAGTGAAATTATAAAACAGTGAGACACTAGCAGTCCTTTAAGGCTTGAGAGCCGCCAGCTGCCAGTCCCTTTCTGTAGAGAGAGCTGGGCTATATATACCCAGGCAGCAAACAGCAAGGCAAGTCACCAACTGTCACCAACTGTCGGTCCCCAGCTCCAGAGATGAACATACCAATCCTGTGGGATTAAATGGACCTCAACTTACAGCGACACAGTCCACAAGCTAGGCATCCCACAGGCAGTGTACCCCTTTAAATTGAGGCACAGTACAAGCAAGGCAAGGCTCACGAAGCCATTTATCCCTCTGCCCTTCGATTAATCCTACTTGTGTTTATCGGCCAGGGTGGCACAATAAACTATTGCACCCTGTCTGGAGCAAATAACAGTGAATAAAATCAAGATGCCTGGCAACAATTAGTCCAAATCAGTAATGGACTATGCGTACCTCAGCCTCTATGATGCTAAGGTCAGAAGAACTAAATGGTGCCTGCCTATCACAAACAGCTGCTCTGAAAGGGATCATGGTACATGATCCTAGATAGAGTGGGGAGTAATGTGTAAGAAAACTGAAAGTCATACTACTACTACCAATAGTAATAATAATAATGATAAAAGATGAGATTTATTGGTTAGATAGACTAGAGAGATCCCCACTACTATGGTCCTTCATCACCCTTCAGGTCTGGAACTGAATTCCACCGCCTGAAAAATAGACAGGTTTATAATGTGAACCTTATGAGAATCAAAGGTTGCAGCCCTCAGTATGGATTACAACTCAATGTCAAGAAGACACACATCCTCACAACTTGATCTATAGGTACCATGATAAATGGAGAAGTTTGTTGTTTTTTTAATTTGTTGTTATTTGTTGAAGTTGTCACGGATTTTTGTCTTGATGAGGTCTATAATCAATGCTCTTGGAAGCTGCAATCATGAGATCAAATGACGCATTGCATATGGATACATTTGGTGCACAATACGTCTGTAGAGTGCTAAAAAGCAAGGATGTTACTTTGAGGACTAAGGTGCACCTTACCCAAGCCATAGTAATTTAAATTGCCTCATAAGTATGTGAAAGTCAGACATTGAATAAGGAAGGCTGAAGAAGAATTGATATGTTTGAATTGTGGTGCTGGTGAAGAATATTGAAAGTAACATGGACTGCCAAGGGAACAAACAGATCTGTCTTAGAAGAAGTATGGTCAGAGGGCTCCTTAAAGGCAAGGATGGTAAGACTTCCTCTCACATACTTTGGTCATGTTATTAAGAGAGACTAGTCCCTGGAGAAGGACATCATGCCAGGTGAAGTAGAGGGACAGTGAAAGAGAGGAAGCCCCTTAAGGAGATGGATTGACAGTGACTGAAACAAGGGGCTCAAGCTTGGGAACAATTAGAATAATTCAGGGCTAGGTAGTGATTCTTTCTGTTTGGCATAGGGTCAATGTGGGTTGCAACTGGCTCAATGGCACCTGATAAGAACAACTACACCAAAATGAATCATAGCACTGAGGAGCACACATTCCTCAGAACCATCAACCATTCAAAAGCTAATAGGCAGTATTTGCCCAAGGCCAAATTCAAAAGGCAGGCAAGGTTTGGGGAGAAGGGTGAATGAAAACAGGAAGCAGAGTTTCAATGGCATGAGTGATATTACATTGCAGGAGATTGTCATCAATGTCACATAAAAAAACGAGTATAAATTGTTATGTGCAAAGCTGATTTTCTCTGTAAATCTTAACCCACCTTACAATAAAAAGTTTCTTTTTTTAAAAAAAACGACACCATAGTTCATATAATAGACACAGCCAAAGATCTCCTGGACAATCCTAAAATGATCTCCCAAATGATTTGGGTATTTAGCCCTCCCCAGGGAGTTCTACCCATTGAAACGCTGGGCGGTTATGGCTGCAATTATATTTCAGGCCAGAAGAGGCAGCAGAGGCCTGGTTGTTCAAATGCTGCAAAACTACCAGACAATGGGCAAACATTTTCTTTCCAAGGACGACTAGCGGCTCTGTCATATCCATGTCTGGTGTTCAACACTTGGCGACAGAATCCAGCCCGCTGGGTTTGGGTGGGGTCTGTTTCTCACCCATGCTTGGCTTGGGATTGTTCTATGGCATCCACTAAGTGGAGTCCTTTCCTTTCTGATGTCCCAAGAAAGCTGTTTTCTCCTTTTTCACTCTCTGGCCCTCTTCCCAAGAACCCTGGGGTTCACTCTGCTTTCCTCTGGTTGATGTTTCTCAGGCAGTTACTTGACCTTGGTTCATCTACTGCAGGTGACCATTTGCAAGGAACTGTACCGTCCTTGGATGGTGTTCATGAGCTAGGCTGCGAACTATGGGTTAAAGGTTTGAGTTCACCCAGAGGTGCCTTCCAAGAAGGGCCTGGTGATATGCCTCTGGAAAAAACCCACCCCAGCCATGGAAAACTCTAGGGACCGGACTTCTCTAACACACTTGGGCTCTCCATGAGTGCGAGTTGACTCAATGGCAACTGGTTGCTGGTATTCCTGTAAGTAGAAGACAACAATCTTTAAGCAGTCCCTCTTGGATTCATGGGAGGAGGATGGCTTCCGCTGAGAGAACTTCTCAGGGCTCCAAGGGCTCAATGATCTTACATAAAATGAGAGAAACGATGAGCCTGATGACAGATGATATTGCTATGCAGGCCCCGTTTCAGGATGCTCAAGTTTCCAGGTCTTTCCCTGACTCACAGTGGAGCCCTGTGAGGTTCCAAATAGAAGGGCACCCTTGCTCCCAGGACCTGGAGCCTTGTAGCTGAGCAGAGCAGACATGATGAGAAAGAGGACCCAGGGGGAAGTCAGAGGGCTGCTTCATTTGTCTCGTTGTCAAGCAAACAAATGTTTTGGCAGGAAATTTCTCTTCAAGAGTGTTCTGATTTCTTGAAGGAAATCTTCTTCTGAACCATTTCCTCAGGGGAAAACCACTCAACTACCTCGGGAAGGAAGATTTTTCTCCTTCCAAGCTTACCAGGCTGTGCTAAGTCACAGCGGAGGTGTGACTAGCAGGCAATGAAACTGATTTCCAGACTCCTATGAAAACCAGCAAGTGCTCGGCTGCTAAGTGAAAGGCCGGCAGTTGGAAAACCCCAGCTGCTCTGCAGGAGAAAGTGGTGGCTGACTGTGTCTGACAAGATGACAGCTTTGGAAACCCAATGGGGCAGTTCTCCTCTGTGCTCTACAGTTGCTTTGAGTTGGAGTGGACTTGACAGTGATAGATCTGATCTTTTTTTCCCCATGAAAATCATCTTGCACGAATACATGTGCATTCATGGATGTCTGTGTCTGCTTTGGCATGCATGTGCAAATATGTGCCTATTTGCACGTGGATGGATACGTCTGTGAATGTGGGCGTCTCTATTTACTTTGCCATGTGTGTGCACATGTCTGCCTTTGTCAGTATGCATGCGGGCTCAGGCAGCATAAAGAGATCACAGAGAAACTTGGAGAGAAAGAGAAAAGTAACCTATTTTCTCATGGGTCTCCCATACCTGACGGTCTACTGGCATCCACCGCCACGAAGACCAGAGATCACTTCATGCCATGTGTCCAGCTGCCCATTGCTGGTTGAGGTCAGTCAGCAGGGAGGCAAGTCAGACTGGCCTCGCCAACCTACCACCCACCTGCAGGAGTGATTCCCACCATCTGTCCTGGAGCCCCTCCCACCTTACTCAGCCTCCCTAGACATTGAGTGAAAGGCGTTTCCAACGTTTTTACATAAAGATTTCTGAGATTGACTGATGAAATGATTTCATTTGACAAAACATGAAGCTTTGAATTTAAAGATTTGAGGCAAGTGCCCTCCAGAGAGGGGGACACAGGACGGGGCCATGCTCCCTTCCGGTATGCACGGGGGTTGCTATGAGTTGGAATCAACTTGATGAGCACCTGCCAGCAACAACAACATCCAGAAATTGTCCAAACTTCTGTGGCCTCAACTCGGAAATGAGAATATTAACATTGCCTCCTAGAAAGAACTCAAGGTATGTACAATTGGTTAATAGGCGTTTGGAAAGTGAGTACATTAAGTGGACTGATGACATTGATAAGGCAATAAGAAACTGAGAAGGCTTCACTAACAGGTGCTTTCACATCTGTAACCAGTAGATTCCTTCCTTCTTCATCTCTTGCCATCTTAATCAGCTCCCACACTTTCCAGGCAGCTTGAGGGATTAAATGTTCAGTCTGCTCCTATTATAAGCCTCAGCCTCAGAATCAGAGGCTTTACCTGAGGTTTGAGGAGCTATACTGGGAATGAGGGAGAGTAACTTGTCTTTTCTATTGCTCTCCTATCGCTCCCTCTTCCCTAGCCCTTCCCTGTCTCTGGGCCTGCCTTTCCTCCCTAGAGCATTGGCTTCTGGGAGAAGGGGTTGGAAACAATGAGCACATTCCTGACCAGGCCTCTTACCATGCTATCTTCCAACCCTCTCTTGGAAGGGCCTCCACGAAGTCCTCTTATGTCATCTCACAATAACTTGTTAGATACCATTGAGTGAGCTCCTGACTCATAGCAAAAGTACACACAAGAGATTGAAGCACCACATTGTCCTCACACTGATACTCATAACTTTGTAGAATTCCTAGAGGGCTTCTGACTTCCTGTCCTTTTTACACACATACACACATAGATGCATCCTTGCCGAATTTCTGGATGGCTTCTGACTTTTTTCCTTTTTAAACACACACACACACACACACACACACACACAAACACACCCTTGCCGAATCTCTGGATGACTTCTGACTTCATGTCCTTTTAACAAAAGAGACTCACCATTGCAGAGTCTCTAGAGGGCTTCTGACTTTGTGTCCTTTTTACACAAACACACGCACGCACACACACACACACACACACACACCCTTGAAGAATCGCTGGAGGCCTTCTGACTTCATAACTTTTTACACACACATACACACAACAAGCACCTTTGCAGAATCTCTGGAGTGCTTCTGACTTCGTGTCATTTTTACACACACACACACACACACACACACACACATACACACACACACAGACCCTTGCAGAATCTCCAGACAGTTTATAACATCGTGTTGTTTTCACACACACACACACACACACACACACACACACACACACTCTTGCAGAATCACTGGAGGGCTTCTAACTTGGTGTACTTATTACAAACACAACACACACGCACACACCCTTGCAGAATCAATAGTGGGCTTCTGACTTCATGTGATTTTTACACACACACACACACACACATACACACACACACACATACACCCTTGCAAAATCTCTGAAGGGCTTCTGACTTTGTGTCCTTTTTACACACACACACACAGACACACACACACTCACACCCCAATCTCATTCTCTTACAAAATCTCTGCCGTCCTTCTGACTTTGTGTCCATTTTTTAAACACACACACACACAAACACACATACACTTGTAGAATCTCTGGAGGGCTTCTGATTTCGTGTCCTTATTACACACACACATACACACACACACACACACACACACACTCCCTCACTCTCACACTCATACCTTTCCAGAAAACCTAGAGGGCTTCTGACTTCGTGTCCTTTTAACACAACACACTCACCCTTGCAGAATCTCTAGAGGGCTTCTTACATACTGTCCTTTTGACACACACACACATACACACACACACACACCCTTGCAGAATCTCCAGACGTTTTATGATTCGTGTCGTTTTCACACACACACACACACACACACACACACAAACACTCACAACCCAAACTCATTCTCTTACCAAATCTCTGCAGTCCTTCTGACTTTGTGTCCTTTTTACACACACACACACACACACACACAAACACACATACACCCTTGCAGAATCTCTGAAGGGCTTCTGACTTTGTGTCCTTTTTACACAAACACACACACATACACACACCCTTGAAGAATCTCTAGAGGGCTTCTGATTTCGTGTCCTTATTACACACACACACACACACACACACTCACAACCCAAACTCATTCTCTTACAAAATCTCTGCCGTCCTTCTGACTTCGTGTCCTTTATTAAACACACACACACAGACACACACACACACAAACACACATACACTTGTAGAATCTCTGGATTGCTTCCGATTTCGTGTCCTTATTACACACACATACACACACTCCCTCACTCTCACACTCATACCTTTTCAGAAAACCTAGAGGGCTTCTGACTTCGTGTCCTTTTAACACAACACACTCACCCTTGGAGAATCTCTAGAGGGCTTTTGACATCCTGTCCTTTTGACACACACACACATACACACACACACACACCCTTGCAGAATCTCCAGACGTTTTATGACTTCGTGTCGTTTTCACACAAACACACACACACACACACACACACACTCTTGCAGAATCTCTGGAGGGCTTCTGACTTTGTGTCCTTTTTACACACACACACACACACACACACATACACCCTTGCAGAATCTCTGAAGGGCTTCTGACTTTGTGTCCTTTTTACACAAACACACACACATACACACACCCTTGAAGAATCTCTAGAGGGCTTCTGATTTCGTGTCCTTATTACACACACACACACACACACACGCACACACACACACAACGAAAAACTCATTCTCTTACAAAATCTCTGCAGTCCTTTTGACTTCGTGTCCTTTTTTAAACACACACACACATACACTTGTAGAATTTTTGGAGGGCTTCTGACTTCGTGTCCTTATTACACACACACACACACACACACACACTAACACACACACACACCCTTGCAGAATCTCTGGAGGGCTTCTTACTTCATGACCTTATTACACCCGCACACACACACACACACACACACACATAAATCCTTGCAGAATCCCTTGAGAGCTTCGTACTTGGTGTCCTTTTTACAAACACACACACATACTGGCAGAATCTCTGGAGGACTTCTGTCTTCATGACTTTTTTACACACACACACACACACACACACATACACACACCCTTTCAGAATCTATGGAGTGTTGGGCGTGGCAGGCAGGTTGCAGGTGTGGTAGGTGGCAGAGTGTGTCTAAGTGCTCTGCCCACACCTGCGAACTTGACAGCGGTGATGGAGGAGGAGTGCTCGTCCAGCGTCTGCTGCAGGCTATACTCCCGCCCTGCGTCTAGCACATGGATCAGCCGGTCCCGGCTCGCTGAGGCCAGCAGCTTCAGACCTGGGATGGGATGAACTCCGTCAGCTGATGAGTGCCCAGCAAAGAGCACCCAGAGAAACTGAGCCCCACATCCTTAAGCCACATGAGCCATGGAGTCGGGCAGAGTTGAGATGCAGTCCTCCCCAAAGCCTTCAGAGACATCAAGAAGGATCACTAACTCTTTTGGTAGCCAAAAGAACGATCAGCCCCATAGTCAAGAGGCAGGACAAGTATCAGTGGCTCTGGCCAGACTGGAGGGGCTCACTCAAGGCCATTCTAGGCCAGGGCCAGGTACCTGTGTCTGGCTTCGAGTACTCCAGGCACAGAATCTCTGACTCATGGGCCTCCTCCTTCAGCATTTCACTCAGGGACTGCAATTCATGGACCCTGCAAAATGAGAAGAGAGGACAGGCCGTTCAGTGCCAGGCAGCGGGGGAAAGAATCATCATCCACCCCCTTCCACCTTTTCCTCTCCATCAAGAGCTGTTTTACTTTACCTTTTGGGTTGAACCTTTAGACTTAGAAAAATGAGTCAAGATATGTCACATTCAACTCTCTCACCTGGTCTCCCTTCGTATTAATGTTTTATGTACTACAGTACACAGTGATAAGGACCACGGAGGTCACACTGGTACAACATTATTAGACTTTATTTAAATGTCACCAGCGGGGGTTGCTCTGAGTTGGAATCAACCCAATGCCAATGAGTTTGTTTATCCCATGAATGTCCTTCTTCTGCTCCAGGATCCTAGGAGCCCCCACGGCACATGGGTGTCATCTGTCCCAGTCTAGAACGGCTTTCAGTCTTTGCTTGTCTTTCCTACCGTGACACCTGGGAGAGTATGATAAGTTACTCTGGCAGGTGTACCTCAAATGAAGTTTGCCTGATGTTTCCTCATGACTATCCTAAGTTCCTTATACATTTGGGTCAAGAATACCAGACACAATGCTAGGAGGAGGCTGCATGGAAAAACAGAACTAAAAGAAACTTTCCATCAACGTTGGTTGTTGTTCAACATTTTATTGGCAGTTCTTAAGAGTCATAACATTTTCTGGGAACATTTTGAAGCCTCTCAGTGTACCCTCTCACCAGATTCATGCTGCTGCCACGGGATGTTAACCTTAATGACTTGGCTAAGGGTGGGTTTTGCCGTTTCTTCATTGTCAAGTTAGTATCTTTCCCTTGAATATAATAAATTTTGTCCCCAACCCTTTTCAGCTAAACCCTCCTGAACCTCTGTCCTTGGGGGCCTAAAGTTCCCCCATCCTGTCCCCTGGAGGCAACGGGTTGCACTCCACAAATGGCCTTACCTGAGCGTGCCCATACGGTCCCCTGATGCTAGATGCTGCCCGTTGGGGCTGATGCACATAGAGCGGATGCCCACATGGGGGTCCATCAGGGACCCTTCGGCTTTGTCTCCCCCAGGCAGCTCGGTGTCCAGCAGGGCCAGCATGTTCCCATCCATATAGATGATCTTAATGAGGTACTAGTGAAACAGGTCAGGAGAAGAGGTGGGTGAGGAAGGCCTGACACAGGACATCTGTCAGGGAGAGAAATGCGGGCCAAGAGGACATCCTTGTCAGAGTTTGGCCAAACAACATCTGGAACAGTCTGGTCTGGAGACCCAGATCCTGAGACTGTGGTGTGGGGGCACCAGGCTCACGTGGCTGAGGATGTTTCAGTGCAGGGTGGAGCCATGCACCCCAGAGCTCTCTGTATTCCACAGGCGGATGGTGCTGTCAGAAGAGCAGGTGATAAAGGAGCTCGGGGGCAGGCAGGCCTGTTGTCTGTCCTTCACCTCAGGGTAGACCTGGAGGAGCACAAGGACCAGAGGGACCCGGGTCAGACCTTGGCTGCCCACAGAGATGGGACGGAATGAGAGTACAGAAAAGGCTGGTCAAGACTTAGCCCCAGGCTTATCCCATAGCAAGCAAGTCATAATGATTAGCTCTTGTCTTTAACAAGTAAAGGAATATACATTAACCAAGCACCTAGTAAGTACTAGGCATTCTAAATATCCCACTTACATTGTCTCCTTTTCGTAAAAATCAAATGCATCAGGTATGTCATTTCACAATTGCAGAAACTAAGGTTTGGTCAAGTTCAGGAACATGTCCAAAGAGGCCAAGCTAAGACTGCACAGGGGCATACTGAAAAACGTCTGAGATGAGTCAGCACTAATATCCCCTCGCATCCTCAGAGCCAATTAACAGATACGAAGGGACCCAGGGGCACTGCTGGGGGAGCAAGGGTGCTGGAGGAAACAAATTCCACACTTGAGGAACCCCAGCTCCTAATGGTAGCCCAGGAAACACGGTCAGTCTCAGCAGACCTGGCCCACGTACCTCTACACTCCAGATGCAGGAGGAATGATACAGAGCTGAATACACCTTGCCCACTTTCTTGGGGTCCTTCACATCCCAGACATAAGTACTATGGTCATTGTACACACAAGACAGCCACTGATTTGCAGGATCAAAGGTCAAGGCGATGGTGTCCCGATACTTCGCATTGGCCACTCCAGCGAAAAGGCGACTGAGGAAAGAGGGGAGCGGGGTGTCCTGGGCAGACAGGGCAAACTGGTGAGTGAGCGCTAATGAAATGGGGCACTAAAGGGAGGAGCAGCAGGTTGGCCAGCAGTCACTGGAGAAAGAACGCAGCGGCTGGCCTGGCATTCCTTGCCATGGGGCTCTCCAAAAGAACACAAGCTATTTCATAGCCCCCAACGTCAGGCGGGGACAGTTTGTGGCCGTGATGCAGCCAAGCAGATGTCAGGCCCTTCTAGACTCACGTCAGAGGACAAGGAAGGGCACTGTGCAAACCACAATCATGGTCATATATCATTTCCTGCCAATTGCAGATTTAGCCCCCTCCTGCCCTGAAAGAGAAATTAATATACCCAACTGCAGAACTGCCCCGCTTCCTGACAGCACTGAAACCAGAGCAAAACTTCACTTCCTGCAATCAACCAACCCAAGGCCCGAGGCTACAATAAGACCCTCCTACCGCAGCTGCTACCCAGGACCACCCTGAGGGAGAAAGGCCTGCTCTGTCAGGTTTCCAGTCTCTCTCAGAAACCCTAAGGAACTGCCCGTCTGCCCTAGCTGTGGTCTTTACAGGACAATGCATTACCACACTGCAGACTCAGATTACCACGGTTGCCCACAGTGAGCAACAAATGCTAAAGGACCCACCTGTGCTTGACTGCAAGGGTCTTCCCAGAGGTCTATGTGTGCCCTCCTCTCCTTGCAGCATGCCAGGGATGGCCTGGCACAGAGTGGGGCTCTGACAGGACTCAGGGACCCACCCACACCGCTCACCTGGCCTCTGTGATGCTGGCAATGTCTGTCCCCAGGGCATGGGGCCGGGGCAGCATGCTGAGGAAGTGCAGGTTGGAGGGGTTGAAAAGGCGCACGGTGCCATCAGCACAGCCACAGAAGATGTAGTCCTGGCTCACCGAGATGCAGTGGGCCACTGTGGTCTGTGAGCACAGAAGCCCCAGTTAGCAAGGGCGTCTGCCCACTCCTTCACCCGACACCTCAACAGCTATGAGCCAAGAGGCAAGGACAAGCGCAAGGCAGGCCAGCTGCCCTGGCTGGAGCCCCTCAATGCCCCTCCCTCTAACAGCAGCTGGCCAGAGGGCTCACAGCCCCGTGCAATTAGGGGGAAGGAGTCAGCAAGCCTTATAAGGCACCTGAGGTTTGGACAAAGACACACCCAGAAAAGGCCGGCCAAGAGAAAGGCAGCAGAGGCAGCGGACAGGGCCAGCACACTTACTGTGATGCTGTCTGTGTGCTGAGTAGAAGAGGAAAGCAGAGGAAGAGGCAGAGACAGAGAGCACGAGCGAGCAGAGAGGTTCCCAAACACCTTCCTGCGCCTGGGGCCTCCCCCTGCGTGCATGCAGACTCAGGTGCCCCGGAGCCCGGAGGTGACAGACGGGAGGGTGCCAACAAAGCATTCACTTACCCTTAGCTCCACCCACTTGTCCAACAGTCGCCGGTCACTGAACTCGCACAGCTGCCCTGAGGATGTGATACACAGGCTACTTCAGTGAACAGGTTGTTCCGCAGGTTCCCCCAGCAGCCCAGAGCGGCCCAGCAGGGGCACAGTGGCATTCACCTGTGGAGACCCACCACAGGTGCCACCCACCCACCCTGCAGGCTATCCCCTTTAAAGCAGGCCCTGGGGAGAGAGGGAGAAGGCTTCCCTTGCAAATTGACATAGCACCTGGCCCAGCTGAGACTTCCAAGGGGCTTTTGAGCATGCAGAAGGGGGCGCAGGTGGAACAGATTTGAGCAGACCCCACACTAGTGGCTACTTGCTGCCTCACCTTTGAGGTCTTGCTGTCATCGAGGTACCAGAATTTGATGTGCCGATTGCCTGCAGTGACAAAATAGCTGCAGTCCTCAGAGAAGGATACTGCTGTCACCCAACTGGACACCTTGTTGGAAGCCACTACAATGTTTTCTGGAGAGAAAGTCAAGGGAAATCAAGGCTCTGCTTCTAGGAGCTGAGGGAAAAGAAACTTAAACACTGAAGGAGGTTAGACAAGCTGTGAACTTGACCTCTCCTTCTGCCCCTTCTTCAGCATCCTAGATACCCAGTTGCTCCTTTCTGCTCAGAGTTCTCTAGAAAGGGACTGAGGCCAGCAGGCGGAAGTGAAGGCCACCGGTCAGCAATTTCTTGGCTCCCCTCCTGGCCCCGCCTGTCCTGAGGCCAGCAGCCCACTCACCTTCCAGGCCCAGACATTGACGATCATGTCATGCTGGTAGCCCACTGAGAAAATGTACTTGGCGCTGGGTGAGAAGGCCACACATGCCACGCCATACTTATGCTCCTGAAGCTCCACCACCTGGCTGCGCTCCGACACATCCCATACCCGCACAGCAGGCATGTGTCCACTCTGCAGGGACCTAAGACCCCGAAGTAAAGGCCAGAGGCAGCCAGCTCCCTCCCCATCCACGGAGGCCTGGCCCTCCCAGCCACTGGACAAGAGCCTGCACATAAATGAAGGACACCTAACCTAATGCACCTGCACATGAATCAAGGACATCCCCGGAGGGAATGTGATCAGTGTTGGGGAACAGGGACTCTCAGGGACGGGCTCCTGAAGTGATTTGGATGGGCAAGAACCACCACTCCTGCAGTTTGCTCTCACAGCCTCACAGGGCAAGTCTATGGGAGGGCAGTCCTGTTCCACACTGTGACCAGCAGGGGGACTCCAGGGATAAGGGATGTTTTAAGGAGGTGTTTTCCAAAATGTGGTTCCCAAATTGGCAGCTTCAGCCTCACCAGGAACTACTTGTTAGCATTGCAAACTGAAAAGAGCCACCCCAGACCTGCAGAACCCCAGAGCCAGCAGTCTGTACTAAAGGGTGACCATGGCACTTCTGATGCAGGCTACAGCCTAAGAACACTGCTCTAGGGCAGACCAAACACCCAAAGTGGACACCAGTACAGAAAGTCAAAATTGGCACCAGTCCTATGCGGGCCGCAGGCTGTCACTCTCTGCTAAGGCCAGGCCACCCCCTCTGCAGTGCCTGAGCTTCCTTCCTCACTCATCTCACCGGTGACCAGGTACTTGCCATCAGGAGAGAAAGCAAGGGCAGTGATGGTTTTCCTGAAAGGAATCGGGCAGGCTCAAGAGGGGCACTGGCAGCCTGGCCCAGGTCTGGCCTCTCACAGTCCCCTCTCAAAACAAGGGCAGCAAACCCGCCGTCCCTGTGCTGCTTCCCTCGCATGCCTGGGGCCCAACAGTGCCCAATGCCACAGAGAAGCAGGTGGCACCCCTCTGGCCGTCCCTGGGGAAAGGTGGCACTCCCCAAAGCCCCAGAGCCCATTTACCTGGAGCTGTTGAGGATGTGGTGCTGCTTGTGTTTCTGGGGGTTGAAGAGCACAACCACACACCTTGGGATAGGGAGAGGGAGAGGGAGAGTTGAGCACAGACTTAGCACCCCACCACAGCGGCCCAGCCCAGAGGACCCCACGTTGCCAGAGTGCAGCTGGCTTCTGACAGCACTCTTCTGCCTTTCTCCCCTTCTGTAGCCTCACACGGCGCAAGGTCCTGTAGGTAGCCCTGCTTGCCCAGTGCTCTGTGCACCAGCACCGTCGGGACATGCCCCATAGCGATGGGGTGGCCGGTCTTCCCAGAGCTCTTGTCCCTACCCCAGGGCAGAGGGCAGAGAGAAGGATGCACATGATTTGGGTAAGAACAGGCCTCAGCTGTGGCCTTGTTTACAGACCTGGTTTCCAGGAGAGAGTGGGATCTCTCATGTCTGCACCCATGTGTGTACTTGGCAAGAGCTAGCCCACCACATGTTGGATGAGGAAGCAAGTGGAAGGTCAGGGCCCAGGGCCCAGGGCCAGGCCTGCAGGGAGACTAAGTGGGATGGAGGGGCAGAAAACTGCCTGAGGGAGGGAACTTCATGGAGTTGCTGGCCCACGTCAGACTCTTTAGCCCAAAGAGCCTGAGCAGCGCCATTCTAACAGCCTCCAGGCTCCCTCTCCAGTCAGGCAGCAAGGCTGGGTGAGATTGGATGGAGACTGAAATTCAAGAGTGAACTCGAGAGAGGGAGGCAGGTAAGAGTCAGGGACAAGGAGCTGGGAGCCAACAGCTCGCCAGTGTCTCAGGGGCCGTGGTGCTCAGCAGGTTTAGGCCCTCTGCCCAGCTGTCCCCTCTCTTCATTAGCGCTATGCCTACTAATTGCTATTAGCTGGCCACAGCAAGCCTGGAACCTGCTCCCCCAGGTAAGGGGGTTGACTGGGTAGATGGGGGAGAGACTCAGTAGAAGGCTACTTGTCCCAACCCTGCCTTTTACAACAGGAAGCAGACCGCAGGACCCGCATCTGGACCCCACTGCTTGCAGATGGGAGCAGGAGGTGCCGCACAGGGCTTGGTCTCTGCTGCAGACAGAGGCCTCCGGCTCGGCTCAATGAGCCAGTTCGCTATGCAAATTCCACTGTCAACTAGGGATTCTGGGATCTTGGAGGTACACCAGGTAAGCTCACAGCTGGCTACCAGGCTGATTGACAGCCTTAGAAACCTGAGCAACACCCTCTTCTCCTCAGAGCCCCTCCCCTCCAATCCTTTTTCACCCTCTTTTTCTTTGTTCTCTTTTTTATCCCCTTTCTCTCTTTAAACCGATTTGAAGACCGCTGCTCTCCACATTCCTTGAATGAGAAAAACAAGATGACCTTAGAAACACGCAGACACACACCTGCCCAGTTGCTCTGAAGGAGAGTCTAATACATGGGACTGGCCTAACTCCTCTAAAACAGAGCTGCCTGCACAGAGGATGAAAGGAAGGTGTTCAAACACTCAACCACATTCACTGTCACTGAGTCGATTCTGACTCACAGTGACCCCGCAGAACACAGCAAAACCGCCCCTGTGGGTTTCCGATACGAACTATCTAGGGGACCAGAAAGTGTCATCTTTCTCCTTTGGAGTGCCTGGTGGGGTCTAGCTGCTGTCCTTGCCGTTAGAACCCCAACACAGAACCATGACACCCTCAGGTATCTGGGAGTCCAAAATTGAGAGATAAGGACCACTAAGGAACAGAGCCAGGGCTCACAAACAGGGCTTCTGATTTCGGGTCCTTTTTACACACACACACACACACACACACACAGACAAACCTTTGCAGAATCTCTTGAGTGCTTCTGACGTCATGTCCTTGTTACACACACATACTCTTGCAGAATCTCTGGAGGGCTTCTGACTTCATGTCCTTTTTACGCACACACACACACACACACACACACACACACATGGATGCATCCTTGCAGAATTTCCGGATGGCTTCTGATTTTTGTCCTTTGTAAACACACACACACACACACACACACACACACCGTTGCAGAATCTCAAGAGGGCTACTGATTTCGGGTCCTTTTTACACAGATACACACACACACACACCCTTGCAGAAACTCCAGAGAGTTTTTGAATTCCTGTCCTTTTTAAACAAACAAAACCATACACACACAACCTTTTAGTATCTATGGAGGGCTTCTGACTTCATGTCCTTTTTATACACACACACACACACACACACACACACCCTTGCAGAATCTCTAGAGGGTTTCTGAATTCTTTTCTTTTTTACACACACACGCACACACACTCACACCCTTGAAGAATCTCTGGAGGCCTTCTGACTTCATATCTTTTTACACACGCATACACACACACAAGCACCTTTCCACAATCTCTGGAGTGCTTCTGACTTCGTTTCCTCTTTACACACACACACACACACACGCTTGCAGGATCTCTAGAGTGCTTCTGACTTGGTGTTCTTTTTACACACACACACACACATACGCACACATACACCCTTGTAGAATCTCTACAAGGATTCTGAATTCATGTCCTTTTTACACACACACACACACACACACACACAACCTAAAGCCACTTTCTTGCAAAATCTCTGCAGTACTTCTGACTTCGTGTCCTTTTTAAACACACACACACACACACACACACACACATACTTGTAGAATCTCTGGAGGGCTTCTGATTTCGTGTCCTTATTACACACACACTCCCTCACTCTCACACTCATACCTTTCCAGAAAACCTAGAGGGCTTCTGACTTCGTGTCCTTTTAACACAATACACTCACCCTTGCAGAATCTCTAGAGGGCTTCTGACTTCGTGTCCTTTTGACACACATACACACATACACACACACACACAACCTTCCAGAATCTCCAGACGGTTTATGACTTCGTGTCATTTTCACACACACACACACACACATATACACACACACATACACACACACTCTCTTGCAGAATCCCTGGAGGGCTTCTAACTTGGTGTACTTATTACAAACACAACGCGCACACACACACACACACACACACACACACACACACACACACCCTTGCAGAATCAATAGTGGGCTTCTGATTAGGTTTGATTTTTACACGCACACACTCACACCCACACACATACACCCTTGCAGAATCTCTGGAGGGCTTCGAACTTTGTGTCCTTTTTACACATACACACACCCTTGAAGAATCTCTAGAGGGCTTCTGACTTCATGTCCTTATTATACACACACACTCCCTCACTCTCACACTCATACCTTTCCAGAAAACCTAGAGGGCTTCTGACTTCGTGTCCTTTTAACACAATACACTCACCCTTGCAGAATCTCTAGAGGGCTTCTGACTTCTTGTCCTTTTGACACACATACACACATACACACACACACACACACTTGCAGAATCTCCAGACGGTTTATGACTTTGTATCGTTTTCACACACACAAACATACACACACACACTCTCTTGCAGAATCTCTGGAGGGCTTCTAACTTGGTGTAATTATTACAAACACAACACACACATACACACACACACCCTTGCAGAATCAATAGTGGGCTTCTGACTTCGTGTGATTTTACATGCACACACACACACACACACACACACACACATACATCTTGCAGAATCTATGGAGGGCTTCGAACTTTGTGTCCTTTTTACATAAACACACACACATACACACACCCTTGTAGAATCTCTAGAGGGCTTCTGACTTCGTGTCTTTTTACACAAACACACACACACACACAGACACACACACACACCCTGGTAGAATCTCTGGAGGGTGTCTTACTTGGTGTCTTTTTACACACACACACACACACACACACACAGACACACACACACACACACACACACCAAGAACCGACTTTTAGTTTGCTACTCACTAGCTTTTGAAGACCCCAGTCACTTCCCTGATGGATACAGAACATTGTCTTTGTGAGCCAGTTTGTACGAATTGATTTTGAGGTCTCTCAGAGCTATGTTCCTGATCCCCCATATTTAGGACACGCTCCCTCAAGGGGTTTTGTTATAGCTAAGACATTTTCATAACTATGCCTCCTGGATGCACTATTATATTCATGGACATATTTATAGTATATGCTAATATGTATATAGAACTATTCTCTGGCAAACCTATATTTATTCATGGGTCTAGTCCCATTCTCCTTCCCACAACTGCTCAGATTTTGTGGTTTGTCTATCTATCTATTTATCTCTCTAGCTATCCTTGTATGTTATTGTTATTATAGGAGTATTTATCTCTGTTGCTTTTAATGCTTGTAGTCTACTGAGAAAGGTTAGCGTTTAGATGTTCCAAATGTTTCCCCATTTTCTGGATTGCATGACACAAACCAATAGAAGAAGGGAAAAGAAAAAAATTTAACCCAAGTAATAACACCAACAATAAAACCAATTTAGTCTTTTGGTTAAGAATTACTCAGACTTTCCCACTCCTAGGCTAACCCTTGAAAGAAAAAGAATGAGATAAAAGACCATAGGGAGGAAGAAAGGAGACTGAGAGGCAAGGGAATAAAGAAAGAAGGTGGCAGGGTTGTGTGAACAATTAAGGTGGACCTTCTTTGATGTGTATTAAAAATAATATTGACTGGCTTTTCCAATACTCACCAAAAAATATTTATATCAATCAAGAAAACCTCACTAACCTGGAATCAATTCTGACATATAGCAACCCTTTGGACAGAGTATAGAACTGCCCCTGTGGGTTTCCAAGGCTGTAAATCTTTACAGGAGTAGAAAATCTCATCTTTCTCTTGTGGAGTGGGGGTGGGGAGGGGAGTTTCGAACTTCTGATCTTGCAGTTAGAAGTCCAACTCATAATCTACTTCACTAACAAGGCTCCTCCTTTCATCATTAATCTAGACTGTTTGACCTTCTTGGCTTACTGGGTTTTATTTTCTCGCTTTGGAAGACATGGTACCAAAATACACACCATTTCCTAGCCCCCCAAAGAATCAAAAGTAAGCAAAAACAAAACAGGAAAAACTAGCAACCCAATCCAAACCAACTAACCTATTTAGCCATATAGATAAAGGATACTTGTAGCCAACCTCTGTGTTGGGGGCAATAGGGATGGATGGGGACTGTGGTTAACAGGCACGTGGCAGCTCATCCACGGGGGACATTCAAATTCTAGCTCCAGACTGTTGTTGCCTTGGGTAAATGCAAGGATTTTAAGGCCTGCTTTTCTGTTTGTAACTGAGATGCTGAGAATATAAAATTCGATGTGAAATCGTCAACTTTTCAAATATTGGATGACATTAGTTAAAACTACTTTTCTGGCTGCTCATCATCATACTAGCACATCATTAGGTTAAAATCATATCAAAGACATCTGGTTTGTCCCCTGTGCCCTTTAAGGACAACTGAAACATAAGGACGGGAATGTGACATTCATTCTTCCTCCAGACCCTCACCCTTTGACTCCATCGGCTGGCGTTCATAGAAGAGGCAGACGGTTTTGTTCAACTTCAGCATAATCAGAGTCCTGAGAGTTAAACACAGTACGTATATAATTTCATACTAGTTGTTTTAATATTAGCCCAAACAAAACCAACAAAAACCCAACCCGTTGCTGTTATGTTGGTTCTGGCTCCCGAGGACCCCCTGGGTGCAAGGGAGAAACTACACATCACAGGATTCTCAAGCCTGTGGGCTTCAAGAAGCAGGCCATTAGTTATTTCTTCTGGGGGGTGCAACTGCCCACCTCTTGATACGTTGAGTCCTTAACCATTTGTGTCACCCAGGGTCTCCCAGTCTTCGTATGTGACCCCCAAATTCCTTGACAGGCTACCTATAGGAAGGTAGAGTCTATGCCCTTTCCCCTTAAATTGGGATGTTTCATGACCTCTGTGACCAATAGATTATGGAGAAGATGACACTGTGACATCTAGTTTGGGCAACCCCCTTCCCTCCCCCAAAGTGCTTCACAGCTTCTGAAAAATCCCTTCAAAGACTTCTTCTTGAGTGCTCACCCTCAGAATGTCCAGCCTCCACGTGCTACCTCTCAGGACACTTCTCAGCACCCGGACACTATGCTGAAAGAAGCCTGAACCACCTGGAAAGGCCACGTGGAGACACTCCAACCAACAACCCAGCTAAGCACACAGCTAACGGCCAGCTTCAGCTGCCAGCCCTCTGAGTGCACGTGTAGGCACTGGAGTCACCAGAGGACACTGCCCCAGCTCCCATGTGACTGCCAACTCATGGGAGACTCCAAGCACGACCCAGTGGCCTCCCAGCAACCACACGATGATGGTCCTTGTTTGAAGCCACTGCGTTTGGGGAGGGGGCATTTCTTGCCCAGCCACAGGGATGAGAACCTGCATCTCAATAACATGCAGGTGGGTGAGGGGGCCGTCTCTCGAGCAAGGCAGCCTCCCTTCTTATCAACTCCTGGGGAATTTTGTTGTTCTTGCCACTGCTGCCCCAATTCCCCAGGAGCTAGAGAAAGGCAGGCAGCAGGCCTCAGGTGGCCAGGAGGCAGGAGCCTCTGTGAAATGCAGTTACAATGGGAGATATAACCTTAAAGGCAGGAGCCTGACTTTACCTTTGCCTCCTGGAGATTTGGGGTGCAGAACACCTGTCAAATCCCATCTTCTGTCCAACCCTGATCATTTGTCTGTCTTATGTTTACACATAGGACGCAGACTTGTGAGCACCCAAAGAACAGGGTCTGGCGCCAAAAAACCAGCGCCACAAGGAACTGATGTTTCTCCAGCAATGGGGAGGGGTGGGATGAGAGGAAGAAAGGAGTACAAATCACTGGATCAAAACAAGGTGGGGAAAGGAAGGAGGAAAGGGAGAGAGTGAAGGAAGGAGACTGTGAGGTTGAAGGGAAAAGGCAGGGAAGGAAAGGAGAAAGGTGGGGGTGGGGAGAGAGGAGCGAAGAAGAAATGGAGGAGTGCGGGAGGGAAGATGGATGGTGAAGGCAGGCAGGAAGACGTGAGCAAAGGGAGGGAAGGAAGAAAAGAGAAAGAGAAGGGCAAGAAGAAGAAAGGAAGGTAGGGAAGAAAGGACGAAAACGAGAAACCTAATGTCAATGGCACCCTCTATGTTTTATTTCCTGTTTTTCTGAGGTAGCCTCTTCAGCAGAAGCAAATGGGCTGAATCGCCTCAAACTCCACCTAGGTAGAAAGCACGGGTTTCATTTTGCCAGGGCCTGTGAAAATGTTTGAACTGAGCAGCATTAACACGGAGACAGCGATTACCCCACGTGGCTGTTGCGCTCTGATGATACCAAGGCAACGGGAATGGGGGCTCATTATTTCACCAGGTGACAAAAAAAATTGTATTTTGACGTTTCACCCTGAACGTGGGGAAGGGGGGGCGTGGGGGAGGAAGCAGGGGCCCTTTGTGGCGTCTCCTCTTGCCATTGTGATGCCCCTTGACCTGCCAACAACCTGAGGTCCTGCACTCTGCCAGTGAGGGGCTTGGCTGCAGGCCCTAGCCCAGCATTTCTTATCAGATTTACTGTGACAAGTGATGGGAGAAAAGAAAGATGCTGTTAACAGCGCATCCGTTCAGATCCTGCTATTTAGAAATTTGTATTTATATTTTGTCAGAGAGAAGTAGCACTGATGTTAATCTTTGCACTACCCTTGAAAAAAATCATTCATAATCTTAAAACAATAATCCATAGCATTTGTGGAGCTCTGAGAACCAAGGGATGGTCAGAAGCATTTTTAGACATATGTCTCATTCCATCTTCAAAGCAACCCAGTGAGGAATAAGAAAAGTTGGCTTATGACTTCCCTTTTGGAAAGTGAGTCTTTGGAAGCACAGAGAGGTCCAAGGTCACATAGTCAATAAGTTAGAGAGCCTGGATTTGAACCTGAGCGGTCTGCTGCCAGAGGTACTTTTTTTGCTCTTGTTTATTAAGGCAACTTGCAGCCCTGGCAAGGATTCAGATAGAATTGAGGATCATTTTTTTAACAATTTATTAGGGGCTCATACAACTCTTATCACAGTTCATACATATACATACATCAGTTGTATAAAGCACATCTGTACAGTCCTGCCCTAATCATTTTTTTCTCCTCTTTTCTTTTCTTACATTTTAATAGGGACTCATTCAACTCTTATCACAATACACCCATATTCATACTTCAATTGTATAAAGCACATCCATACATTCCCTACCCCAATCATTCTCAAAGCATTTGCTCTCCACTTAAGCCCTTTGCATCAGGTCCTCTTTTTTTCCCCCTCGCTCCCCTTCCCCCCCTCCCTCATGTGCCCTTGGTAATTTATACATCGTTATTTTGTCATATCTTGCCCTATCCGGAGTCTCCCTTCCCCGGTTCTCTGCTGTCCCTCTCCCAGGGAAGAGGTCACATGTGGATCCTTGTAATCAGTTCCCCCATTCCAACCCACTCACCCTCCACTCTCCCAGCATCGCCCCTCACACCCTTGGTCCTGAAGGTATCGTCCACCCTGGATTCCCTGTACCTCCAGCCCTCATATGTACCAGTGTACAGCCTCTGCCTTCAACCTTTTTTCACAGCCCTTCCATTTTTCTAAGCATGATGCCTCTCCAGGGACTGGTCTCCACTGACAACATGTCCAAAGTCTCACCATCCTTACTTCTAATGGGAATTCTGGCCGTACTTCCAAGACAGATTTTGTTTGTTCTTTTGGCAGTCCATGGTACTGTCAATATTCTTTGCCAGTACCATGGTTCAAATTCATACAGTTTACCTGGGTCTTCTTCACTCAATGGCAAGCTTTTCACATGCAGATGAGGCAAATGAAAATACCGTGGTTTGGAATAGGTGCACTTCCTGCTTAAAGTAACATCCTAACTTTTCAACATTCTAAAGAGCTCTTATGCAGCAGATCTACCCAGAGCAATGTATCTTTTCATCTCTTGACTGCTGCTTCCAGGAGCTTTGCTTGTGGATCCAGACAAGACAAAATCCTTGACAACTTCAAGTTTTTCTCGATTTATCATCATGTTACCTATTGGTTCAGTTGTGAGGACTTTGGTTTTCTTTGTGTTGAGTTGTATCCCACATTGAAGGCTGCAATCCTTGATCTTCACCAGCAAGTGCTTCAAGTCCCCCATCCTTGTCAGCAAGCCAAACTGTGTTGTCTGCATATAGCAGTTTGTTAATAATATTTCCTCCAAATCTGATTCTGTGCTCTTCTTCATATAATTTGGCTTCTCTGATTATTTGCTCACCATACAGATTGAAAAAGTATAATAAGTGGGTGCAACCTGGATGCACACCTTTCTTAATTCTTAAACCATGCAATCTACACTTGTTCTATTTTTGCTACTGCTTCTTAATTCATGTACAAGTTTCACATGAGCAAGACAAAGTGTTCTGGAATTCCCTTCTCTAAACTATCCATGTTTTGTTATGATCCACACAGTCAGATACCTTGGGTGTTAATAAAACTTAAGTAAACATCTTTTGGGTATTCACTGCTTTCAGGCAAGATCCATCTGATATCTGATATCCTTTGTTCCACATCCTCTTCTGAATCTGGCTTAAATCTCTGGGAAACCAAACTCACTGCCTTGTAGTTGATGACAGCTCATCCTGACCCTATATTATAGGGTAGAACTAACTGCCCCTGTGAGTTTCTGAGACTGTAACTCATTATGGGAGTAGAAAACCTTGCCTTTCTCCCACGGAGTGACTGGTGGTTTTGAACTGCTGACCTTGGGGTTTGCAATCCAACCTGTAACCACTGTGCCACGATGGCTCTTGAATGCTGAATATGGTAACTTTCTGTCAATGAATTAATGCAACTGTTGTTGTATTAGCTTCAGTACAATTTGACTCACATGTGATGCCAATGATAGTGTTACATAATTTGACCATTCCGTTGGTCTCCCTTCTTTGTTATGTATACACATATGGATCTCTTCCAGTCAGTTAACCAAGTAGCTGTATTCCAAATTTCCTGACATAGATGAGTGAGTGCTGCCAGTGCTTTATCAGCTTGTGGAAACATTTCAATAGATATCCCAGCAATTCCAGGCATCTTGTTTTGGGCTAGTGCTTTCCATGCATCTTGGATTTCTTCTTTCCTGACCATTGGTTCTTGCTCATATGTTACCTCCTGAAATGGTTGAATGTTGGTCTATTCTTTTTGATACAGTGACTCCATATTGTTTCCATCTTCCTCAGATGTTTCCTTCATCATTCAATATTTTGCCCATAGAATTTTTTAATATTGCACCTCGAGACTTGACATTTTTCTTCGGTTCTTTCAGTTTAAGATATGCTGAATATGATCTGTTTTGGTTTTCTATCTCTAGGCCTTTGCACATTTTCTGATAATATTTTACTTTGTATTCTCGAGTTGTCCTTTGAAATTTTCTTTTTAGCTCTTTACTTCATCATTTCTTCCATTTGCCTTAGCTACTCTCTGATTAAGAGTAAGTTTCACAGTCTCTTCTGACAAGCACTTGTATCTTTTCTTTATTTCCTTTTTTTAAAAATGACACTGTGCTTTATTCAGAGATGTTCTCAACATTTGGTGGGTTATTATCAAGGCTGTATATTGACTCTCGTGTACTTGTTTGCATTTTCTTGAACTTCAACTTGAGCTCACATATGAACAATTGCTGATCTGTTCCACAATCAGCCCCTGGACTGGTTTCAGTTGCTGATATTGAGCTTCTTTTATTGTCTCTTCCCACAGGTGTAGTCAATTTGATTTCTGTGTATTCCATCTGGAGAAGTCCACATATATGGTCACCTTTTTGGTTGTTGATCATATGTTTGAAGAAATCATTAATCATGCAAAATTCTAACATACAATCAAGATAAATTGGTAATTATTGGTGATTGGAGTGCAAATGTAGGAGCCTAAGAGGAAAGAACAGAAGTTGGAAAATATAGTATATGCTATCAGCAATTTACTGGTCTTGCAAACTCTGTCATGCGATCTCCAGCTTGGTTTCTATCACCAAGACCATATTTTTCAACTACTGATCCTTCCTCTTTGTTTTCAACTTTTGCATTCCAATAGCATTTTGATAGCAAGTCTGACAAATTTGGGACTGAATATGGTGGTAGAATTATTCAATTTCTGTGTCACCAGCTTTGGGTGGTTGGTGCATAAATTTGAACAATAGTTGTATTGATTGGTTCTCCTTGAAGGGGGCTAGATAGCATCCTATCAAAGATAGCATTGTACATTAAAATAGATCTTAAAATGTCCTTTTGATGATGAATGCAATGTTGTTTCTCTTGATTGTGTCATTTCCAGCAGAGTAAACCATAAGATTTTCTGTTTCAAAATGGTCAATATCAGTCCATTTCAGCTAACTAATGCTTACAATATCAATCTTTTTGTATTCCATTTCATTTTTAATGACTTCCAATGTCCCTAGATTCATATTTCATACATCCCAAGTTCTCCTCATTTTGAGTTGTGCCCCATCAGCAAATGAAGGTCCTGATAGCTATACTCGATTTGCATCATTATGGTCGACTTGCCTATGAAAAGTCAGCTCTTCCTCCTCCTCAGCCGTATTTTGAGTACTTTCCAAGTTGAAGAGCTCATCTTCTGGCACACGTTCTGACAATGTTCTTCTGTTGTTCATGGGGTGTCTAGTAACTGACAGTGTTGCTGCTATCCATAGGGTTTTCAATGGCTCATTCTTCCCATGCGGGCAGCCAATTCCTTCTTCATTGTCTGTTCTTTGTCTGGAAGCTCTTTGGGTGACCCTGCTGGTATATGAAATGCCAATCACATAGCTCCCAGTATCACACAAAACAAATGTCACCACAGTACCACAAAATGCCAGACAAGTGATGGACCTCTATTCTTAGTGAGGCGTGGCCTGGTGGGAGGAGTGTGCCCTTAGGTGGTTCTGATCCACTTACTGGAACAAATACTGTTAGTGCTTATTTCGTAAATGTGAAATGCATAAAAGAGACCCCCCAAAATATCCTCCAATTCAGACTTTCTGCCTTTTAAAAGAGGATAACCCACTCTGATTCAAAGTAATTGAGGTGTTTTGTTTTCCCCTCCCTCTGAGGCTACAGAGACTAGACTAATCACAGCTGAGGCGGAGCGACTGAAATGACTTAAAGCACCAGCTAGACTGGCTGTCAGAAGCAGCTACAGTCAACAGCTACAGACTGACAGAGCTGCTCAGCCAAGAGCTGAAGGTTCTCAACTCCCACTTCTACTGATGGGCACAGCCAGTGGCCTCTGGGAGTTGACTGGAACCCAGCAGCCAGCTGTGAGGAGCAAGCTAATTCATCTCAGCCTGGCCCAGGTCATCAAGTCACTGAAGGAGTATCGGGAAAGAGGGAAGAAATTTGGGGTCCCACATTTGGCCACAGACAAAAGTTGTTCTGTGTTTAGACAGTAGTTCTGGGCCTGAGTTTGGGGCAGGTGTGATGAAGGAAAGTGGGCTCCCTCCCTGCATCTGGGAACAGATGGTGGGGCTGCCCTGGAAACAGCAGGCCAGTCAGCTGGAGCAAAAATGGCTTGGACTCTAAAGCCCTGGCAGGGCAGACTGAAGCTACCTCGACTGTTTTTTCTTAACCCAATGGCTCCCGCTACCCTCACCACCCCCAACTAGGTAAAAGGGAAGAAAGATTCATTTTCTTTACAGAGGCAACTTTCTAGAAAGGAGACCAGTCCACCAGCTGTGAAAGGTCCCCTTAAACCATGTTACTTTGAGCAGTAGAAAGAAATGTTGAGAGTCCCAGAGCCACGTGGAATTGTGGATCCTCTAGTGTAGGTTCCAGTGATGCCAGATCGATTTTTCTAGAGAAAGTCAAAATTCCTGTTTTCTTAAAAACCTCCTGATTTTTTCAAAGGCGATTCAATAACATTGGATAGAAGCCAGATAGGCCAAAGAGCCCTGGTGGCACAGTGGGTTATGTGTTGGGCAGCTAACTAGAAGGTCAGTAGTTTGAAACCACCAGTCACACTGGGGGAGCGGGGGGTGGGGGATAGGGTGGGGGTTGTGCAGAGATGAGACTTTCTAGTCCATATAGAATTTCAACCTCGGAAACCCACAGGGGCAGTTCTGCTCCGTCTTATAGGGTCACGGTGAGTTGGAATCTTCTAGATGGCAGTGAATAAGCAAGCCAACCAGAGTCCACACAGGTCCTCATTTGGCTATGGGAGTCCCCAGTCTGTGACCCTCACAGAATCGACCTTTGTGTATCGATGTTAAAAGTGAGATCCAGAGAGGGGAGCGCCTGTCCCCTTGAGGAGCAACGAGTTGACTTTCCAGTCTCCAATCTGTAGCACACACTCCCGGTGCTCCTTCTCTTCACTCCCAAATTCCTGATTCCGTGTACTCGCCTCAGTCACCAAGGGCCAGCTCTGAAGGTCCCTTTGCTGGTGCTGGCTGAATGTGCTGAGGAACATGTGCCCCTGGGAACAGCCCTGACCAGGCCCCTTACTCCTTGGATGGCAAAACTCTGAGAGGCGTGTGCTACACCCAACCCCTGGAGACTTCCTAAGTGATTAAGCAGCAGGTTCCCAGGTTTGTAATTGGATTCACAATCTATTTGTTATCGGTGGCCTTCCATCCATTGGCTCACAACCCCACATCATTACCTGCATGCTCAGAGTTTCCTAAATAAGTTCATTGCCTTTAAGTCTTTGGCCAGGGTCTGCTTCAGTGAGAACCCAAACTAAGCCCAGGTCTGAATCGTTATGTGTCCTTCCTGCCATCCAGTTGATGCCGACTCATGGCAACTCTATAGTTTGGGGTAGAACTGCACCTGTGAGTTTCTGAGACTCGAACTCTTTTTTTTTTTAAACATTTTATTAGGGGCTCATACAACTCTTATTACAATCCATACATATACTTACATCAATTGTATAAAGCATATCCGTACATTTTTTGCCCTAATCACTCTCAAAGCATTTGCTCTCCACTTAAGCCCTTTGCATCAGGTCCTCTTTTTTTTAACATCCCTCCCCGCTCCCCACTCCATCATGAGCCCTTGATAATCTACAGATTGTTATTTTGTCATATCTTGCCCTCTCCGGAGTTTCCCTCCTCACCTTCTCTGCCGTCTGTCTCCCAGGGAGGAGGTTACATGTGGATCCTTGTAATCTGTTCCCAACCCACTCACCCTCTACTCTCCCAGTATCACCCCTCACACTCCTGGTCCTGAAGGTATCATCCACCCTGGATTCCCTATGCCTCCAGCTCCTATATGTACCAGTGTACAACCTCTGCCCTATCCAGTCCTGCAAGGTAGAATACGGATCATGGTAGTTGTGGGGAGGAAGCATCCAGGATCTAGGGAAAAGCTGTGTTTTTCATCAGTACTACATCGCACCCTGACTGACCCATCTCCTCTCCTAAACCCCTTTGTGAGGGGATCTCCAGTGGCCAGCCAATGGGCTTTGGGTCTCCCATCTGCACTTCCCCCTTCATTCACTATTTTATATATATATATATATACCATATATATGGTATATATATATTTTTTGCATAATACCTTATACCTGGTCCCTTTGGCACCATGTGATCGCACAGGCTGGTTTGCTTCTTCCATGTGGGCTTTTTTGCTTCTGAGCTAGATGGCCGCTTGTTCACCTTCAAGCCTTTAAGACCCCAGACACTATCTCTTTTGATAGCCAGGCACCATCAGCTTTCTTCGCCACATTTGCTTATGCACCCGTTTGTCTTCGCCAATCGTATTATGGAGGTGTGCAGCCAATACTGTGATTTTTTTGTTTTTTGATGCCTGATAACTGATCCCTTCGGGACCTCGTGATCACACAGGCTGGTGTGCTCTTCCATGTGGGCTTTGTTGCTTCTGAGCTAGACGGCCGCTTGTTTATCTTCAAGTCTTTAAGACCCCAGACACTATCTCTTTTGATAGCTGGGCACCATCAGCTCTCTTCACCACATTTACTTGTTCACCAGCTTTGGCTTCAGCAGTTGTGTTGGGAGGATGAGCACTGTAGAGTGCCAATTTAATAAAAGAAAGTATTCATGCATTGAGGGAGTGCTTGAGTTAAGGCCCAAGGTCCTGCCACCACCTTAATACTAAACCTATAATTATAGACACAGAGATCTATTTCCCCATACATATATATATATATATATATATATATATATATATATATATATATATATATATATTTGCATGTACATGTCTTTGTCAAGACCTCTATAAATGCACTTTGACTCCTAGCTCTCTCCTCCATCTCCCTTGACTTTCCTCCTGTCCCACTACCATGCTCCGTCCCAACCTGGGTTACAGCTATACCTCTTCTTTACGTAATCTTACCCTTGATCATTCCCTACCAGGCCTGCCACTTCCCCCTCACTACCATTTTGAGTCCCATGTTGTTCCCTTGTCCCTGTGTTTGTTAACACCACTTCCTTACCCCCCCCCGCACCTCCCCCTATCCCAAGTGCCCCCGGAACTGTTGGTGCTGTTGTTTTTCCTCCAGATAGTTCATCCAGCCTGTCTTATTTAGACAGACCTGTGGAGACACTAACATGCACGAAAACAAGACAGAGGAAAACAGAGCAACAGTATACAACCAGACAACAAAACAACAAAAACAAACCACTGACAAAGAACAAAACAAAACACATCAAGAAAGAAGAGCTTATAGTTAGTTCAAGGATCATTTGTTGGACCTTAGGAGTGTTTTCCAATCCAGTCTGTTGAGGCACCACAACCTGGCCCCAAAGTCCACTTTCAGCATTCCCTGGGGACCTTGCCACTCCATTCCCTTGCTGTTCCACTGCACTCCACCACACTTTGCCTCGGTGTGGTGGAATCAGGTTAGGTGCAATTCGCACACTGTGTCTCCAGTGCTGTCCCCTGTATCACCCTTGGTCACTGAGGGGCATCATGTCTCATAGTGGGGCCAGCCATGTTGTTCTCTTTGTGGACTGGCTGCTCTGAGACTAGAACTCTTTAGGGGAGTAGAAAGCCTCATCTTTCTCCCTTGGAGTGGCTGGGGATTTCAAATTTGCCATTTCAGACATTGCGTTTAGCAGCCCAACACATAAATCCTATACCCCACCATAGCTACAGAAAACAATAAAGAAACAAAATCCAACAACACTCATTGCCATTGGGTGCATAACAATCCTATCGAGAGAAAATACTCCGGCCTCCTGGGTTTCCAAGGCTATAACTCTTTGTAAAAATAAAATTGTGTTATGTTTACAGTGAAAGTTTACATAACCGATTAGATTCTCATTTAACAAATTCTCTACTTGTTTAGTGACATTAGTTACTTTTTTCAATAAAAAGGAAAGCAGAATATTAAAAAAAGAACAAATGAAAACGTGTTAAGAGTAAAGACAAATGATAAGATGTTAATGTTTAACTTAATCATATCTGCAACAATACCCTTTCTGATGTACTGACGGTGAGCAGGGTTTAATCCCATCCCTGGTGAATGGTCCCAGGGGATTTAATGGAGGCTTATTCTCTGTGGAATCTCTGCCAATGCATTTTGAGTTTTTATACTCATCTGAGGCGATAACTCCTTATGGGAGAAGAAAGCCTCAACTTTCTCCAAAGGAGCGACTGGTGAATTCCAACTGCTGACCTTGCAGTTAATAGCCCAACACATAACCCATTATGCCACCAGATGAGAGATTTGTCTCTGGGTGCCTTCCAATGCAAGCACTACAATTATGCAAGGAGGATATTTTTTCTGTACTAGAGCCAGGTCAAGTCAGAACCAGTGTGTCCATGGTTTGCAGCGAAGTCAGAGGAAGAAGAGGGTAGACTGTCTATAACTTCTCATAGTCCAGGGAAATGCTAGGCCTGGAAGGGGGCATGCTGGCTCAACCATATTCAGAAAGTCCGCACATTAACCTCCCCGGCTCAAATAATTACCAGCACCATGTCTCTGAATATCACCTAAAAGCAAAATAGTGAAAGCACCATTTCCATTTCATAATACTTTTATTAAAAGTAAAGTTCAATTCAGTGATGTGAAGAAGCTGGGAAAATTATCTTTTCATTTCTTTCTTTTTCTTTCCCTCCCTTTCCCCTTCTTCTCCACAGAACTGAGAGGCAGAGGGAATAAAGGCAGCATGGCACCAACTGGAGGACACCGTGGGGTCAAGGTCACCATTTAACTCATGCTTGTCCAGTTTGGAGGGGCAACTGGATGTCCTCATTTGTGAAATTGCTTGTTAATCTTTTTGAGTTAACAAGGTATGGTAAAAAATGATTGTTGGTGTTTTTGTTAGGAACCTTCTAGTCCAGTCCAACTCATAGTGACTCAATGCATCAGTGCAGAGCTCTCTAGACCAATGGTTCTCCACCTGTGGGACCCTTGCACAGGGTGACTGTAACAAAATTACAGTTATGAAGTAGCAATGAGAATATTTTTATGGTTGTGGAGGTCACCACAACATGAGGAACTGTATGAATGGGTTGTGGCATTAGGAAGTTTGAGAACCACTGCTCTAGGCTTTTCTATGCTGTAATCTTTACAAGAATGAGTTGCCTGGCTTTTCTTCCAAGAACAGAGCCACTGGTGGGTCCAAACCTTCAACCTTTTGGATAGCAGCTGAGCACTTAACCATTGTGCCTCCAGGGCTCTTTGATAAACTCTATTAGAGGGTCTTAACCATTGCAACCCCATGGATCCTTTTGGCATTTAGGAAAGGCTATGGAACACCTGCCCACTCCCCAGAATAATATTTCCAAATACCTCCAATGAAATACAGAATCACAAAGGCACAAATTGTATTGAAATGCAGTGATAAAAATAAAAGACATTGGATTTGTTGCAAATATACATGTTAATAAAAACATTAAATATGATCTGATAGTGGGTCTAATAAACCAAACCAACACCATTGAGTTGATCCTGACTCACTGTGACCCTATATAAAATTCCTCCGGCTAAATCTTTACAGGAGCAGATCATCTCACCTTCCTCTCAGTGAACAACTGGTGCCTTTGAACTGCCAACCTTGAGGTTACCTGCCCAACGGCTCACCCACAGCGTCACCGTGAGTTCTAGATAGTGATGAGCATGAACTGTACTCAACGATGGCTGCAACGACTAGCATGGGGTGTGAAAGCATGTAGAATTTCTCTCGGTGGTAATCGCATGGCTATTCTGAACACAGCTGTGGACATGCTAAACTGCCCTGCGAGCTTAGGGAAACTAACTCAACCAGGATTGTCCCTCATCCAATTTGACATTGCTCCCCAGCCTGCTGGGGCTCAGTGGCTCAGTGTTAGGGTCCCTTGTCTAGATACCAGGGCTGGCATGGAGAAAGTCATTCCTCTGCAGCCTTCTAGTGTGTGGGGGAAGATATTAGTGTTAAGCCTTGGCAGGAAATTGCTGGATTTTCCTGGCAGCCACATTCTTAATAACCATTTACTGGATACATATTATATTCTGAGGGTAAATTGGTGGTTCAGTTGTAGAATTCTCCTTTTTCATGTGGGAGATCTGGGTTTGAGTCCAAGACAATGAAACTCATGTGCATCCAACACTCATTTGTCAGGGGGATGCTTGGTTATTGCTGAGGTACTGAACTGATTCTGTGTTGCTATGATACTGAAATGGGGAAGCTTGGTTGGGTGCAGCTTTGAGACTGAACCTGTTTCTGTGATGTGTCCAGAATAAGATGAGCGATGAAGAAGAGCGTGGCTTTCTTCTTCTGAAAACCAGTTAACGAAAACCCCTGTGAATCACAATCTGATGCACAACCAAAGAGATGGTGCAGGACCAGAGAGAATATTGCCCATGGAGTCACTGGGAGCTGGTTGTCACAGTGAGTTGGAATGGAGGCTGACTCAACAGCAGCTAACAACCATTGTGTTCCAGGCACTCAATTTGCTTTAAAAATCTAGCTCAGCCTTCTGGTACAGGGAAGTGATTAATCATGCCTACTTTATAGCACACCGTGAACCCTGATCAATGTCAGGCCCTGCTTGTGTTTTGTCCCTCCTTTTCCACATTCACATCACTTCCATTCCCCTCTTCAGACTAATACCCCCTGCTGGGTGCTTGGTGTGTGTGTGTACTTATAGGCATACAGCCATGTGCACTAGACCATGCTGCTTGGTGAATGGGCTTTCAGCTTCCATGAATGGTACTGCAATATAAATCTCATTCCGTTTTTGACCTTTTCAACTCCTTGCAATGTCATTAAGAGTTATTGCCATGCTGCATATCAATTGTATGTGCTGCTGCGTGCCACTTGGTCATGAGCAATCATCATCTTTCTTTTGTTTCCTTCTTCAGTTGTCTGTTGATTGGCATCCAATTCAGCTCCAACTCTTCTCTACTGCAGGTATCAGTGTGGTGACCATTCTTGTAAAAATGTCCCAAGGGCCCTGTGAATTGGATAAATAGCTTGGCCTATATACCCAGGAATTATGCGTTGGGCTGCTAACCCCAAAGTGAGCAGTTCCAACCCACCAGCTATTCCATGGAGCAAAGAGAGGCTGTCTGCTGTCGTAAGAATTTAGTTTTGTTAACCTAAAGCAGCAATTCTACTGTGCCTTGTAGGGTTGCTAATGAGGAAGAATCAACTGGGGTTTTGTTTGTTTTTCTACATCCAGGAGAGAGCTTTGATGGGGGAGATATTAAGTGCTTGGCTGCTAACCCAAAGGTCAGTAGTTTGAAGCCGTCTTCCACACACTGGGGGATAAAGGCATGGCTGTCTACTTCCCAATAGAAGCCTTGAAAACATCATGGGACTATTCAGCTTTGTTTGATAGGGTCACGAGGAATGAAAGTCAACTCAGTGACTGCGCTTCTTTGGTTGTACGCCCAGGAGGGGCTCACTAGGTCCTAGGGTCCATTCAATGGACTTTCACTAAGCTCTGCCAGAATGCTGTGCAGCAAACCTGCATCATTAGCAGTGTTTCTCTGCTTTCCCCGGATCTCCAATGACACTTGGTATGTTTGACTTTCTAACTGTTGCCCGTTTGATGGTTTTAAAAGGCCAAGCACAATAAACTCATCTATCCCAGGCACTTTCTGGTTCTGTAGCAGATTCTTAGGGTTGCCATGCCACATTCCTTTGACCCATCTCTGACACCATCTCACTGCCTTCCAGTCAATACCGACTCATAGCGATCCTGTGGGGCAGTGTACAATTGCCCCCTGCGAGTTTCAAACACTACAACTCTTTATTGGAGTAGAAAACCCCATCTTTCTTCCTTGGAGCTAGTAGTTTTGAGCTGCTGACCTTGAAGTTAGCAAACCAACTTGTAACCACTGCACTTCCAGGGCTCCTCCTGATATCCATCATAGCAGTGGCGAACGGCTCTATGTAAGTGCAGGCTCCTGCTGAAATGGTGTCTTATCACAACTGTGCAGCACGCAGCTCTCCATGTCCTTCTGCCTCGAAGCCTTTTCAAAGGCATGGAAAGCCAAACCCAGGAAGGTTGGAGAGGTCACCTTACTAGGAGGAATGCTCAACACCACTACAGGCGAAGAAGAGCCCAGCCTCCTGTTTCTGGTAGACAATTCTAGGACAGAACCCATGTTCCTCAGAAGTCCTGGGGGAATCAAGCCCCTGTATCCTACATTAAAAGCCTCAACACCCCGTTCCCATTGTGATTGCTTCTCCCCCTAACTCAGTCTTGCGTCAGCTTTCCTATTCCCACTCCCTGCCATCAGATCTCAAATAGACTCCCTGCACCCAGGCCTGAGGAATAAGCTCGGCATGCACGGGCACTCAATCAAAGACACACATATTACTCTGAATCTCCAAAAGAACCCTGTGGGCTACGTGTGTAATCCCCAGTTCACAGATGAGAAATGGATTGAAAAACAGTGACACACCAATGATCACACAGGCAAGGGTTCAAGTCTGTGTCTATCAGTTATTCTTTTATTCAAGTATGCCTGAGAAGACTGGGTCTTAACACTTGAGCAATCTTCTTGGAAGAATAAGGCAAACTACAGAAAACACAAAATGAATATCGCTTTTGTTCGTTTATCCATTTGCAAAAGACATAATACCTATAGTGCTGAGAATAGTATTCAAAGTATCTATTACTACCCCCTCAAAGCTTACATACTAGTCACCAAACTCAAACAAATACAATGCTATCAAGTTGATTACAACTTATAGCAACCCCATATAGGGCTTCCAAGACTGTAAATCTTTACAGAAGCAGAGAGCTTCACTTTTCTCCCCCTGAGTGACTGGTGCATTTGAACTACTGACCTTGTGGTTAGCAGCCCATTGCTAAATGATTAGTTCCATAATCATTACGCTTACTTAACTCTACATTCTTTTAATTATTTCTCTATCAGTCCAAATTGCATCTGGCTACATGGGAAAAAAAACAAACCGACTCTAGTGGTCTAATCACAAAAGCTTAATTTTTCTTATATTAACACCAAAAATACCAAACCAGTTGCCACTGAATTGATTCTGATTTACAGTTACCCCATATGATTCAGGGTAGAACTGTGCTCCATGAAGTTTTCAAGGGCTGAATTTTTAAATGTAGATTGCCAGGTTTTTCTTCCAAGGCATCTTTGTCTTAGCAGTGAATTGTGTTAACCCTTTGCACCACACAGGGGTTTGTCTTATACAATAGTAAGTCTTGAAATAGGTAGCCTAGGTCTGGCGTATTTGCTCAGGGACTCATCTTGGATATAGGAGAATGCATGCTTTTTGGTCTGCCAAACTCATGTAACCTATGTGACTCTCCCATCTTTCAATATTCTGACTAGGGAGCATGACAACAGAAGAGCCAAGGACAAAAATGAAATGGGTTATGCCAGACAAGTGTTTTGCCTTAAACAAAAACAAAAACTTTCTTGGGAGTCCTACTCAGTATCTTTCTCCTACATATATTTGGCCCAAACTGGGTCAAATGTTTATGCATAGCTGCAAGGCAGCCTAGGAGTGAGCGATTTAAGTAGGTACATTATCACCCTAAACAAAATTGAGCTTCTATTAGTAGTAAGAATGAGAAAAATGGATACTGTTTAGGCATATAGCAGGGTTGGGTAGAATTCTATTTTGTGTCTTAATTTACATTTTGAATGAACTCAGAAAAAGTCATAGAGAGTAGAACAAAGGGATGGATGTGCATCCAGCCACCTCAACTACTCATTTCTTTTCATGCTCTCCCTCTAGCTTCCCTGAATAGTTCTTGGTTACACATTGGGCTGCTAATTGCACGGTCGGTATTTTGAAATCACCGGCTGCTCTTCGGGAGAAAGATGGGACTCTACTCTGTAAAGAGGTACAGTCTCAGAACCTCACAGGTACAATTTTACCCATGTCCTGTAGGGTCGATATGAGTTAGCATTGATTCAATGGCAGTGAGCTTGGTTTGGATAGATCTGTAGAATCTTAGGATGGAATAGTTTGAATACACAGAAAAAAATTCAGTGGAATCATAACCCTCCAAATAATTACCCTCTAAAGCCACAAAGATCAACTGTGTCCAGCATGGTGACAGTTTAGCATATGACATGGGGACATTGCTCATATCCCAGTGTTGTTAATCAACAAAAACTCACGCACTGCCACTTATAGTGACCCTATGCACAATAGAATAAAAGCCTTTCTAGTCCTGTGACATCCTCACAATGGTCATATTTTAGCCTATTGTTACAGCCACTGTGTTGATCCATCTCATTCCGGGTTTACCTGTATTTTGATGATGCTCTACCAAGTATTTTGTCCTTTTCTAGGGACTAATTTCTCCTAATACCATGTTCAAAATATATGAAATGAAGTTTTACCATCCTCACTTCTAAAACACATTCTGGCTGTACTTCTTCTGGGACAGACCTCTTTGTTCTGCTGGGCATTCATGGTATATTCAATATTATTTGCAACATCATATTTTAAAGGCATCATGTTTTCTTCAGTCTTCCTTAATTATGGTCCATCTTTCACATGCATATGTCAAACATTACCATCAAGTCTATTGTTATTCATAGTGACCATATAGGGTTTCCAAGGCTGTAAATCTTTACAGGGTCAAATAGCTTCCTCTTTCTTCTGTGGAGCAGCAAGTGGGTTGAACCACCAACCTTGCTGTGAGTCATTCAACCCATACCAGACACTGAAATTAAGACTCCTTTCACATGCATCTAAGGTGATTAAAAATATCAAGGCTAAAAGCAGGCATAACTTGCTAATCCCCAGAGTAAAACATTTGCTCTTTCACATTTTAAAGAGGTCTTTTACAGCAGATTTTTCCAATGAAATACGTTGATTTATTGACTGCTGCTTCTGTGAGTATTGATTGTGGGTCCAAGTAAAATAGAGTTTAGCTACATTTCTCTATTTGTAATGATGTTGTGTGTTTATATTTGTCAAGTTGAGAAGACATTTGTATTCTTAGTGTTGAAGACTAATTTATATGAGCTTTATCAGTAAGTACTTCAAGGCCTATTGACTTTCAGCCAGTAAGATTGGGTCATCTGCATAACACAGGTTGTTAATGATTCTTCCTCCAATTCAGATGCCTCAACTTCTTCATACAGAGCAGCTTCTCAGATTATTTGAATAAGTATAGTGTGATAGATAGGTAGGTTTATAGTGCCAACCTGGCCAATAAGAACATGTGGGATTAATAAGTTCGCAGTTTGATTAGTGGGCAAAGAGATAAATGGCTCAGCAAGCCACACCTATCTCTCAGTTGCTCTCTGGTGATCAGACCAGTGTGTGGCTGCCTTACCTAGTTCTGCAGTTTGCTGCCTGGCTGTACTGCCATATTTACTGTTGCATGGAAGTGAGTTAAACTGAGTCCTCTGTACTGCTATGTGGACTAATTAGCTGTTATATTCCTTCGTGTTCTATCTATCTATCAAATCATAAATGTCCTGGTTTTGTTTCTCTAGAGAACCCTGTCTAACACATATGGTGAAAGGATATAACCACAACACACACTCTCCTGATTTTAAACCACGCAGTATCCCCTTGTTCTATTCGAACCACTTCCTGTTGGTTTATGTACAGGTACCACAGGAGCACAATTAAATGTACGGGAATTCCCATTGTTCTCATATGTATTCATATGCTACCCAAAGTTTGTTATGATACACAGTAAAATCCTCTGCATAGTCAATAGTACATAAGTAAGCATTTTCCTTGTATCCTCTGTTTTCAGCCAAGGTCCATCTGAAATCAGCATTGATATACCTTGCCTCATGCCCTCTTTTAATACAGCCTGGATTTCTGGCAGCTTCCTGTTGACATATTGCTATAACTACTTTTAAAGTTATCTTCAATAAAATTGTACTTGCATGTCATATTAATGTTATTTTAAATTAATTTGCAGATTTTGTTGCGTCATATTTCTTTAGAATGGACACAAATATTAATCACTTCCAGTTAGTTGGCCAGATAGCTATCTTCCAAATTTCTTGACATGGACTATCACTGCATGAGCGTGTTGAAATATTTCCATTCCTATCCCTTCCTTGCTTTGCACTAATGCTTACATTGCAGCTTCAACTTCCTCTTGGCCTTTTGAACTAGTAGAACCTCAACTAATTCTTGGGTACAGAGACTCTGTATACTCCTTCCATGTTCTTTGGATTCTCCCTGCATCATTCAATAGTTTGATAAATAATCCTTCAACAGTTTAGTCCAAGGTTTGGATTTTTTCTTCTGTTCTTTCAATTTATGATATGCTGACTGTACTCATTCCTTTTGCTTTCCTAATTCCAGGTCTTTACACGTTACAATATAATTCTTTACTTTATCTTCTCAAGCTGGCCTTTCAAATTTTTCTGTTCAACTCTTTTATTTCACCATTTCTTCCATTTGCTTTAGCTGCTTTAGGTTCAAGAGCAAGTTTCACAATCTCCTCTGATATCCACTGTAGTATTTTCTTTCTTTCCTGTATTATTAATGATCTTTTTGAGGAGCCCCCAATAAAATAATTTATGATAAATAAATAAATAGCCCCAGTTGACATGACAAAAAAAAAAAGATTGATGACCTTGATGCTATTTCACAAGTCTTCTGGTAGCTGATCATTAATGTTCAATATGTCCGAACCATTCTTGAGATAGGCTCTAAATTCCGGTGAGATATTGTGATAGTAAGGTTGGTGTCAATTTAGCTTGACCAGGATCTTCAGAAGGTGCAGGTCACAGTCTCCTTGGGGGTGTGACCTATTTCATAGCTATAAGTAGACTGTGGAGAATGGGCTCACTCTTTTTCTTCCTGATGAAAAGACCCTGGACCCTACGTCTGGCTTCTTGGGATGGCAATCACCATGAGACCTGCTGACCCTAAGAGCTGTCTGTGGCCTGCCAACTGCCTGTTGACTTTGGATTCTCCCAACTCTGCCTCCACCAACCTGTGGTTTTCCTGTTTCTTGGGCTATTCCTCCAACAGCTTCATGAGTCTGGAAGGGCCTCTAGTTTGCATCTGATTTATGGGCTGGAGTTGGACTGGGGTTTCTTGTTGTGTGGACTTCTTAATGTAAAATTCTTTATTGATATAAATTTTCTTCTTCTACATGTATCAGTATCACTGGTTTGTTTCTCTAGAAACCCCAGCCGACCACAGATGTAATGTAGGTTGTATTTGGGCTCTTTTGCGTTCTTATTTTAATTTTCTTCAGGTATGACTTGAACTTGCATATTAGTAATTGATAGTCTGTTACATAGTTGGCCCCTGGTCTTATTTTGTCTCAATGATATTGAGCTTCTCTATCATGTCTTCCCACAGATTTAATCAGTTCCATTCCTGTGTATTCCACATGTATATATGCCGCTCCTGTTGTTGAATAAAGATGTTTGCAATGAGGCGGTTATTGCTCTTGCAGAATTCTTTCATGCATTCTTCAGCTTCTTTTCGATCCCCAAAGCCATAGTTTCTAATTACCCTTCCTTCCTTTTTGTTTCCATGTGTGCATTCCAATTGTCAGCAATTATTAATGCATTTTCAGTACATGTGTGATCAATTTCAGACTAAAGAAGTTGGTACAATTCTTCATTGGCTTTAGTGGTTTGTGAGAAAATTTGAATAATGGTTCTATTAACCGGCCTTCCTTGTGTGTGAAGATAGATATTATTCTGTCACAGGCAGCATTGCATTTCAAGATAGATCTAGAAATGTTCTTTTTGAGGATGAAAGAGACATTCTTTTGAATTTGTCATTGTCAGCGTAGTCATTCTTATCATTTTAAGATTCAAAGGGACTATTTCAACTCACCAATGCCTAGGATACTGATCTTTATAGGTCAGATTCCGTTTTTTATGATTTCCAATTTTCCTAGATTCTTATTTTTCACGTTTCATGTTCTGATTTTTAATGAATGGTTGCAATGATTTTTCTCATTTTGAATTATAATCCATCAGCAAATGAAGGTGCCAGAAAGCTTTAGTACACTTTGTTGCTAGATGCCTTCAAGTCAGTTCTGTCTCATAATAATGCCTACAAAACAGAATGAAACATTGCCTGGTCCTGTTCCATACTCAAAAATTTTGTTATGTTTGAGCCCATTGTTGTAGGAATTGTCTCGATCCATTTGATCGGGTGTCTTCCTCTTTTTGCAACACCTCCACTGTAATGTGTATGATGTCCTCCAGGGACTGGTCTGTCCTGATAACATCTGCAAAGTACAGGAGATGAAGTCTCGCCATCCTATCTGCCAAGGAACATTTAGCTGCACTTCTTCTCAGACAGATTTGTTTGTTCTTCTCTCCACCCATGGTACTTTCAGTATTTTTTGTCAGTACCTTAATTCAAATGCACCAGTTCTCCTTCAGTCGTTCTCATTCAATGTTCAAATTTCACATGCATAAGATGTGGCGGAAAATACCATGCCTTGGGCCAAGCGCAACTTAATCCTAAGTGAAATTCTTGATCTTCCGTACTTTAAAGTGGTTATGTGCAGTAGATTTGCCTAATGCAATATGTTATTTGGTTTCTTGATTGTTGTTTCCATGAGCATTAGTTGTGAATCTAAGCAACACGAAATCCTTGATAACTTCAATATTTTCTCCATTTATTATGATGTTATCTACAGCTCCTGTTGTGAGGTTTTGAGTTATCATTAAGGTGGACTCTACTTTGAGGAAGCTCTCTTTCTCGGTGATATTTTGATTGTTTTGCAATCTGAGGGGCTCATTTTCTGGCATTATATCAGACAATATTTTACTGCTATGCAGAAAGTTTTCAATGGTGAATCCCTCAGAAGTGGACTGATTGTTTTGTCGTCCTGTCAGTTCTTAGTCTGGAAGCTGTGTTGAAATCTGTTCACCGTGGGTGATCCTGCCTGGTATTTGAAGTACTAGTGGACTAACTCCCAGCATTACAGCAAAGCACAAGCTACCACAGTGCAGCAAATTGACAGATGGGGCGGGGGAGGGGAGTTGTCATTGTTAGACACTGTTAATTTGGCTCTAACTCATAGCACCCACATCCTGTTTCCTCACAGTGAATGTTGGAGACCGTTTTTGCAGCCAGTATGCCAATTCATCCCATTGAGGACCTTCTTCTTTTTTTCACCACTCCAATTTATCAAGTATGATATCCTTCTCTAGGGACTATGCTCAGCTGTTAACATGTCCAAAGTATGTGATATGAAGTCTTGCCATTCTCACGTCTAGGAAGCATTCTGGCTCTACTTCCGCCAAGAAAGATTTGTTCCTTCTTCTGAAAGTCCATGGAATATTCAATATTCTTCACCAACATCATAATTCAAAGACATCAACTTTTATTTTACCTTTCATAATTATTGTCCATTTTCAAGTACATATGAGGTGATTGAAAATGCCATAGTATGATAGTTATATAATTTTATGTCAGTTTGAAGATATGTAAAAGTGTAAGGTTGGTATCCAATCTGTCAATCACACCATAGCCTGATGGTGCCTCTTTGTGGCCATGGCCTTCTCATAAGGAGGGCCCTGGGAACCTCCCCTTCTTTTTGCATTCACCTGACTGCTCCCTGCCCACGTTGAGAGCTGCCAGAGTCTTGCCATGCTTCCATCGACCTTGGGTCCACAAGACATTGCAATCACTGGCCTTTGACATCCCTGCATTCTGCATCATTGCATGTAACTGCGTAAGTTGGAAAGGAACTTATGGGCTAGTGTTGGACTTATGGACTTGAGTTGGACTGGCCTGGGATATTTCCTTGAAATAGAAATACTATAATGACTTCTTGATAGAAAACTATTTATTGCACATATATGAGTGGCACTTGATTTGTGTCTCTAGTCAGCCTGGCTTACATCCAGTTCACTGCCATCAAGTTGATTCCAACCCTTAGCAACTCTATAGGACAGGGGAGAGATATCCCTGTGGGTTTCCAATACTGGAACTTTGTATGGGAGCTGAACTGTTGATCTTGTGTTGAGCAACCCAACTGGGTTGGTTCTGACGCATTATATTTGTAACCACTATACCACTAGGGCTCAGCTGTGCCTTATTCTTCAAAGTGACATCTTTTAACACTGGAAATTGGTCTTCAGCAAGATCTACCAGTGTACTCGGTCATATGACTTATTTTCTTTTTACACTGTTTTGATTGTGATGTGAGGGAAAATCTACAGAGTAAATTGATTTTCCTTACAATTCATGCAATGTTTTATGATATTGATTGCAATACCTACAATGCAATACTACTTTTCCTATTCCCTCCCTTTGTTTGCCGTTTCCATTGGTCTTTCGTTCCCATTCCTTCCTGCCTTCTGAGTAACTCCCTGACAAATGCTGGGCTCTGAATTGTACATCGTTGACAGTATAGGTCTCCTATTTGGGGGCTGAAAGTTGAGCCATGGAGGTGAGGTCAGGTGTCAAATGGGAATTCCACTAGTGCCTATCATATCCTAAGGTTAGTCTTCTTATTTTGAGTTCTACATTTTCCCAAGTTGATCCAGGGCCTACTACTGTGAGTACCCTCAGAGCAATCTGCAGTGAGAACCCTATGCTATCTTGGTCTTCTGGACTCAGCCCTGTGGAGCCTGGGCTTCATGTGGTCAGTGAATCCCTTTCACCTTCTTTTGATGCTATCTGTGTAATTCTGTATTTTGAATTTCTCTTCCATTTTTTCAGCTAGTGAAATGCACATGCTTTTCATTTTTGCTGTCCTAATTCCAGGTCTTTGCACCTTTTCATATAATTCTTTATTCCATCTTTTTTAATTCCCCTTTGAAATTTTGTGTTCAGCTTCTTTATTCAGCGTCTTTACTTCATCAATTATTTCTATATTTCTCTCTCTCTCTTTTTCGTACTTCATCATTTCTTTCATTGGCTTCAGCTACTCCACATTCAACGTGACATCCATTTTGTCTTTTCTTTAGTTTCTATCTTTTTAATTATCTTTGAATTTCTTTATTTATGATGTTCTTGATATTATTGCAGAACTCGTATCATCTCAGGTGATTTGTGTTCAATGTGTCAACTTTCTCCTTGAAGTATCCTCTAATTTAGATGAGATATACTCAAATTCATACGTTGACTCTTGGGGACTTGTTTTAATATTGTTGGAATTCGAGTTGAATTTGCCATTGATGGTTTGTTCCACAGTTGGTCTCCAGTCTCGTGACTGATGATATTGAACTTCTTTATACCGTAAATACTTGAGTATAAGCCGAGTTTTTTTCTGCACATTTTTTATGCTGAAAAAGCACCCCAGCTTTGGGGGGTAAAATTAGTTGCCTTGGGTTATACTCGAGTATATATAGTAGTTTATTTCAACAGATGTAGTTGATTTAATTCCTGTGTATTTCTATCCAATATACATGATCCATGTCTATGGTTACTGTTTACATCACTGAAAAATAAATGTTCAATCAATAAGCCATCCTTATTGGAATATTCTGTCATGAGATCTCCCATGTGGCTTCCATCCCCATGGCCATATTTTCTAACTAGTGATCCTCCTCCTTAGTTTCCAATTTTTGCATTCAAGTCATCAGTAATCTTGATTGCATGTTTCATCAATTTCAGACTGAAAAGGTTGGTAAAAATCCTCAATGGCTTTATTGTTAGCATTAGTGGTTGGTGTGTCAATTTGAATAATAACTTTATTAATTATTCATCCTTGTAGGTGTAATATATCCTACACCTAACAATGGTGAACATTGGAATCGATGTTGAAACATTCTCTTTTTTAACATGAAAGTCATCCATTCCTTTCAAATTTGTTACTCTGGTATGTAAACCATATTATTATGACATTCAAAATGGCCAATACCAGTCTATTTCAGTTCAATAACACCTAGAGTGTTTGATCTTTATGTGTTCCATTTTGTCATGGTTTCCAATTTTTCTAGATCCATATTTCATGCATCCCATCTTCTTGTTAGTGGTTATTGCAGTACTGCTGTTTCTTCTCATTTTGAGTCATTGCCACATCAACAAATATAGGTCCTGAAAACTTTATATCACTAAGGTCAACTCTACTTTGAGGAGACAGCTCTTCCTCAATTATATTTTAAGTGTCTTCCAACTTGAGGGGTTCATCATCCTGCACTATATGAAAAAATATTCCACTGCTATCAATGTGCTCCACAAACACCACTATTTTTTTCAGATGTAGATTGGCAGGTTATTCTTTCTAGTCTATTTAGCTTGTAAGCTTTTCTGAAAATTTTCCACCACGGGTAACTATGCTTGTGTTTGAAATACCAGTGGTATATCTCACAAGTTATGATAGTGCAAGAACCTGACATGTCTGACAACTTGGCATGCTAGCCTAATTCCGAATGGCCAGCATATCTCTCTTCCTGCTTTCTCTAGTTTCTGTAGACCACTGTACCTGAGCATGCATGGCTTAGGAGGTTGTGGAGTTAATTCTTGCTTCCTGGAGTAACCCTTAACCAATGACCCATAGGAGTTGTTGGACAAATAGCCACACTCCCTCACATTCTGGGCAGAATAACTAGTGGATTTTCTAGAGTGTCTCCAGTAAGATTAACCTCCAGTTGCTCACAATTTTAAATTGTTTGATAATGTACTTTTCATTGGCTGCCTTCTTTCCCTTTTCTGTTTCCCATTTCCTTATTGATATCTCCCCCAAAAATGGCTTAATTAAAACCTTTGTCTCAGGATCTAATCCTATGGGGAACCAAAACTCAATCACACAAGACATTTGTCAAATCATGGACTTAGTGGTTATATCTATTATATGTGTAGGTCATGGAAGAGGAGAATTCATACCATCACTTTGAATAGTCATTCGGAGTGCCAACTGGGTCCCCAGCATAGATCCTGGACATCAAAACTCACTGTTTCCTGTATCATAACACTTCCTTTTAGACTTCTGTCATTCAAAAAACTCAACAAATAGCTTGCTGTCTCACTTCAAATTGTGTAGTGTGCAAATATGGCTATGTTTTCATTGTGTGTTTAGCACTGGACAAATCAGCTTTGACCAGGAAGGTGAAGTCATGTGGAGAAAAAAACCAAAAACACTAGCAGCTGTGTGTTGTGGAAGAAAACCCTGTGGATGAAGTGCAATTTTTAGGGAACAGAGACCAGCAAGATAAACCAATAAGTGTCCACTGTTCTGATGTTAAGGAGAACCCTGGTGAGGCAGTAATTAAGCACTTAAGGGCTAATCAATCAGCAGTTCAAACCCCCCATCTTCCACAAGGAAGAGTTAAGATGTGGCAGTCTGACCCCCTTAAGATTTACATTTATTACCACTACCAACTGATCTGAGAGGGATAGCATTAGGGAATCCTGCATAGCATTCTTAACGAGCTCTAATGGCAGAGTGGACTCCTCATTGAGCTCCTAACCACAAAGTAAGTGGTTCTAACCTATCAGTTGGTCCATGTGAGATATATGAGTTTGTCTGCTCTGGTAAAGATTTAAGCCTTGGAAAATGAAAGGGTGAAGTTCTATTCTATCTTGTAGGGTCTCTATGAGTCAGCTTCAACACAATGATAATGAGTTTGCTTTGGAATTTTGGGATAGAAAGGAGAAATATGTGCAACAAAGTTTAAACTTATTTTAAAAGTTCAGGGGTATTGCTCAGAGAGAGATTCTTGGAACCCACAAGACTGTTGTCCTTAGGCACCTTCAGATCTGGAACTGAACTCACTCCCTTGGCTCAATCTTCAGCCAAACAATAGGTAGATCTATAAGGTAAAAAGTAACACTAATCAACTATTTGAATCAAAAGGATATAATTTATTCAAAGATAAAGTTCAGAAGGGTCAGGAAAGAAGGGGGAATGGAAACAGGAAATACAAGGAGGAAGTGCAATAAGTGATATTACGTTGAGCAGACTGCAGTCAATATCATGAAGCAAAATATGTGTGAACTGTCACATGGAAAACGGATGTATTCTGTAAACCTTCACCCATCTCACAATAAAGAGATTTTTTTCCAGCCTTGGAAACCTATGAGGCAATACTATTCTGTCCTATAGGGTACCCATGAGTTGAAATCAACTCAGTGGCAATGGGATATTGATGCTGATGCTTTCTTCCGATTCTCAAAAATAGGGTTATTAGCAATTATTGTGGAAATAGCATGAATGAGACTATGTAAATGGGGTTGGTTACAGATAAATTCTTGTAAATGTTAAAGGATAAGTGATTCAGGATGGACTTACCCAAAAAGAGAAAATTATTGCAAGATTTTGTTCCAGGGATAAAATAAAAATAGGCTTCCTGTGGGTAAGACTTAAGCCTATAGATATGGAATTTAAGGAACTGGTATTCCATGATGGTCACCTTCCCGACACAATCACTCAAGACAAAAAGTGGATGTATAAACAAATGAGGTGAAGAAAGCTTATGGAGCCTATCTATCAAAAGATAGTCTAGGGTTTTAAAGACTAGAAGGTTCACAAGTGGCCATCTAACTCAGAAGCAATAAAGCGCACATGAAAGAAGCACACCAGCCTGTGTGATCACAAGATGTAGAAGGGATCAGGTATCAGGCATAAAGAACAAAAAGAATCATATCCTTGTGAATGAGGGGGGTTACAGTTCGGGGATCCAAGATCTATCTGTAGACAACTGGACAACCCCTTACAGAAGGGTCGCTGGGAGGAGATGAGCCAGTCAGGATGCAGTGTAGCAACGATGAAACATATATCTTTCCTCTCGTTCCTAAATGCTACCCCGCCCACTATCATGATCCCAATTCTACCTTACAAACCTGGCTAGACCAGAGAATATACACTGGTCCATATAGGAACTGGAAACACAGGGAAACCAGGACAGATGACCCCTTCAGGACTGGTGCTGAGAGTAGCAATAACAGGAGGGTGGAGGAAAGGTGGGGTAGAAAGAGGGATCTGATTACAAGGATCTACATATAACCTCCTCCATGAGGGAGGGACAACAAAAAAGTGGGTGACGGTAGATGTCGGACAGTGTAAGATAGGACAGAATAATAATTTATAAATTATCAAGGGTCCATGAGGGAGGGGGAGGGGGAAGGAGGGGAAATGAGGAGCTAATACCAAGGGCTCAAGTAGGAAGCAAATGTTTTGAGAATGATGATGGCAACAAATGTACACAGTGGATGTATGTATAGATTGTGATAAGAGTTGTAGGAGCCCCCAATAAAATGATTCTTTTTAAAAACCTCAAAGAGCAAAACACACTATGGTTTATTGTACACCAATGATACTTAAATAAAATTACATAAAAGAGCGGAAAAAGAAATGGAATTTAAGGTAAAGAAAGTATTCCCTTTGAAGACCATATTGCAAATATATATTTAGGCAGGCAATTAGATAAAGACATTTTAAGTCTGGGCTTCTATACCTGCCATCTGTCTGTTATGAAAAGTATAATTAGCAACTAGAATCTCTCATACAAAATCAACTCAATATGGTCTTTCTGGTCTGACCTCCGTGGTGTTCTACTCTGCTTTGATGGAGCTCATCATATCATGACTCTATAACAAGATTGAGGAGTTATTTGCATTCTTATGTGGAAGGTAAATCTGTTTGGCCATTCTGTTAGACTAGTTCATTTTCTTTCCTACCATCCCATCTGCCATTTTAATTCAAAACAAGGAGAAAGGCATGTATGTGCCTTTTGAGGAAGGAGAAGATTTTGGTGTGGAAGAAATTCTCTTCTAGACTGCAAGGTAAGTATTTACCCCCTCTAGCCCTGTTGGAGGAGGGGAAAAGGAAGAGAGACAAGGCAAAGAGAACAACCTAGTTAGCTTCATGCCTCCTTACTTTACCTGGTGATTGAGGGGAATATCAGTGACTATGGACCTGTTGTGCTCCCCATTTGGAAGCATGAAGAATAGAGGCTGCCAGGCAGAGCAGCCCTATGGGAAGTCACTGAAGACAAACATATAGAGAGTGCCATCAAGTCTACTGTGATCCATGGAGACCTTATATGAAATGGAATGGAGTGCTGTCTTATCTGGCACCATTGTCACACATTCCTGAATGTTGAAGTCCATTGTTGCAGCGATTAGGTCAATCTGCCTCAACAAGGATCTTCCCTGTCCCTCTATTTCATCAAATATGATGTCTTCCTCTAGCAATTGTCCACTGATAGTGTGTCCAAAACACATTAGTCAGTCAGTGTTCTCTTGTGATCCATAAGGTTTTCTTTCAGTAATTTTTGGAAGTGGACGGTCAGGCCCCTCTTCCTTGTCTGTCTTAGTCTAGAAGCTTCACTGAAACCTGTCCACCATGGGCAATCATGCTGGTATTTGAAATTCTGGGAACAGAGCTTCCAGCATCATAACAATACACAAACCATTATAGTACAACCAACTTTCAGATGAGTGGAGGATATCTATATCTATATATCTCTATATCTCTATATATCTATTTCTATATCTCTATATCTCTATATATATCTCTCTCTCTATCTCTCTCTATCTCTCTCTCTATCTCTCTCTCTATCTCTCTATCTCTCTCTATCTCTATCTCTATATCTATCTATCTATCTATCTATCTATCTATCTATATATATATATGGAGAGAGAGAGAGTAAAACTGGCAATGCAGTCTGATTAGGCAGTATTCTGATGATCTGCTGCAAACAGATAGTATCCCCACAAATAACATCTTAAAGTAATGATAACATCAATTTTGCTCACAAATCTGCAATCTGGGCAGAGCTCAGTGAGGACACTAGTTTTGGCTTCATCAAGCATTAGCTGGGGTAGCTCAAAGGACAGAGGCTGCAGCTCTCTTAAGACTCACTCCCTCACACAACTGATACTTCTATTGGTTGGAGCTCAAGAAGAACCCTATAGGTGACATTTTCATTTGGCTTGGTCTTCCTTGCAATATCCTGACAGGGTCCCAATGGTGAACAACCCAAGGTGGAAGTCACAGAGCAACACTTCTGCCATAGTCAAAGGCCTGCCAAGATGCAAGGAAGAGGGAAAGCAGGCCCTATTTCTGGAAAAATGAACACAAATTCATCTTGTAACAAGAGAATGTGCGATGTGCAACATTAGGACAGTCATCTTTGAAGGACACAACCTGCCATGAGCCAAGATACAGAGACAGATTTCTACGAAAGCGGAAGGGCAGGACTTAGACTTAAAGATAAAGCCACAGACTTCATAGGACAAGAGCAATAGGGAGACAAGCAAAGGAAAGCTCTAGGATGCAAGCCTAACATGGCTAAAGATAGGGACAATGTCAGGACTGAACTGGAAGCAAGCAGACACCTGTGCAAGGCAGAACCCGTGAAGTTGTGAGTGCCTTCAAAGCTAAGTCAAAGTACCTTGGGGCGTAAGAAGGGAAGGAGCAGGAGAAGGAATGAATGGGTAGGTTTATGGAATTTGTAAGTCTGGGGACAGAGCATCAGGAATAGCTGGGTTCTGGCACTCAGTTGATACCATCAGAGTTTGAACCTTTTCCTTTCAGTGCTGTTTACTTTTGAGTTTCACGCAGGCTTCCTGGTGACAGCTGTAGTTTTATCTAGAAGCTCAGGAATTCTATTAGAGAGAGGCTTTTTTCCTTTCTAATCATTGGTGGTACTATCAGGTAAGCATTGGATTGCTAACTGCAAGGTTGGCAGTGCTACCCTACCAGCTACCTCATAGGGAAAAAGATGGAACTTTCTGCTCACATAAATATTTACAGTCTGAGAAACCCCACAGGGGCCTTCTATGATTCAAAATGGACTCATTGGCAATGGGGTAATTGTTTCTGGGGCATTTTTAGGGTTAGATATCATTAACCTAGCATGAGTCACATACTGAGTCTGACCAAGTCCCTTTGCACAGAGGAAAGTCATGCCCTGACTAGGCAGGCCTGGAGCTGGCAGATTGGGTCAATGCCAGCAGAGCATGGAGATGGAGCATGGTGGAAGAGTGATCCCAAAGATACAAGCCATGTGCTGTGAGTGGAAGAAGGGCAAATGAATGCTGCATTAATTAACCAGTCATTGACAAAATGAGGTTGCATAACAAATGGCTCCAAAACCCAGCAGTTCAACAAACAGCCCAACCCCTTCCCTCCCACACACACAGTTCTTAAAATTCAGGATCAGGGAGATTAACTGGAACTTTGAACTTGGCACTTTGGGGCAGTAGAGATCTTGGTGTGACTGAAAGCCCAGAAGAAGACTAATTTGGGGAAGGTGAGATAATAGGAATGGAGTTTTCAGTGAGCATTTCCTTGAGAGCCTTCAAGCAAAAGCGATTTTTCTATATTCATGTTTTAGAAGTAGATCTCTACCCATTGGGTAAAGCTTTGGGTATTGGATTGGTGTCGGTATGCAGGGAAAAAATAAATGGGCTTGTTATGGATTAGGAGCCTGTGGTAGTCACCTAATCTTGTGTCAAGTTAAGGATTAGGAGTGTAGGCGTGGAGTCTAGGCTCCCAATCTGGAAATAGTCAGTGAGAATTTTATGTGGGCATAGCCTTCTCCTGAGAACTCTGAGAAATCTGGTACTTCCTCCTTGGAGGTGGAAGACACCTCTCTCTCTCTCTCTCTCTCTCTCTCTCTCTCTCTCTCTCTCTCTCTCTCTCTCTCTCTCTCTCTGCTACTCCTTGGGAGACATTGCAGAAGGCAAGCCAAATGGATGCGACCAGACCTCTGAAGCCAAAGAAGCCTCAGAGAGATCGCTGCCAGCACTGAGATGCTTACAATGCCACTGGATCCACAAGACTTTCCAACCATTGGCCTGTGATTATCCTGCATTCAGCATCACTGCACATATTTTATGGGTCTGAAAAGGAATTTATAGATTGGTATCAGACATATGGGCTAATATCAGAGTTATGGATTTGATGTGCACTGGGCTGGGATGTTTGCTTAATGTACAATTACTGTTCGATATAAAACTCTCTCTCTGGATTTATAAGGTAGAATTAGACCAGAACATGTACTCTGGTACAGACAGGAGCTGGAAACAGGGAATTCACGACAGATGATCTCTTCAGGACCAGTGGTGAGAGTGGCAATACCAGGAGGGTGGAGGGAAGGTGGGGTAGAAAGAGTGAACCGATTACAGGGAGCTACATAAAACCTCTGCCCTGGGGGACGGACAACAGAAAAGTGGGGGAAGTGAGATGTTTGACGTGTAATATATGACAAAATAATTTATACATTATCAAGGATTTATGAGGGAGGGGGAGGAGGATGGAAGTGGGGAAATGAGGAGCTGATACGAAGGACTCAAGTAGAAAGCAAATGTTTTGAGAAGGATGAGGGCAACACATGTACAAATGTACTTGACACACAATGGGTGGATGGATGGATGGATGGATGGATGGATGGATGGATGGATGGATGGATGGAATGAATGACTGTGATAAGAGTTGTATGAGCCCCCAATAAAATTATCAAGGGTTCATAAGGAGGGGGGAGTGGGGAGGGAGGAGAAAAATGAGGAGCAGGTGCCAGGGGCTTATGTGGAGAGCAAATGTTTTGACAATGATGAGGGCAATGAATGTATAAATGTGCTTTATAATGGATGGATGGATGGATGGATGGATTGTTATAAGAGGTGTATGAATCCCTAATATAATGATTAAATAATAGGGAAATGATTTTTAAAAACCACCAACTCTCTCTCATACACATGAGTCTCCCTCGATTTTCCTCTAGCATACCCAGACTAATACACAGTTCACTCCTGTCCTATAGGGCCGCTATGAGTTGGCATGGACTTGAGGGCAGTGGGTTTGTTAGGGCTTTGGAGTTCAGCAGGCCTTTGTTGGTGTGTTTGAGTCTATTTTTGTAGCTGTTGTGTGCAGGTCAGTGGCTCATCTTCCAGCACTCTATAGGACCATATTTTGTTGTGACCCATAAGGCTTTCATTTGTTAATATTTGGAAGTAGATCACCAGGTCTTTCTTCCTAGTCTGCCTTAGGCTAGAGCAGTGGTTCTCAATCTGTGGGTTGTGACCCCTTTTGGGGTCCAGCGACCTTTTAACACGAGTCACCCGATTCATGGCAGTAGCAAAATTACAGTTATGAAGTAGCAAGGAAAATGATTTTATGGTTGGGGGTCACCACAACATGAGGAATTGTATTAAAGGAAGGTTGAGCACCACAGGGCTCGAGGTTCTACTGAAGCCTGCCCATCATTGCTGACCCTTCTGGGGTTTGTCATATCGGTGGCACGGCTTCCAATTTCACAGCAACACTCTAGCTACCATTGCACCACGAACTGATAGACAGGTGGTGGACTGTTCTTAAAAGCCACCTGATTTACGATGCTTTGTTTTGACAGCCCTGGAAAATGGATACAGAATCTAGTTTCATAGTCAATGCAAGACACACCTTGGGGCAGTAGGGATGGCATGAAGTGAATAGATTCAAAGTATATTTTAGGGAGAGGAAGGATGACAGTTAATGCCTGGGGGGGGGGGTGTGCAAGAAGGAAGGAAGCAGAGACACCATTGATATTAAGTGCCTGAGTTAAGACAGGAATTTCCAGGGAAGCTGGTGAGTCATGATGGGAGAATTTCACACTCCCCGGGGACAGGGGGAGCATTGATTAGTTCACATGTCTGCGCAACTTCTCACACAATAGAGGCTTTGTCATCCTCAAATGAAACATCCAGTTGGAGCGCAGAGAGGGCATGCAGTGCAAATGAAGACTGGGTTGGTTGAGATGGGTGGACCAGGGCCACTAGTCAATTCTGAGGAGCTTCAGCAAACCTGCCTACTGTCTCTTGGAGAGTGGGCATGTCTCATGGCCACAGAGGGCCTTTTAATGTTTCACCTCCCACTGCAGCAGCGAGAGGCTCTATCAGCTCATCCTGGAAAGGAAACATACTACCTGCCATCAGGTCCATTTCTTTAAAAAGGAAGGAAGAATACAAATGAAAGACTACAGTTTGAAGGGGTCTTAGGCAGACTATCAGGCTCATTAAAGCTTCATTTATTAAAACTTCATTATTCAGAGACATTCTTCCAGTAGGATGTATGCTGGGGTGGGGGTGGGCATGATGAGGAAGGCTTGGAGCAGGGTAGGGGAACAACCCCACACCCCCAAAAAATACCTTCCCACGAAGCAATTCCAGTGGGCACAGATTAGATAGAAGTTTCATCCTCTGGTCACTTGATGTTTGTCCCTCTCTTTTATCTGAATGCGCTTTCCACAATGCTCAGATGAAGCATCAAATTTATATTAAAATGCAAGTTAGGAAGCATCATCCCCAACCAACCCTGTTCATCAAAATGGTAGTGCTCTCTCCGGGTACCCTGAGTTCAGTTTGTCAACAAGCTGAAGCAGTTGAGCTGGGGCTCTGTGAGGCCCAGGAGCATGAGTTCATTAATATCCGACCCATAATGCCTTGCTGGGTTTGTGCCAACAAAGCCGTGTCACTCCTTACCTTAGGATTTACTCGCTCCTTGAAACAGGCATTTATTTACACACAGTGTGACCTCATGATGGTGTTCAGCAGATGTGGATCTTACTTATTTGCATTGTTCTGTGACAGTTGCAAAATTCGTTAGTGGCTCAGGGATCAATCCTCTGTGGACTGCCCCGAAGCTAGATGAAGCAAGCGGGCTCTCGCTGATTCATCCTCCCTCCTTAGCAATGCTTGCTAGTCAGGATAACATAGTGCCCATTAAAGAAACCGCCTGTATCAGTTTAAATTTGTGACCTGGGCGGGAGGGAGGGTCATGATCACAAGTGACAGAAACTGACACTTGACTAACTTAGGGAAAAAGGCCTAATAGTGGATAAATGGTGGGAAGACAAGAAAATGTGGCAAATGCCTGGGCAATCTCAGAGCTGTGAAGCAGGTACTGGCGAAACACTCCTCCTGAGGCCAAAGCGTGCCCTCTGTAGTACATTAAATCACATTCACACACACCCATTCATGTTCACATGGAACCTGAGGCTATGGCCTTACTTGGAGAGGAGGTCCTGGCAGATGTGCTTAGTTAAGGATTTCAAGAGCTCCATCTTTCTGGGTTTAGATTTCAGATGGATGCTACATGCACTGATTGGTGTGTTCTTATAAGAAGAGGACTGGGCACACAGAGACCCCGTGTGAAGACACTGGCAGAGATTGGATCAGTGCATCTATAAGCCAAGAAATATCAAGGATTAGCAGCAGTGACCAGAAGCAGAGAGAGGCTACTTTGATTCTCCTTCAGAGCTCTCAGAAGGAATGAATCTTGCCCACACCTTAATATTAACCCTTGGCCCTTCAGAAAAGTGAGAGAACAAATGCCTGCTGTTTAAGTCACTCGATTGGTAGCCATTTGTTACAGCTACCCAAAAGAACCATTATGGATTGATCTGTAGCCCCCTCAAAATATGTGAGATATTTGAACCTTGGTGGACATGATCCTGTTTGAAAAGAAGGGAGTTCTTTTGTAATATAAATGAGGCCGTATGGCCACTGGAGATCCCCTCATTGAGGGGTTTAGAAGAGGAGATGGGTCAGTCAGGGTGCGAGGTAGTACCGATGAAGAACACAGCTTTCCCCCAGATCTTGGATGCTTCCTCCCCCCAACTATCATGATCCAAATTCTACCTTGCAGGGCTGGATATGGCAGAGTTTGTACACTGGTGCATATGGGGGCTGGAGGCACAGGGAATCCAGGGTGGATGATACCTTCCGGACCAAAGGTGTGAGGGGCGATGCTGGGAGAGTGGAGGGTGAGTGGGTTGGAAAGGGGGAACTGATTACGAGGATCCACATGTGACCTCCTCCCTGGGAGATGGACAGCAGAGAAGGGGGGGAAGGGAGACTCCGGAGAGGGCAAGATATGACAAAATAACAATGTATAAATTACCAAGGGTACATGAGGGAGGGGGGAGCGGAGAGGGAGAGGAAAAAAAAGAGGACCTGATGCAAAGGGCTTAAGTGGAGAGCAAATGCTTTGAGAATGATTGGGGCAGGGAATGTGCGGGTGTGCTTTATACAATTGATGTATGTATATGTATGGATTGTGATAAGAGTTGTATGAGCCCCTAATAAAATGTTAAAAAAAGAAAATGATTAGGGCAAAAAATGTACAGATGTGCTTTATACAATTGATGCATGTATATGTATGGATTGTGATAAGAGTTGTATGAGTCCCTAATAAAATGTTAAAAAAATGAGGCCATATGAGAATAGGCTTGAGCCTAAACCTAAACACTTCTGAGTTAAAGGCCAGGATAGACCCAGTAACACACAGTACGGGGAGAAAGATAGCGAGGAATGCCAAGGAACTTTCTGGTATCCACAAAGAAGGACCCTGACCTAGAGTCGCACCCCAAATTTGAACCTGTAAGCTCCAAAGCAGGGGGTAAAGTGTTTTAAGGCTACTGACTTGTTGGATAATTTTTGGTTAAGGAGATTAAGACAAGAACTTAAGACATCCTCCAATCCTTCCTCTGGCTTCGTTCCATTTTTCTCACATTCAAGAGTCCTCCCAGAGGATTCAGTCAGGTGGTGGTTGTTGTTGTTGTTGTTCAGTGTCATAGGGAGGGTTTGGATTCATTGTGACCATACATACAACATAATCATACACTGCCCGGTCCTGTACCATTCTCACAGTTGTTCTTAAGTTTGAGCCCATTGTTGCAGCCACTGTGTCAATCCCATTTGTTGAGGGCCTTCCTCTTTTTCATTGCCCCTCTACTTTCCAGAACACGATGTCCTGCTCCAGGGACTGATCTCTCCGGACAACATGTCAAAGTTAAGGCGAAGTCTCATTATCCTTGCCCTGAGGAACATTCTGGCTGTACTTCATCCAAGTTAGATGGGTTTGTTCTTTTGGCAGTCCATGGTACATTCATTACTCTTTTACACCACTACTAATCAAATATATCTATTCTTCTTTCGTCTTCCTTATTCAGTGTTCAACTTTCACATGAATATGAGACAGTTGAAAATACCATGGCCTGGGTCAACCCGCCCCAGTCCTCAAAGTAATCTCTTGCTTTTCAACACTTTAAAGAGGTCTCGTGTAGCAGATTTGACTAGTGAAATGTGTCATTTGTTCTCTTCTCTGCTGCTTCCCTGAGAATTGATTGTGGATTCAAGCAAGACAAAATCCTTGACAATTTCGATCTTTCCTCCATTTATCATGATGTTATCAATAGGTCCAGTTGTGAGGGTCTGGGCTTTCTTTACATTGATCCATAATCCAAACTGAAGGCTTTAATCCTTCATCTTCATCAGCAAGTGAATCAAGTCCTTCTCATTTTCAGCAAAATTGTGTCATCTGTATAATGCAGGTTGTTAATAAGCCTTCCTCCAACCTGATGCTCCATCAGGCACTGCCCCTTAATGAGTTTAGGTCATGAAGGATAGTCCTCCATAGGCACATTGATTATTACACTACCCCCCTCACATAATAAATTCAGAGAGAGAAAATTTCCCCAAAGCAATGGAAAGCTTACTAGAGAAGTGGAGGGTGCTCAAAGCCAAAGGTGACACAAACTGGAAATCAATACTAGTTTTCAATACCTGCAGTTATCTAATAGTTCACTGCACTATCTAAGGAAAGGTGAGGAGAACTGGGGCAATTCCATTAAAAAAAGACAATGCAGGGTTTATAAGTCCGTCATTCCTCTGGAGAAGAAAAACACATTGTTGGGTTGTAGAGCTTTGTTTGCTAATCAACCGAATGAAGTTATAAGTCAGGTGTGTGTGTGTGCGCGAGTGTGTGCATGCGTGCGTGTGTGTGTGTGCATGTGTGTGTGTGTGTGTGTGTGTGTGTGTGTTGAAGGGAAGGGCTTGCCATTCTATTTCATATCCAGGAGAAAGATGAGCCTCTTCCCATATCTTTTGCTCTGTGGCAAGTTACTGATCTACAAGGAACTTTTATTTGACAAGGACATTGCCAAGAAAAAAACGGGAAGCTTGTGTTCATCTCTGCTGAGAGGTGGAGTCAAAGAGATGGGCTTTATGACAGACACCCTGATCTTGCAACCAAACTATGAAATGGCCTCATACATTCAACACACATTTGCTGCACCTCCCCAGTGTGCTGCCCACATATTACCAGGCAGAGTGTTTTATGGGCAGCATTTTAGAGTTAGGCAGGCAGAGGGAGTGTCTTTGTGGGTGTTGCCTTTACCAGTCCTTGGATTGTTCTGGGACAGGCATGTCTTTTTCCTCTAATGTAACTGATCGCGTGTAAAGAAGGAGTATGTATATACTCAGTAAGACGGGTTAAACCAAACCCAACCTATGGCAATCATCTCAATTGGAACACATAGTGACCCTATACAAATACCCGTAGGGTTTCCAAGTTTATAACTCTTTTGGGGGGTCAACTACCATATCCTTCTCTTGCAGAACCACTACAGAGTTGACCGTTGTGTTAGCAGCTGAATGCTTAATCTCTGTGCCCATTTTCTTTGCTGAGCCGCCCTCAAAACACTGAAGAGGTTTTCTGGGTACCAAGTATGTCCACTTCTATGTCTGACATAGTGTGTTTTCTCCAAGTTGATAGGAGGTGCAAATCAGTTACTAGGGGTTTGGCTGAGTCAGTATGGAAACTGGGAGGGTGTGTGAAATTTGAACCAGAGTAGAACAATTCCAAGACACTTCCTAGGGATTCCTGGCATATAATATGCAAATGATAGTCAAGATATATAACTGTGTCTCTGTTCTTGGTTCTGTCAGTACCTGGTGTGGCCACAAAGGAGAAACCTGTTCTGCTATTTTGAGCATCTAGTGTGAATGACAGGAGATAAGTCACATGCTAATGAACCCTGGTGGTGTAGTAGTTAAGCACCATAGTGCCCCGCTATCAAAGGATATAGCGTCTGGGGTCTTAAAGACTGGAAGATAAACAGGGGGCCATCTAGCTAAGAAACAACAAAGCCCACATGGAAAAAGCACACCAGCCTACCCCGACATGATCGCTGAAGACAAAGCGGGTGCATAAGCACATGCGAGCATGTTTTCGTGATGTGCAATCACCCTTTACATGCAACTCTCTTATACATACGTGTTTCTGTGGATTTGTTTCTCGATTGCACCCAGACTAACATAAGCAGCGTGGAACACATTTAAGAAGCCTAGACAAGGGCAGGGCAGGATATTCGGAGGGACTAGATGCAGAATTAGAGAGGAAGGAGCCCTGGTGGCAAAACGGGCTGCTAGCTCCCTGTCCCAAGGGGGACAATGAGAATGCTGTCTCCCATTAAGATTTACAGTCTTGAAAACTCCATATAGGGTCACTGTGGTTGGAATCCACTGGACGGCAGTGACCTTTTGGGATTGAAGGTGGAAGCCACCAATGACTTCCTGCCATTGAGCCAAGGAGCCTCTGGAGAGTGTGTGAACTTCTGGAATGCAGTGAACAACCTCTGCATATCTGCTTTTCATGCTGCCCAAGTCATGCCCTTGGCCTTTGCTTAAACATATTCATCCAGAAGTGAATCATCACAGCTGCTCCCTCGGGAAGCTGGGGCCTGAGCTCTCTGGTTCCACTCTGTCAGCATTTCTGGTCCCGGTACCTCCCCTCTGCCCCGGCACAGGCAATGTGCTTTTGGAAGCAGTGCTCCCTGGGTAGTGGGTGTGACTTGCCTCCTCTGGCCTAACATGATGAATGCTGAGAGGGGGTGGATGCTAGGGGGTTAAACTCCCTGAACTTTACCTAGCCCAGGGGAAAACTTATTATTTAAAGGAAGTTTTAGACAGAGTCTTTAGAAAGATAAATTGTTAACTTTATGTACACAATTACTCCCCAACACATAGGCTTAACCTCATAAGCTGTGGATGACCTTGAGCAGGTGCTCAGTCACAATGGGTTTCTATCAGGATTGAGAGTTCAGCTCTCTCAACTCTCCAACTTGTTACTAGCACCATAGTCTCGTTTCTATTTATGTATTTACTTTGTTTTTAGGGGGAAATGACTCCCAATTCAACTATATTTTATTAGAAACTCCTTTGCTAAGTTTTACACAAGAAAAAGGCACAAACTGCTGTTCTGGATGGAGGAGAGCATCCGCATGAGGCCACAATGGTGTCGGAAGGACCCACAGCCATAGTGACTTAAATAATATGACACCCATTCTGTCCTGCTGACTCTGACTCATAGTGACTCTGTGTAGGGATCCTGAAGTTGCTACCTTTACAGGAAGCAATAACCTCATCTTTCTCCTGTGGAATGACTAGTGGCTTTGAACCAGCGACCTTGCTCTTCATAGTCCAACACTATCCAGCATTACCACCTGGGCTCCTGAAAACTTAAATAAGACATAGAAAACAAACAACTTTGTCACAAAAATTGTGACTGAAGACAGATCAATTCATGGAGTTTCAGGAGGGCCTGTGACAGCATGAGCGGGACCTTCATTGGGATATGCACACTACCGTATATTGTTGAGTCTGGCCCGGGGAGTGGACCCAAGCACACTGCCTGAGGGACAAGGTTTCCACTGCCAGTCAGCAGTAGGAAAGAACTCAATAGCGGCTGAATCTGTGGTCCCTCAAAATGGATGTAGGGTCTCCACATAGACTCTCACTGTGAGCCACAGCCTATTGCTCAAAATTTAAGCTCAAATACGACTTAAACGCCAAACATTCTGTTTCCTTAAAATAGGGTACTGCCAGGATCAGCTAGAAGTCTGCATGACCTATCAGATCTCAACGCCGATCTCAAATCACTTCACATGATCCCTTCTAACAGTCATGTCAAGGACAACTAGAGGTCTGCATGAGCGAGCCCAAATCGCCTCCTCACTTACCCATTCCAGAGGCTGTGCCTGTACAACCTATCGACTAACACATTCCCATATGCCGTGGTTATGAAACCAACCATCATGCTGGAATAAGGACCAATCACGATGCAAGGGTCAGGGTCAATGGGAAAGCAAATTAGGGGCTGAGGGGAGCTAAGAGGGGTCCCTTCACTCAATCCCTAAACCTGATCTAATGTCACTAGACTGGGGTCTTCCTCACATCTCAAGGGCACCCGATTCATGATTGAAGTGAATTGTGCTTATTCAATCTTTGTTCTGCTTGCTGTCCTGCTGTGCTGCATCCTCTTCTTGCTTTTTTGTGCATGGCTCCCTCTGTTCTGGTGACAAATGGCCTGAGAGGGATTTGATATAGGGAGAAAGCCCACCCACATCAACTGTCACCAGAAGCAGACACTAAGTCCATTTCTCTCACCTCACAGAACTATGCACACCAGACACTGGTAGGGCTGCCTGAGAGGGGAACCCTTAGTGCAGTGGTTCTCAACCTGTGGGTTGCAACCCCTTTGGGAGTCATATGACCCTTTCACAGGGCTCACCCAATTCATAACTGTAGCAAAATTACAGTGATGAAGTAGCAAGAAAATCATTTAATGGTTGGGGGAGGTGGGCATCACCACAACAAGAGGACCTGTATTAGGAAGGTTGAGAACCACTGCCTGAGTGTGTTTAGGACTTTGCTGCTCTCAAGGTCATCAGACATTCCTGAAGGCAGAGCCACTGCAGGAAGCCCTTCTGGGAAATGCCCTGAAGACAGGTCTCAACCAACTCAACCCTCACCCTCCGAGATCCTAATCATAGGAGGCATGGAAATGCTCCCTGCCACTTCGAAGACTGTAAGTCCATGGGAACAGAAAGCCTCCTCTTTCTCCCTTGGAGTGGTGGCTGGTGAGTTCAAACTGCTCACTTTCTGGCTAACATAACCCACAGACCAGCTCCCCCTGAGCTCAGTTTGGTTTGCCGCACAGCACACATTGTTTGGAACCTTCTGAAATAGCTATGCACATGTGCAGGTTGGGGGGATTTCGCACAAGATGCAGTTTTCCACCCTCTCTTGGAAAAAATAATTTTTGCAAAAGGCTTGCATTCTCTTCTGGATCTGAGTAGCAGCTACTCTCATGAAGTCATAGCACATACATTCATGCTACAGTCCTCCCAACTCCCTAATGTCTTACGCCGAGTCTGCTCCATGCTTTTCTGTGTCCTACATGGCAGCTGTAGGCACCCAAGACATGGGCTCTGCAGCCTGGGTCCAAATCTCTCCTTCCCACTTCCTCACTGTGTGGTCCTAGGCTCATGACTTTATCATCCTGTGCCACTGTTTTTTCATCTGTAAAATGAGGCCAGAATAGAGTCCACACATAGGCTTGTTAAGTGGAATAATTGAATTATTATACACAAAAAGCTTAGAACGGTGTTTGGCATCTTGCAAATACTATTAGGTGGTTTAGCATAGGGACTGGGCCATCCATTACATATGCTCAGGTTCAAACTTCCGGCCAGGAAGGGGTGGTACACCTAGGAGGGCATTACACCTGGATTGGCCCATCTGGGCCAGGTGAATTCAATCCAGCCATTGGGGTTGACCATGACCGTCAACCATGCCTCCCTATGGAGGAATTGAAAAGGCAGGATATTGACCGCTCCGATGTCTCCCTTCACCCACTTTTCTGTTGTCCGTCTCCCAGGGAGGAGGTCACATGTAGATACTTGTAATCAGTTCCCTCTTTCCAATCCACCCTCCCAAAACTCTCTCAGTATCACCACTCACAAATTATCAAGGTTTCTTGAGGGATGGGGGAGCGGGGAGGGAGGGGAAAAATGAGGACTTGATGCCAGGGGCTTAAGTGGAGAGCAAATGTTTTGAGAATAATGAGGGCAATGAATGTACAAATGTGTTTTACACAATTGATGTATATATGGATTGTGATAAGAGTTGTATGAGCCCCGACAAATGCTGCGAGGAGCCCTGGGCACATCTTGGGTATGGTCCTGCTTAAGGCTGTTTCATTTGAATCCCAGTTTTACCTTTCCTCCTTTCTGGGTTCCGAAGCATCAGATGGGTGTCAAACGCGTCCACGGACAACTAAAGCTGAACAAGGTGGAGGCAGATGAAGAGCAACGGGAGGTTGGTGTTTGGTGTACCCTATCCTATAGTGTTACCATGAGTCGGCATCAACTGGATGGCAGGAAGTACACATAATGATTCAGACCAGGGCTTAGTTTGGGTTCTCATTGAAGCAGACCCTGGCCAAAGACTTAAAGGCAATGAGCTTGTTTAGGAAACTCTGAGCATGCAGGTAATGATGTGGGGTTGTGAGCCAGTGGAGGGAAGGCCACCGATAACAAATAGATTGTGAATCCAATTACAAACCTGGGAACCTGCTGCTTAATCACTTAGGAAGTCTCCAGGGGTTGGGTGTAGCACACGCCTCTCAGAGTTTTGCCATCCAAGGAGTAAGGGGCCTGGTCAGGGCTGTTCCCAGGGGCATATGTTCCTCAGCACATTCAGCCAGCACCAGCAAAGGGACCTTCAGAGCTGGCCCTTGGTGACTGAGGCGAGTACACGGAATCAGGAATTTGGGAGTGAAGAGAAGGAGCACCGGGAGTGTCTGCTACAGATTGGAGACTGGAAAGTCAACTCGGTGCTCCTCAAGGGGACAGGCGCTCCCCTCTCTGGATCTCACTTTTAACATCAATACACAAAGGTCGATTCTGTGAGGGTCACAGACTGGGGACTCCCATAGCCAAATGAGGACCTGTGTGGACTCTGGTTGGCCTGCTTATTCACTGCCATCTAGAAGATTCCAACTCACCGTGACCCTGTAAGACCGAGCAGAACTGCAGCTGTGGGTTTCCAAGGCTGAAATTCTATATGGACTAGAAAGTCTCATCTCTGCACAGCCCCCCACCCTAACCCCCACCCCCCGCTCCCCCAGTGTGACTGGTGGTTTCAAACTACTGACCTTCTAGTTAGCTGCCCAACACATAACCCACTGTGCCACCAGGACTCTTTGGCCTACCTGGCTTCTATCCAATGTTATTGAATCGCCTTTGAAAAAATCAGGAGGTTTTTAAGAAAACTGGAATATTGACTTTCTCTAGAAAAATCGATCTGGCATCACTGGAACCTAAACTAGAGGATTCACAATTCCACGTGGCTCTGGGAATCTCAACATTTCTTCCTCCTGCTCAAAGTAAAATGGTTTAAGGGGACCTTTCACAGCTGGTGGGCTGTTCTCCTTTCTAGAAAGTTGCCTCTGTAAAGAAAATGCATCTTTCTTCCCTTTAACCTAGTTGGGGGTGGTGAGGGTAGCGGGTGCCATTGGGTTAAGAAAAAGCAGTTGAGGTAGCTTCAGTCTGCCCTGCCAGGGCTTTAGAGTCCAAGCCTTTTTTGCTCCAGCTGACTGGCCTGCTGTTTCCAGGGCAGCCCCACCATCTGTTCCCAGATGCAGGGAGGGAGCCCACTTTCCTTCATCACACCTGCCCCAAACTCAGGCCCAGAACTACTGTCTAAACACAGAACAACTTTTGTCTGTGGCCAAATGTGGGACCCCAAATTTCTTCCCTCTTTCCCGATACTCCTTCAGTGACTTGATGACCTGGGCCAGGCTGAGATGAATTAGCTTGCTCCTCACAGCTGGCTGCTGGGTTCCAGTCAACTCCCAGAGGCCACTGGCTGTGCCCATCAGAAGTGGGAGTTGAGAACCCTCAGCTCTTGGCTGAGCAGCTCTGTCAGTCTGTAGCTGTTGACTGTAGCTGCTTCTGACAGCCAGTCTAGCTGGTGATTTAAGTCATTTCAGTCGCTCCACCTCAGCTGTGATTAGTCTAGTCTCTGTAGCCTCAGAGGGAGGGGAAAACAAAACACCTCAATTACTTTGAATCAGAGTGGGTTATCCTCTTTAAAAGGCAGAAAGTCTGAATTGGAGGATATTTTGGGGGGTCTCTTTTATGCATTTCACATTTACAAAATAAGAACTAACAGTATTTGTTCCAGTAAGTGGATCAGAACCAACTAAGGGCCCACTCCTCCCACCAGGCCACGCCTCACTAAGAATAGAGGTCCATCACTTGTCTGGCATTTTGTGGTACTGTGGTGACTTTTGTTTTGTGTGATACTGGGAGCTATGTGATTGGCATTTCATATACCAGCAGGGTCACCCAAAGAACTTCCAGACAAAGAACAGACAATGAAGAAGGAATTGGCTGCCCACATGGGAAGAATGAGCCATTGAAAACCCTATGGATAGCAGCAACACTGTCAGTTACTAGACCCCCCCATGAACAACAGAAGAACATTGTCAGAACGTGTGCCAGAAGATGAGCTCTTCAACTTGGAAAGTACTCAAAATACGGCTGAGGAAGAGGAAGAGCTGACTTTTCATAGGCAAGTCGACCATAATGATGCAAATCGAGTATAGCCATCAGGACCTTCATTTGCTGATGGGGCACAACTCAAAATGAGGAGAAACAGTTCAAATCGTCATTAATAATTGAAACTTGGTGTGTATGAAATATGAATCTAGGGACATTGGAAGTCATTAAAAATGAAATGGAATACATAAAGATTGATATTGTAAGCATTAGTTAGCTGAAATGGACTGATATTGACCATTTTGAAACAGAAAATCTTATGGTTTACTCTGCTGGAAATGACACAATCAAGAGAAACAACATTGCATTCATCATCAAAAGGACATTTTAAGATCTATTTTAATGTACAATGCTATCTTTGATAGGATGCTATCTAGCCCCCTTCAAGGAGAACCAATCAATACAACTATTGTTCAAATTTATGCACCAACCACCCAAAGCTGGTGATGCAGAAATTGAATAATTCTACCACCATATTCAGTCCCAAATTTGTCAGACTTGCTATCAAAATGCTATTGGAATGCAAAAGTTGAAAACAAAGAGGAAGGATCAGTAGTTGAAAAATATGGTCTTGGTGATAGAAACCAAGCTGGAGATCGCATGACAGAGTTTGCAAGACCAATAAATTGCTGATAGCATATACTATATTTTCCAACTTCTGTTCTTTCCTTTTAGGCTCCTACATTTGCACTCCAATCACCAATAATTACCAATTTATCTTGATTGTATGTTAGAATTTTGCATGATTAATGATTTCTTCAAACATATGATCAACAACCAAAAAGGTGACCATAAATGTGGACTTCTCCAGATGGAATACACAGAAATCAAATTGACTACACCTGTGGGAAGAGACAATAAAAGAAGCTCAATATCAGCAACTGAAACCAGTCCAGGGGCTGATTGTGGAACAGATCAGCAATTGTTCATATGTGAGCTCAAGTTGAAGTTCAAGAAAATGCAAACAAGTACACGAGAGTCAATATACAACCTTGATAAAAACCCACCAAATGTTGAGAACATCTCTGAATAAAGCACAGTGTCATTTTTAAAAAAAGGAAATAAAGAAAAGATACAAGTGCTTGTCAGAAGAGACTGTGAAACTTACTCTTAATCAGAGAGTAGCTAAGGCAAATGGAAGAAATGATGAAGTAAAGAGCTAAAAAGAAAATTTCAAAGGACAACTCGAGAATACAAAGTAAAATATTATCAGAAAATGTGCAAAGGCCTAGAGTTAGAAAACCAAAACAGATCATATTCAGCATATCTTAAACTGAAAGAACCGAAGAAAAATGTCAAGTCTCGAGGTGCAATATTAAAAAATTCTATGGGCAAAATATTGAATGATGAAGGAAACATCTGAGGAAGATGGAAACAATATGGAGTCACTGTATCAAAAAGAATAGACCAACATTCAACCATTTCAGGAGGTAACATATGAGCAAGAATCAATGGTCAGGAAAGAAGAAATCCAAGATGCATGGAAAGCACTAGCCCAAAACAAGATGCCAGGAATTTCTGGAATATCTATTGAAATGTTTGCACAAGCCGATAAAGCACTGGCAGGACTCACTCATCTATGTCAGGAAATTTGGAATACAGCTACTTGGCTAACGGACTGGAAGAGATCCATATGTGTAAACATACCAAAGAAGGGAGACCAACGGAATGGTCAAATTATGTAACCCTATCATTGGCATCACATGTGAGTCAAATTGTACTGAAGCTAATACAACAACAGTTGCATTAATTCATTGACAGAAAGTTACCATATTCAGCATTCAAGAGCCATTGTGGCACAGTGGTTACAGGTTGGATTGCAAACCCCAAGGTCAGCAGTTCAAAACCACCAGTCACTCCGTGGGAGAAAGGCAAGGTTTTCTACTCCCATAATGAGTTACAGTCTCAGAAACTCACAGGGGCAGTTAGTTCTACCCTATACAATAGGGTCAGGATGAGTTGTCATCAACTACAAGGCAGTGAGTTTGGTTTCCCAGAGATTTAAGCCAGATTCAGAAAAGGATGTGGAACAAAGGATATCAGATATCAGATGGATCTTGCCTGAAAGCAGTGAATACCCAAAAGATGTTTACTTAAGTTTTATTAACACCCAAGGTATCTGACTGTGTGGATCATAACAAAACATGGATAGTTTAGAGAAGGGAATTCCAGAACACTTTGTCTTGCTCATGTGAAACTTGTACATGGATTAAGAAGCAGTAGCAAAAATAGAACAAGGCTAGATTGCATGGTTTAAGAATCAAGAAAGGTGTGCATCCAGGTTGCACCCACTTATTATACTTTTTCAATCTGTATGGTGAGCAAATAATCAGAGAAGCCAAATTATATGAAGAAGAACACAGAATCAGATTTGGAAGAAATATTATTAACAACCTGCTATATGCAGACAACACAGTTTGGCTTGCTGACAAGGATGGGGGACTTGAAGCACTTGCTGGTGAAGATCAAGGATTGCAGCCTTCAATGTGGGATACAACTCAACACAAAGAAAACCAAAGTCCTCACAACTGAACCAATAGGTAACATGATGATAAATCGAGAAAAACTTGAAGTTGTCAAGGATTTTGTCTTGTCTGGATCCACAAGCAATGCTCCTGGAAGCAGCAGTCAAGAGATGAAAAGATACATTGCTCTGGGTAGATCTGCTGCATAAGAGCTCTTTAGAATGTTGAAAAGTTAGGATGTTACTTTAAGCAGGAAGTGCACCTGATCCAAACCATGGTATTTTCATTTGCCTCATCTGCATGTGAAAAGCTTGCCATTGAGTGAAGAAGACCCAGGTAAACTGTATGAATTTGAACCATGGTACTGGCAAAGAATATTGACAGTACCATGGACTGCCAAAAGAACAAACAAAATCTGTCTTGGAAGTACGGCCAGAATTCCCATTAGAAGTAAGGATGGTGAGACTTTGGACATGTTGTCAGTGGAGACCTGTCCCTGGGGAGGCATCATGCTTAGAAAAATGGAAGGGCTGTGAAAAATGGTTGAATGCCCTTGAAGAGCTGGATTGACACAGTGACTACAACAAGAGGACTGAGCATAGGAACACTTGGGTGGATGGAGGAGGAGCTGTTATTGTTACATTCTGCTGTGAATAGGTTTGCCATGGACCAGAACCAACTGGATGTCAAACTAACAACAACAACAACAACACAACAACAACAGGGAGAGACATTAAAAAGCCAAACTCACTGCCATTGAGTTGACCTTGATTCAGAGCAACCCATGAGTTTCCCGAGAGTGTAACTTTTCACAGGAGGGGAAAGCCTGTTTAACCTACTACTTAGCAGCCCAGCCCATCACCAGGGCTCCACAAGGATAGAGAGAAGCACTGTTAGGGCTGGATAGGGTAGAGGCTGTACACTGGTACATATGAGGGCTGGAGGTACAGGGAATCCAGGGTGGACGATACCTTCAGGACCAAGGGTGTGAGGGGCGATGCTGGGAGAGTGGAGGGTGAGTGGGTTGGAAAGGGGGAACTGATTACAAGGATCCACATGTGAACTCTTCCCTGGGAGAGGGACAGCAGAGAACCGGGGAAGGGAGACTCCAGATAGGGCAAGATATGACAAAATAACGATGTATAAATTACCAAGGGCACATGAGGGAGGGGGGAAGGGGAGGGAGGGGGAAAAAATGAGGACCTGATGCAAAGGGCTTAAGTGGAGAGCAAATGCTTTGAGAATGATTGGGGCAGGGAATGTATGGATGTGCTTTATACAATTGATGTATGAATATGTATGGATTGTGATAAGAGTTGTATGAGTCCCTAATAAAATGTAAAAAAAGAAAAGAGGAGAAAAAAATGAGTAGGGCAAAGATTGATGTGCTTTATACAATTGATGTATGTATATGTATGAACTGTGATAAGAGTTGTATGAGCCCCTAATAAATTGTTTAAAAAATGATCCTCAATTTTATCTGAATCCTTGCCAGAGCTGCAAGTTGCCTTAATAAACACGAGCAAAAAAAGTACCTCTGGCAGCAGACCGCTCAGGTTCAAATCCAGGCTCTCTAACTTATTGACTGTGTGACCTTGGGCAAACCTGGACCTCTCTGTGCTTACAAAGACTCACTTTCCAAAAGGGATGTCATAAGCCAACTTTTCTTATTCCTCACTGGGTTGCTTTGAAGATGATATGAGACATCTGTCTAAAAATGCTTCTGACCATCCCTTGGTTCTCAGAGCTCCATAAATGCTATGGATTATTGTTTTAAGATTATGAATGATTTTTTTCCAAGGGTAGTGCAAAGATTAACATCAGTGCTACTACTCTCTGACAAAATATAAATCCAAATTTCTAAATAGCAGGGTCTGAACGGATGCGCTGTTAACAGCATCTTTCTTTTCTCCCATCACTTGTCACAGTAAATCTGATAAGAAATGCTGGGCTAGGGCCTGCAGCCAAGCCCCTCACTGGCAGAGTGCAGGACCTCAGGTTGTTGGCAGGCCAAGGGGCATCACAATGGCAAGAGGAGACGCCACAAAGGGCCCCTGCTTCCTCCCCCACACCCCTCTTCCCCACGTTCAGGGTGAAATGTCAAAATACTATTTTTTTGTCACCTGGTGAAATAATGAGCCCCCATTCCCGTTGCCTTGGCATCATCAGAGTGCAACAGCCACGTGTGGTAATCTGTATCTCCTTGTTAATGCTGCTCAGTTCAAACATTTTCACAGGCCCTGGCAAAATGAAACCCGTGCTTTCTACCTAGGTGGAGTTTGAGGCGATTCAGCCCATTTGCTTCTGCTGAAGAGGCTACCTCAGAAAAACAGGAAATAAAAACATAGAGGGTGCCATTGACATTAGGTTTCTCGTTTTCTTCCTTTCTTCCCTACCTTCCTTTCTTCTTCTTGCCCTTCTCTTTCTCTTTTCTTCCTTCCCTCCCTTTGCTCACGTCTTCCTGTCTGCCTTCACCTTCCATCTTCCCTCCCGCACTCCTCCATTTCTTCTTCGCTCCCCTCTCCCCACCCCCACCTTTCTCCTTTCCTTCCCTGCCTTTTCCCTTCAGCCTCCCAGTCTCCCTCCTTCATTCTCTCCCTTTCCCCACCTTGTTTTGATCCAGTGATTTGTACTCCTTTCTTCCTCTCATCCCACCACTCCCCATTGCTGGAGAAACATCAGTTCCTTGTGGCGCTGCTTTATTGGCGCCAGACCCTGTTCTTTGGGTGTTCACAAGTCTGCGTCCTGTGTGCAAACATAAAACAGACGTATGATCAGGGTTGGACAGAAGATGGGATTTGACAGGTGTTCTGCACCCCAAATCTCCAGGAGGCAAAGGTAAAGTCAGGCTCCTGCCTTTAAGGTTATGTCTCCCATTGTAACTGCTTCCCACAGAGGCTCCTGCCTCCTGGCCACCTGAGGTCTGCTGCCTGCCATCCTCTAGCTCCTGGGGAATTGGGGCAGCAGTGGCAAGAACAATAATCCCCAGGAGTTGACAAGAAGGGAGGCTGCCTGGCTCAAGAGATGGCCCCCTCACCCACCTGCATGTTGTTGAGATGCAGGTTCTCATCCCTGTGGCTGGGCAAGGAACGGCCCCTCCCCAAACGCAGTGGCTTCAAACAAGGACCATCATCGTGTGGTTGCTGGGAGGCCACTGGGTCGTGCTTGGAGTCTCCCATGAGTTGGCAGTCACATGGGAGCTGGGGCAGGGGCCTCTGGTGACTCCAGTGCGTACACGTGCACTCAGAGGGCTGGCAGCAGAAGCTGGCCGTTAGCTGGGTGCTTAGCTGGATTGTTGGTTGGAGTGTCTCCAGGTGGCCTTTCCAGGTGGCTCAGGCTCCTTTCAGCATAGTGTCCGGGTGCTGAGAAGTGTCCTGAGAGGTAGCACGTGGAGGCTGGACATTCTGAGGGTGAGCACTCAAGAAGAAATCTTTGAAGGGATTTTTCAGAAGCTGTGAAGCACTTTGGGGGAGGGAAGGGGGTTGCCCAAACTAGATGTCACAGTGTCATCTTCTCCATAATCTATTGGTTACAGAGGTCATGAAACATCCCAATTTAAGGGGAAAGGGCATAGACTCTACCTTCCTATAGGTAGCCTGTCAAGGAATTTGGGGGTCACATACGAAGACTGGGAAACCCTGGGTGGCACAAATGGTTAAGGACTCAACGTATCAAGAGGTGGGCAGTTGCACCCCTCAGAAGAAATTACTAATGGCCTGCTTCTAGAAGCCCACAGGCTTGAGAATCCTGAGATGTGTAGTTTCTCCCTGGCACCCAGGGAGTCCTCGGGAGCCAGAACCAACATAACAGCAATGGGTTGGGTTTTTGTTGGTTTTGTTTGGGCTAATATTAAAACGACTAGTATGAAATTATATATGTATTGTGTTTAACTCTCAGGACTCTGATTATGCTGAAGTTGAACAAAACTGTCTGCCTCTTCTATGAACGCCAGCCAATGGAGGCAATGGGTGAGGGTCTAGAGGAAGAATGAATGTCACATTCCCATCCTTAGGTTTCAGTTGTCCTTAAAGGGCACAGGGGACAAACCAGATGTTTTTGATATGATTTTAGCCTAATGATGTGCTAGTATGATGATGAGCAGCCAGAAAAGTGGTTTTAACTAATGTGATCCAATATTTGAAAAGTTGACGATTTCACATCGAATTTTATATTCTCAGCATCTCAGTTACAAACAGAAAATCAGGCCTTAAAATCCTTGCACTTCCCCAAGGCAACAACAGTCTGGAGCTAGAATTTGAATGTCCCCTGTGGATGAGCTGACACGTGCCTGTTAACCACAGTCCCCATCCATCCCTATTGCCCCCAACACAGAGGTTGGCTACTAGTATCCTTTATCTATATGGCTAAAAGGTTAGTTGGTTTGGATTGGGTTGCTAGTTTTTCCTGTTTTGCTTTTGCTTACTTTTGATTTTTGGGGGGGCTAGGAAATGGTGTGTATTTTGGTACCATGTCTTCCAAAGCGAGAAAATAAAACCCAGTAAGCCAAGAAGGTCAAACAGTCTAGATTAATGATGAAAGGAGGAGACCTGTTGGTGAAGTAGATTATGAGTTGGACTTCTAACTGCAAGATCAGAAGTTCGAAACTCCCCCCCCCACACTCCACAAGAGAAAGATGGGATTTTCTACTCCTGTAAAGATTTACAGCCTTGGAAACCCACAGGGGCAGTTCTATACTCTGTCCAAAGGGTTGCTATATGTCAGAATTGATTCCAGGTTAGTGAGGTTTTCTTGATTGATATAAATATTTTTTGGTGAGTATTGGAAAAGCCAGTCAATATTATTTTTAATACACATCAAAGAAGGTCCACATTAATTGTTCACACAACCCTGCCACCTTCTTTCTTTATTCCCTTGCCTCCCACTCTCCTTTCTTCCTCCCTATGGTCTTTTATCTCATTCTTTTTCTTTCAAGGGTTAGCCTAGGAGTGGGAAAGTCTGACTAATTCTTAACCAAAAGACTAAATTGGTTTTATTGTTGGTGTTATTACTTGGGTTAATTTTTTTCTTTTCTCTTCTTCTATTGGTTTGTGTCATGTAACCCAGAAAATGAGGAAACATTTGGAACATCAAAACACTATCCTTTCTCAGTAGACTACAAGCATTAAAGGCAACAGAGATAAATACTCCAATAATAACAATAACATACAAGGATAGTTAGAGAGATAAATAGATACATAGAAAAACCACAAAATCTGAGCAGTTGTGGGAAGGAGAATGGGACTAACCCCATGAATAAATATAGGTTTGCCAGAGAATAGTTCTATATACATATTAGCATATACTAAAAATATGTCCATGAATATAATAGTGCATCCAGGAGGCATAGTTATGAAAATGTCTTAGGTATAACGAAACCCCTTGAGGAAGCGTGTCCTAAATATGGGGGATCAGGAACATAGCTCTGAGAGACCTCAAGATCAATTGGTACAAACTAGCTCACAAAGACAATGTTCTGTATCCATCAGGGAAGTGACTGGGGTCTTCAAAAGCTAGTGAGTAGCAAACTAAAAGTCGGTTCTTGGTCTCACCCTATGTGTTGGACAGGGTTCTCTAGAGAGACAAAACCATATTGCTAGTAATTATATATAAATATATTTATAAAGCTAGATATACAATACAAGAAATAAACCAATAAATTATGTACAGATAAGATAACACAAGAAACTAACAGTGAAATTATAAAACAGTGAGACACTAGCAGTCCTTTAAGGCTTGAGAGCCACCAGTTGCCAGTCCCTTTCTGTAGAGAGAGCTTGGCTATATATACCCAGGCAGCAAACAGCATGACAAGTCACCAACTGTCACCAACTGTCGGTCCCCAACTCCAGAGATGAACATACCAATCCTGTGGGATTAAATGGACCTCAACTTACAGCGACACAGTCCACAAGCTAGGCATCCCACAGGTAGTGTACCCCTTTAAATTGAGGCACAGAACAAGCAAGGCAACGCTCACGAAGCCATTTATCCCTCTGCCCTTCGATTAATCCTACTTGTGTTTATGGGCCAGGCTGGCACAATAAACTATGGCACCCTGTCTGGAGCAAATAACAGTGAATAAAATCAAGATGCCTGGCAACAATTAGTCCAAATCAGTAATGGACTATGCGTACCTCAGCCTCTATGATGCTAAGGTCAGAAGAACTAAATGGTGCCTGCCTATCACAAACAGCTGCTCTGAAAGGGATCATGGTACATGATCCTAGATAGAGTGGGGAGTAATGTGTAAGAAAACTGAAAGTCATACTACTACTACCAATAGTAATAATAATAATGATAAAAGATGAGGTTTATTGGTTAGATAGACTAGTGAGATCCCCACTACTATGGTCCTTCATCACCCTTCAGGTCTGGAACTGAATTCCACCCCCTGAAAAATAGACAGGTTTATAAAGTGAACCTTATGAGAATCAAAGGTTGCAGCCCTCAGTGTGGATTACAACTCAATGTCAAGAAGACATACATCCTCACAACTTGATTAATAGGTACCATGATAAATGGAGAAGTTTGTTGTTTTTTTATTTGTTGTTATTTGTTGAAGTTGTCACGGATTTTTGTCTTGATGAGGTCTATAATCAATGCTCTTGGAAGCTGCAATCATGAGATCAAATGACGCATTGCATATGGATACATTTGGTGCACAATACGTCTGTAGAGTGCTAAAAAGCAAGGATGTTACTTTGAGGACTAAGGTGCACCTTACCTAAGCCATAGTAATTTAAATTGCCTCATAAGTATGTGAAAGTTAGACATTGAATAAGGAAAGCTGAAGAAGAATTGATATGTTTGAATTGTGGTGCTGGTGAAGAATATTGAAAGTAACATGGACTGCCTAGGGAACAAACAGATCTGTCTTAGAAGAAGTATGGTCAGAGGGCTCCTTAAAGGCAAGGATGGTATGACTTCCTCTCACATACTTTGGTCATGTTATTAAGAGAGACTAGTCCCTGGAGAAGGACATCATGCCAGGTGAAGTAGAGGGACAGTGAAAGAGAGGAAGCCCCTTAAGGAGAAGGATTGACAGTGACTGAAACAAGGGGCTCAAGCTTGGGAACAATTAGGAGAATAATTCAGGGCTAGGTAGTGATTCTTTCTGTTTGACATAGGGTCAATGTGGGTTGCAACTGGCTCAATGGCACCTGATAAGAACAACTACACCAAAATGAATCATAGCACTGAGGAGCACACTTTCCTCAGAACCATCAACCATTCAAAAGCAAATAGGCAGTATTTGCCCAAGGCCAAATTCAAAAGGCAGGCAAGGTTAGGGGAGAAGGGTGAATGAAAACAGGAAGCAGAGTTTCAATGGCATGAGTGATATTACATTGCAGGAGATTGTCATCTATGTCACATAACAAAACGTGTATAAATTGTTATGTGCAAAGCTGACTTTCTCTGTAAATCTTAACCCACCTTACAATAAAAAGTTTCTTTAAAAAAAAAGACAACATAGTTCATATAATAGACACAGCCAAAGATCTCCTGGACAATCCTAAAATGATCTCCCAAATGATTTGGGTAGTTAGCCCTCCCCAGGGAGTTCTACCCATTGAAACGCTGGGCAGTTATGGCTGCAATTATATTTCAGGCCAGAAGAGGCAGCAGAAGCCTGGTTGTTCAAATGCTGCAAAACTACCAGACAATGGGCAAACAGTTTCTTTCCACGGACGACTAGCGGCTCTGTCATATCCATGTCTGGTGTTCAACACTTGGCGACAGAATCCAGCCCGCTGGGTTTGGGTGGGGTCTGTTTCTCACCCATGCTTGGCTTGGGATTGTTCTATGGCATCCACTAAGTGGAGTCCTTTCCTTTCTGATGTCCCAAGAAAGCTGTTTTCTCCTTATTCTCTCTCTGGCCCTCTTCCCAAGAACCCTGGGGTTCACTCTGCTTTCCTTTGGTTGATGTTTCTCAGGCAGTTACTTGACCTTGGTTCATCTACTGCAGGTGACCATTTGCAAGGAACTGTACCGTCCTTGGATGGTGTTGTTCATGAGCTAGGCTGCGAACTACGGGTTAAAGGTTTGAGTTCACCCAGAGGTGCCTTCCAAGAAGGGCCTGGTGATATGCCTCTGGAAAAAAACCCACCCCAGCCATGGAAAATTCTAGGGACCGGACTTCTCTAACACACTTGGGCTCTCCATGAGTCTGAGTTGACTCAATGGCAATTGGTTGCTGGAATTCATGTAAGTAGAAGACAACAATCTTTAAGCAGTCCCTCTTGGATTCATGGGAGGAGGATGGCTTCCGCTGAGAGAACTTCTCAGGGCTCCAAGGGCTCAATGATCTTACATAAAATGAGAGAAACGATGAGACTGATGACAGATGATATTGCTATGCAGGCCCCGTTTCAGGATGCTCAAGTTTCCAGGTCTTTCCCTGACTCACAGTGGAGCCCTGTGAGGTTCCAAATAGAAGGGCATCCTTGCTCCTAGGACCTGGAGCCTTGTAGCTGAGCAGAGCAGTCATGATGAGAAAGAGGACCCAAGGGGAAGTCAGGGGGCTGCTTCACTTGTCTCGTTGTCAAGCAAACAAATGTTTTGGCAGGAAATTTCTCTTCAAGAGTGTTCTGATTTCTTGAAGGAAATCTTCTTCTGAACCATTTCCTCAGGGGAAAACCACTCAACTACCTCTGGAAGGAAGATTTTTCTCCTTCCAAGCTTACCAGGCTGTGCTAACTCACAGAGGAGGTGTGACTAGCAGGCAATGAAACTGATTTCCAGACTCCTATGAAAACCAGCAAGTGCTCGGCTGCTAAGTGAAAGGCCGGCAGTTGGAAAACTCCAGCTGCTGTGCAGGAGAAAGTGGTGGCTGACTGTGTCTGACAAGATGACAGCTTTGGAAACCCAATGGGGCAGTTCTTCTCTGTGCTCTACATTTGCTTTGAGTTGGAGTGGACTTGACAGTGATAGATCTGATCTTTTTTTCCCCATGGAAATCAGCTTGCAGGAATACATGTGTATTCATGGATGTCTGTGTCTGCTTTGGCATGCATGTGCACATATGTGCCTATTTGCACGTAGATGGAGACGTCTGTGAATGTGGGCGTCTCTATTTACTTTGCCATGTGTGTGCACATGTCTGCCTTTGTCAGTATGCATGCGGACTCAGGCAGCAAAAGGAGATCACAGAGAAACTTGGAGAGAAAGAGAAAAGTAACTTATTTTCTCATGGGTCTCCCATACCTGACGGTCTACTGGCATCCACCGCCACGAAGACCAGAGATCACTTCATGCCATGTGTCCAGCTGCCCATTGCTGGTTGAGGTCAGTCAGCAGGGAGGCAAGTCAGACTGGCCTCGCCAACCTACCACCCACCTGCAGGAGTGATTCCCACCATCTGTCCTGGAGCCCCTCCCACCTTACTCAGCCTCCCTAGACATTGAGTGAAAGGCGTTTCCAACGTTTTTACATAAAGATTTCTGAGATTGACTGATGAAATGATTTCATTTGACAAAACATGAAGCTTTGAATTTAAAGATTTGAGGCAAGTGCCCTCCAGAGAGGGGGACACAGGACGGGGCCATGCTCCTTTCCAGTATGCACGGGGGTTGCTATGAGTTGGAACCAA